>NW_008235977.1:5283508-5284889 GCF_000691975.1 Corvus brachyrhynchos
TGCTGAATATCGTTCGTGTTCTCATAACCAAGCTGAAAGACACCCACAAGGCTGAATCCAACCTGTACATGAAAGCAGTGAGAGCCACCCTGATTCTTGTCCCACTCCTTGGCATCGAGTTTGTGCTGTTCCCATGGCGACCAGAGGGCCGGATCGCTGAGGAGGTGTATGACTATGTGATGCACATCCTCATGCATTACCAGGTGGGAAGCAGCAGGCAGGCCTTGCTCACCTGAGCTACAGAGCAGTTGGCATGGCAATCAAATAAAAGAGAAATGATTGTGTTACTTCAGTTTTTAAAGATCTTCCTCCAGTAGTTTTATACACGGCTTTGACTTTCTCACTATGCTGAATTTTCATTTAATTGCCTTCGGATTTTCAAAGGAAAGAAACAACATGGCAGAAAGCTGGCCCCATAGTTTTAGTGATCCATTTTTAGAAATAATTCATCATGTTTATATTTGTCCTGCATTTTCTCTGCTATCTACATCTGAATTTTATCAGAAACCTTTAATTATCTCACACCTGAAATAGCCCATATCCACATGAATTAAAGCAGAATCTTTATTTTTATTTTACAGGGTCTACTGGTGGCTACAATTTTCTGCTTCTTTAATGGCGAGGTAGAGTAACAATTTTTACTATATTTATAATAATTTTTCTATGTTTTTGTTTCAGCAATTAAGGAGGTGGTAATTTTTAACTTTTTTTTTTGGTTTTATGTCTAAATTTGTCTAAATCAAAAAAAGAAAACAGAGCATCAGGATGCCAAGAGCAGAGCTTGGAAAGGACTGTGCCATCATTCGTGGCACCATTAAGTGTGTTAAGACTGATTCTTGGGTGCTAAGCAACCTACATTTGTCTTGATTATATAAGAAATTGAAGACAGTTGTCATTTTGATATAAAGTCCCAATAAATATCATAACACTGAAGTGCAATTCAACACCCAGAAGGTTTATTTGTCTGTGTTGGAAACTTTAGAGGATGTTATCCTGGAGAATCATCGTTCGGTCCTTCTGTAGCAGGAACAAGACACACTGCAGACATGTTGCTGGGCTGGGGTATGGCTGTATCCCATGGCAAGGGGCTGGAATTAGATGGTCTGTAAGGTCCCTTCCAACCAAAATTATTCTATGAGTCTGGGATTGTTTTATGACGGTCTCTGGGAAAATTTTAGGCTGAGGTTTGGAAAAGTGTTTTTTAGCACAAGTGAAAAGTACCATTCCAACAGTCAGACCTTAACAGCTTGGTGCGCTCGGGTCAGGAGCTTGTGCTGGTTAGAAGTGCATGTGTAAGATGCCATGATCAGCCAATTCCAAGGACAAACCTTATTCTAACATTAGAGGATTGTGCCAGGTTTCAGTAATAGATGGTATTGAT
>NW_008235977.1:5284899-5285702 GCF_000691975.1 Corvus brachyrhynchos
CTGAAGCTAACAAGCTTTGCTGTTATCTTGGATAGATCAAGGTCCTTGGCATGCACAGAGTGACTTTCATACAGAAACTCTTGCTCCAGGCTGTAGACAGTACACTTCCAGAGGCTTGGTGTCAGAGATCAAAGTAGTAGGAAGGCTAAAAAAATATATATAAAGTTGTTACTGTTGCTTTTGCTTGCAAAAAATATCTCAGCAACCCCAAAACAAACAAACATAACTACCCCACTGAAGAACTAACTGGTAATTTTCCAACACTTTTGGCAGAGGAACAGTTACAATGCTATACTTATTCCTATGCATCTGTTTGTTCATTTGTTCTACCTTTAGTATGGTTACATTATAGGCTGTCAGCAGAAATGTGGGAGTAACCATAATAGGGTTGGTTATCAGATGTTATAAAATTGTGTCAGTGTGTTTCTGTAGTGTTACTGGACAGTAATTTTTACCTACAGGAAAATATTTGGCTAATGCTAGAATTGATTCATAGATTGTCCTTCCTTCTCTTCCCAAGTCCAAAGCTGACAGAATTGCAATGAAACTACCATGGGCTTTGAAGGGTTTTGTGTCTTTGTTGTGTGTCCCACCACCCAAATGTAAAAGTCTCACTGATTTTTTGCCAAGGAGCAGAGGAGATGAAAATAGGCTTTCTCAGAGGTCAGTGGGCCTGGGACAGGGGCCTTGAACTGAATTTACCATGAAGGAGATGCATGTTCAAGTCCCTGCTCGTACATTTGCTTCAAAGCTGAACATTGTTAAGTGTTCTGCATTGGATGTGATCACTTGCCCACACTCTG
>NW_008235977.1:5285725-5343169 GCF_000691975.1 Corvus brachyrhynchos
AGAGCAGAATGCTCAGAATGCCTTCAGAATGCCATAGTACAGTACAGAAGGCCTTATAAAAACAGGTATTTGGGAAAAAATCAAAGTTTGTTCTGCTCCAGTGGAAAATGAGGGAGGAGGGGTGGAAAACCTTGAAATTTCTGCAGTTTTTTATGAAACAACATTGTCCGCTGCTCAGTTCCATCTTCAATCTTGTGCCTCTTCCAAGGCTGTTTTTAATTTTAAATTAAGATTAATTTTTAAATATATTCCTGCATCTGTTAATATTTCATTGTTACAAACTCAAATATTTTTTAACATATCTTCTTCTGCTGTGTAAGAAAAACCAAACCTGAGTCATCCCCTAAATTCACCATGGGCTCATCAGTGGTAAAAGATGAGCTCTTCCACAACTCCTACAAATGCTAATAAGTGAATCACTGCTTGAATATCTTCTGGCAGAATAATGTTGAAAGGTGGACTTAGGCATTTTAACATTTATTAATTTAGGAATTCAATTTTTAGCCCATAGACCTTGACTTAATTACACATACGTGTCTGTATTTGCTCTCTAGAGAATGGAAATTTATGCTTTTTAAACCGCTTTTGGGTTCAGTGCTTCAATGACCACTATTTGCTTTTTTAAAATTATTTTCAGTATACCTTGTTCAAGAAGGGACTTAATGCTTTATAAACAACTGTACCAGTAAGGAAATCCAGGGGGGAATGTAGGTAGGGAAAAATGTCAGCACAGAAGAAATGTGTTTCTTTGGTTCCTAAAAGATTCTGGCCCAGCACGTGGGGATGCTGGGCCGCACAGGGGCTGCTTCTCATCCCCTTCACAGCAACACCTCCTGAGAGACTACGGAAGGAGCAGCACCAGGGACTGGTGGCAGCACTTGGCTGCACTGACTCTCTGGTTTAAAGGTGATGCTGACATTGGAATTGACACCTGGAGTGACAGTGGGGCAGAGACTCCCAGTGGGGTATTAGCAATTAAAAAATGCTAAAAGCACTAATTTCTTTCTAAGTCTTAGCCTCTCCCAACTGTTACTGTACATTTTAGTGTATTCTGCACCAAATATCAGGAGCCAAATCTGTTCAAGCAGACACTTCTGGCCAAAAAGTGAACGAAAGTGATCTGCTAGGATAGAACTTCAGTGAAGATAAATTAAGAAATATAAGAAAAATAGCTGGTATGTCCTGCTGACTTTAGCCAAGGAACATCTATCTCCAGCTTGCTGAGCAGAGCAGCCAGGGATGGCCTGTCAAATCCAGTTCTTAACAGGCACTGCAGCTGTTTGTCACAAACCTCTTCCAGACAGGCTGTATGTGCAAGCCCTTCAGCTTGGATCTTCTGTGGCAGGGTTTCCCCAAGGACACCCACATTCTGCTTGTGGGCCAGCATCCCACAGAGTAAGATGCATTTTCCAGCTTCAGATGGCTTGGCGTGGCTTTTGGGGTGATACAGGCTGTGGTCAGAGGAGAAGCTTGTCCCAGCTCTCTGATAAATCACTAGGAAGATTCCTGTTGAACTTTTAATAGCAGGTGTTATAATGACCTACGTGATCTGTGTAAGCCTTGTGGGCTTTGTCTGCTTTTTTCTTTCATTTCGCTGCTCTACAGAAATGTTGCCATGAAGATGAGAGTCTCAGGTTTGCAAGGTTATACAGTCTGTTTAATAATAGATGGGATAGATGAGGCTGTGTTGTGTTTGGTTTGGGGGTTTTTTTCTCCTAGTTGGTTACTGAGCTGTTTAATTTGTCCGATATTCAACATCAAGCTACTAATGTTATAGGCCTGGAAGGAGTCCTTCCTGCAAACTCATCAAATCCAGCCATTATTAAGTTATAAGGTGAGAAAGAAAGAAAGACTCTTTGAGCTGGAACCAGCATCTCTGTTAATGACTGAGAAATATAATTCTGTTACTTCAATATTTTTCATTAAATGCTTTCCTTAATATTCTTTCTTGTAAAAAAGTCACAAAGTTCTGCCCCTCCTGAGCTGAATTTATGTTCCATGCCACTGGTCAAAGCGGAGGAGAAAGTGATAAACATTCTACTCTCACTTTGTGGGTAGACACATATATTGTTAAAGAGTGTAATTGATTTTTCCCATTTTCTTCTATAAATGATTGGAAGGTTAGAGAAGACTGAAAGTCATAATAGATGAAAGGAGATAACACCCTACAAGAGCAGCCATAGAGCAGGAAGGAGGTGAAGTCCTGATTCAGCAGTAACGGAGAGGCTTTGGGAAGAACGCCAGGAATACATGGCTCAGTTAGAAATGCATGAAGAAGAGAGCGTGATGGGCACTGGGGCAGCAGAGAGGAAATGCTGTTTCCCTGTACAGGAAACACTTTTTATAGCTCTCTGTCCCTGGCATGGAGCAGCTGGACTTCTTTTCCCTGGCAGTAGCCCTGAGGGACTTGTCTTGCAGGGATGCTTGTGGCTCTCAGGAGCTATGGAATCCTTAGTGTATCCTTTAGGACTAGTTAACAAATGTTATTAACAAGTGAAAATAAGATGAACAATTGTTACTGAAGGAACCAGGAGATGTGTGGGAGAGGCCTGGAGTGCATAAGGCTATGTGCAATTTGGCAAGCGTAGTTTATCTCCCAGCTCTGCCAAGAGACTTCTTTGACCTTGCTAAGTCATTTAGCTCCAGTTGCTTGCATATTCCCCACCTCCAGCCTGTCTTGTCTAAAGTGAAAATTGCTCAATGTGTAATTTTTTGCATGTGTGTCTATGTTCAAACTCTGACCTTATTGAAGTAACTGACTGTGAAAGGAGAACAAATAGAACATAGTTTAGTGATGAACACAGATTGATTGATTCCAAACTAAATTCCAAGCTTTCCTCTTGGAAAAGTTGGAATTTTGAATATGCTTCTTGTCTTGGCTTTATAATAGGTTACAGGAGATGGATTCAACCTGTGCGAAGATGTAAGGTTCTGTATTGGTTCTATTCTAAGGTTCTATTCAATGCATATATTAATTAATCAAAACCTTCCGATGCTGAAACAAGAACTCTGCCTTTAGACTCTGACAAAATTCAGAATTTTGATATGAAAAGCAGTAAGGGCTGAAACTCAAAAGTATTAAGGTATTTGATTTCTCAGTGTTTGAAGATTTGTTTAGATGTTTAGAGTAGATTAGAAAGTTTTTATGAGCAGTAAGAGAGCACTTCCTTTGCTCTAAAATGCTGATTTCTTACGTTAATTGGTTGATACTTCTTTCCTTACTCTGATATTTCCTTGTTAAAGATTTGAGAAATATGAAGTTCTCCTTTAAACAGAGGTTTCTGATACCAGACTGCAGGAAGCCTAAAAACTACATCCCTTTTCTTGTATTTATTTTTATTTTTCATTATTAAAGCCAGAGTAAAATTAGACAAAAGGAGCCATTGTGTGAGGGAAATGTAAAGCAAACATAAAAGAAACCCTGAAGACATGGAAAATCCTAAAAATATTTACCCACAATATAAACAGTTAACTTGGGGCAGTCACTATTCACTGGTTAGTCAATGCAGGAGTGCTTTCTGCACAAAGTTTGGCTGAAAAGGAAATTAAATATTCATGATCTGTGGGCAGTTTTTTTAACATAGGAAAATGTCTGGAAAAAGCAACAACAGGAGCTATTACCATTCTTAGCATTCCCCACTTGGCCTCTCCCCTGAAAGACTTAATTCCGTGTGAATTTCATGAATGTGACACTTCATCATTCCAATGTGCACAGGTGTTTAACCATATTGGAGGAGAGGAAGGCCATGACAAACATCACATCCTTTTGGTGGAGACATGTAAACCAACAGGGCCTTCAGCTATTTTATCAGCTTTATTTTTAACTCTGGTAGAAATGTGGTGTTCAGGAAATTGTCCTGCTAGTCATTTGCTTAAGGTATGGTCAGAAATCGGGAAAGACTGGCTTGTGCCAAAATCATAGTAAATGTAAATTATGGTTTGTTGAGAGTAAATGAATTCACAGCTGCTGAGGATGTGGCCTTCTGAAAATAACGGTGAACAGAAATTACCTTTTTCACCTCTATTTCTGATCTGTCTACACTGGACTGCAGTTCACAGGGGAGGAAGCAGAAAATTGTGTGGCTGCTGTTCCTTCTGTAACCTGAGCCTTTTCCAGGCAGCTAGTATGCTACAATTGTGAAATGCTGTTACTTCACACCAAATTTGCTGAAAAATAATGCTTACCTAAGTTGTGAATAATTCAGAACATCTCAAGGACTAAATGGCATGTATGTAGGTACCCTCCTTGTCCAGAATTTTGGAGCCTTACTGCCTAATTTGCTGAGACGCCTTTACTGTGTCCTTCATGCATCAAAGAACAAAGTCCCCTGAGCTGTCCCCCAGTGTTTATGTGCATTTGTTTTGTCTCGGGGCACAGGTGCAGGCTGTTCTGCGAAGGCACTGGAACCAGTACAAGATCCAGTTTGAGCACAGCTTCAGCCACTCAGACGCCATGCGCACAGCCTCCTACACCGTGTCCACCATCAGCGACGTGCAGGGCTACGGCTACAGCCACGACTGCACCAGCGAGCACCTGAACGGCAAGGGCTACCACGACATGGACAGCATGGTGCTAAAGACTGAGAAGCTCTATGGCTGATGGGCTGCCCAAGCTGGCCTGTGCCCATGGGAATCCACAGCTGATTCAGTGACTTCATGGCCAGAAGATGTTACCTGACTTGGGATATGTTATGCTCCTGAATGATGCAAACTAAACCAACACGTTTCTCATACATATGTGTGTGTGTGTGTGTGTATATATATGCACACACATGCATATATAGATATGTTTGTGTTTCTGTGTATCTATACAGTATGGACAGCTGTACATATATATCTATATATATATATGTGCATTTATATAAGGATACAAACTTTGCCTCTTCAGTTTCTACTGTGTAGACAAAGTTGGCAAATTTTTGTACAAAGGGAATCAATGAAGGATTTCTTATTTTCTTGGAAGTTTGTATAAGAGTGTGCTGTGTTGAAGCCACTTCATTTGCCTATAGAATTTTAGAGTGTAAATACAATACTCTGTTGTCTTAATTCAACCTAAAATAGAACAAAGCAAAATGGTTTAAGTAGGTGCAATAATAACAAGAAGTTTTCCAGGTTCTTTTTTTGGTTCAGCATTTGTTTGGCTGTCAAAAAAGCCTGACAGGTAGTCTGAGATAACAGATTCAAAGACAGATACTGCTGTTTTGGTTAAAGAGATTGATGCTTTGGTTTGGCCAGTTGGGTTTTTTTTTCCCCCCACTCTTTTACATCAAGCACAGAGACCCCACTTCCAGCATGAGTCTTGATGTACTTCTAATCTGCAGTGTAATACCTTGCACCAAGATTTCAGCAATTTTATTTAAGCTATTTCAGGATTTTCAGAAGCGTCTCCTTCTCCTGAAGTGTATGGAAGTTTCTTCTGGATTTAACAAAGTCAAGATTGATGAGGCCTCACTGCCAGAGAGAAAAGGAGTAACCTGAGTCACTCTAAGTCCCGCCAGACACTCGTAGTACCTGCAGCGGGTGGAACTTCACTGTGTACTTAAGGACTTTACTCAACTGGAGATCATGTACAGAATTTTTTGTAGCATTATTCTGATTTTACTTCTAAGTATTTCCCTGGCCATATGCTTGATAACTTATTCCTATTCTTGGGGCAAAGTTTTGGTTAATTTTGTGGCTGGTTTTGGTGTCTGAGATAAGCATGCAAGACTGAACACAGTGCACATGATCTGCTACCTTTAAAGCCAGTGTGTGAGACTCAGACTAATCAAGCAAACTAATGTTAGTAATTCTCATTATTTGGAAAATCCAGTATAAACTTTTTATTATAAAGGTTCAAAACTTTATGGATTGAGAATTTCAGTATTATTTTGGATTGGTTGATTCTGAATGTCTCAGTTAGTTAGCTAAGAACAGTACTTTATATATTGTTTCTTTGGTTCTGCTGCTGCATAAAGGTCGCACTGAAAACTAGGAGGTTGTCAGGAAGGTCTTGAGAAAACGTGTCCTTTTAAAAATTTATGTTTTTGTTAAATCTTTACCCTTTAAAGAAAGAGTAGTTCTGTTAAGTGAAATGACAAAAATGCTCAAGAATGAGGGCATGAAACGAGGTGAGTTAACTGAAAATTACAAATGTAAGAAAAATTTTTATACCTTTCATTGCAGATAAGTCTACTTGAAGTGGGGAAAAACCAAAATTAAGTAGAAGAAAAAGTAGATGCTGGAACTCAGACTGTTTTGCTAATGAACATAGATCTGGTGCATGTAGGCCAGTCAAAAAAACTGGAAGACAGTTCTTTCTGAGACCACTTCAGTTTTAAATAATTTTGCATACAGAATTATTGTGTACAAAACACCTTGACTTTGACATGTAAACATTTTTGTCAGTAGCTTTTCTCTAAGCTTCATTAGTGTCTAGGTAATTTGCTGTCATGGTGTTTATTACTTTGTGACTTCAAAAGGCTTTAAATGCTTTGTATTTAGAAAAAAAAACCATTAGGAGGATGTGGCAAGTTCATGCCACTTGAACCTTCCTATAGTTTTTTACAGTTCTTATGTCTGGAGTTTGAACATAGAAGGTCTTTTATTAATGATTTAGTTTCACAATATAGAATCTCAGCTAGGATGCACAAATAAAGATTTCTCCCCGTCTGCAATGCTGTCTGGTCAGTTGATTGGAATGATTTGAAGAATCTCTTGAATTGTGTAGTGTAGAGTAGTGTGAGATCTGGCAATCAGATGTCACAGTCTCTTAAATTGTAAGAATGACAGAAACAATGTCTGCTACAACAGGAGTAGAGGTTGCTTACAGCTCTGCTTGCTGATCTGTATAGTGTTACTTAAAATTTGTGCAATGTTCTGAAAATATCAGTGGTGCAGAAAATCCCTGCTCTGCTGCAGCAGCTTTACATTTGTGGGACCAGATCATCAGCTGCTATAAATCTGTCTTGAGTTCCCGTTGCAGAATCTACAGGTACCACTGAGACTCAAAGCCCCGACAGGTGTCTGTCCATTTTAGTGTGCTGTAAGTCCTTTATGGCATATTATTAGACTATTATTTCATGGTACCTGGTGGGTTGTTGTTGTAATTAACACAGAGCTGTTGGTTTAGACTTTAATTAGGCTTCCTTCTCAGAGAGGCAGTTCTAATTTAACAAACTATAGATTTTGTCATTTAATACCAAATATATATTTCTAATTGCTCTCTGTCCTCTATTAGAGAAACCTGTAATGGTAATTTAGGAGGGAAAATTGTTTTTATACAGAAATTATCCTACTTCTAGGTGGACAATCACAGCTTGCTTCTAGGCGCACACACACACACACACACACACTCCCCCTCCCCCCCCCATCTTCACTTTGGAAATAAACACATCCAGCTGGATGTGCAAGAAAATCTTTGATTCCTTATTTTGTCTTCCTACCTCACCTTTTTTCAGTTCCTACATAGCTAAGAGAAGGGTCTGCTTCTTGAAATGTTTTTCTGTCACCATAAGTTAAAATCAAATCCTTATGCTAATTTCTCATGGCTCTCTTCTACTTTACAGAATGTTGTAGTCCATATCTGTATTCTCTGGGATGGAAGTAAACTCTCTTTTGGTGGGGCTGTGAGATTCCTTTGAACATGCAGATTATTATTTGTTTATTACCTGTTGTTATTTGCAGTTTCTTAATTTTTTTTTATTTAGTGAGGATTTATTGTATCAATCTAAAGGGGCTACAGCAATAGTTTTCTTATATTTGTTATCTGTAACACCAGCATGTTATGATTCAATGAGAGAAAATGTCTATTTTTAATGCTACTGTCTTCAATTAATAAATGGCTGCATTGCAGGGTCCCTCAGTTAGGTGTTTAACATTGACATTTATGTTATGCAGTTTTTCATGGTGGTGATCTACAAGAGTATTTGGCTGTAGAAATGCTGCAAAATGTACTCCTTTTGATGTCAAGAAACATTTGGGCTGGCAATCAGGCAACATCCACATATTGTACAATGTAAATAAGATTAATGGAAGCTATGGCATTGTATTTATTGCTTACACTAAGAACAAAATGGAAAAAATGTGAAGTTATTTTTTTGGTTGTTCTTTATTTTCACCTTGTTTATATGAATCATGCATTTTAATTGCTGAGAGAAGTACTGTTTCTGATCAATAAAATGTTACTCCATTTATTCATCTCTCTTGTGCTGTAATACAACAAAGCTGATCTAAACTAGGCTTTCACAGATGTCTTAACTCTGTGTTAGTTAAATATTAACCCAGGGAGAAAGTAATTACATAGAGTTACTAACAATTATCCTGATTTTAAGTGTTTTTCAATAATTATATTTAATACTAGAGTGCTGAAGTTCTGGAGGAAGTTTGTACAGACAATATAAGATGACTGGACAAAAAATTATTTACTCAAAAGTTTCATATTCCTATTTCTTGTCTTCTGAATCCAGCTTTTAATAAAAAGTTATTAATACTTACTTATGTTAAGCCAAAATGTCTGTTTCATCAGGAACTAACAGCAGAGACTAAATCAAGTTTATCTATCATCTTCATTCCATCAGTCAAGGTGGAGGTAGATAAGCAAACCTGAGCTCAAAGAAAAAACCCGAGCAATATTTAACCACATCACAGGATCTTCAATACTGGATGTTAATACTACTGTCTGCCTGTTACCCATAGCTAAAGTGTGCTAATATCCATCTAAAAAGTGACCAATCTCCTGCCTCTTCCTGACTCTTAAGCACGAGCCTTTAATTCCGGGTAGTTTTTTTGATCTTTAGTTCCTAGGACCAAGTGTCAGGCAGTGGAAATTGTTACAGACTCTACTCACACTAAGTTTTGTCTATTCCTTCAGTTCTCTACCAATACCTGCTAATACTCCCACTTACTGATTCTCTGTATGTACAGAGTTAAAACTGTTACATTTAACAATCATTCTATACTGTTACACAAGTAACTATAGAGAAGAAGTAAATCCAATCCCCCAAATCCAAAAGTTGCCGCTTACATTTTATTGTAACTCAGACCCAGCAGTAGAAGAGGAACACAAATGGTATCTACAGTAGCATTTTCCAATGCAGTGTATGTGCCCAAAGGCAATTAAACAGCAAAATGAAACACAGCATCCTAACATCCTCAGATAAGAGTAAACTGTGATCCTTACACTTTCTATATAGTTTTGAAAGAGGAACTGTTCTTATAGCACAAGGAACCTCACAATGATTGAAACAAACTTACCAATATTCCATCAATATTGACACAGAATCCCATTCCACTCTCTGCAAGATAAAAAGATTACTGCCTTTGGAAATATTCCAATTACTCTAATAGTGCATCTTGCACATTCTTGTCATGGAAGTCACCTTTGAAGTTAAAGTTCTAAACCAAAGTTTTAGCTTTTGATAATGATCCGGCTCTAAACATCTACGTGAGAAGAAAATACAAAATTCATTTTGAACTAGACCAAATCCATTCCAAAATGAGTGACTACAGAGGTGACAGACCTGTTTATAATTACAATTATCTATCAATCACCTACAGCTGCATCTCTCTAGCAGCTTTTAAACCATACTGCCTAAATGAATGATTCAAATTCATCCACATGGAGTTCAAGCTTCATTTGAGGCAAACATACGAGATTCTTTTTAGATTAAACTCAGTTTTATCACTGCCCCCTAAATTTTAAAGGTATTTTCAATTACTACTTCTTATGACTACTTCAAAGTTTTCTTCTCCTCAACAAGATTGACCACTCTAAATGAAAACTCTTACAAAGGAGAAACATCGTATGATTATTGCTAACTCATATGAAACTTAATACACTGTTTTATGTGAATTTAGCAAAATACAAATTAAAAACATATCAAAGTCTGTTTTCTGAAAAAGTTCTTACACACTATTGTTAATTCCTGATTTAAGATGAACAAGATTTCCTGGAAATTCAGATTTCACAATCGGTATCGAACGAAAAATTGCCACAAAGGAAAAAGTGACCAGAGGTGCTGGGGTCGCTGGTGCTGTCTGGTGAACCCAAGTTTTAATGGTGGATACAGGCAATCCAAACAGAGTTCTTCACTGTGAAGGAGCCAGGAGCATACCCTTCTATGTAGAGAACTGGTTTGGAGCCAGTGGGCCCATGGCCAGCGTTTGGGGCAGAGTTCAGCAATGAATCCCAAACCTGTACATACATAATATGTAGTCATAAACCATGCACAAATTATCAAAGCTAAAAATAGGCTTGAATACAAGTATTCATGTATTTGCTTAGTTCCTTACCTTGATATTTGCAAATGAAAAGTGCCGAATGTTTGCCTGTAGCAGAGAAAGTTCTTCCAATGGTCCTCCATGAATTGAACAGGGGTCACTGGGCGTGTCTTTGACACAGTGAAGTCCATAGACAGCTGCTCCATATTGTGACAGAGCACTGTATGTCCAATAGCTTTGGATATAAATATTTAAGAAAACAAAATACTGAATTAGTAAGGAACAACAATATTTAGATGCTACAAAAAGTATATTGTACTAAACAGAAATAGCTTATCAGAGAGTTAACACAATAAACATGATAATAAAAAAACATTGCTGGATATGATGGAATTAGAGCAAAGGGGACAAAAAGTAGAAGAAACTGTTCTGTGCCTATTTATTTTTTAAATGTGCTATAAAAAGTTTTCAAATGAGAGTATTGCTGCTTTTCAAACCACATATTTATAGACTTAGAGAAATTATAATGACTTTGTCCCTTAAGCTGTAGGCCTGAAACATCAGAGAAGAGCTAGGAACACAAACACTTAATCACATTTTCCTTAGCTAACCTTGAACAGGAGCCAAATACGTGCATTTAATAGAGCGCTCCAAAGTGCATTTGGCTGGGTTTCCTGGAGGGATCTGCAGCCTTATATTCCACAGAATAGTGTCCATACCCGACCTGTTTCTGTTACTCACAAGGATCTCCTATCCTGTGATGCCAAATGGACTCCAAGAGATGTCCTCAAGCACTGGCTCCTTCTGTCACATTTTGGGCAGATGATGACAGTAAGGGTTTCCTTATCCCAGGGTTTCCTTCCAGAGTCTTCAGGCATTCAGCCATCAGGGACACCAGAATCTGCAACAAGAACCAAATTCACAGCAAGAGATCTCAGTCTGAGATGACTTGAGAATTCCTGAATTTCTCTTACTATTCCAGGGGTTATAGCACAGTGCAGTGACACTGCCTTGTTTTTCATATTCCCAACTCTCTTACAAAAAGCATCTCCATTTAACATAACTGTGATGCTCTTTATCCAGATGTTGCAATGGAGTTGCTACAAGAATTTGGAAAGTTAGAATATCAATGCCTTCAAAATCTTCATAGCAAATACCTGTGGTAAAACTAGTTAAATTTCAGGTAATTTCAAGGTATGGACTCTGAGTCAAACAATCCTTTCCAGTCAAAGTCTGTATTTGTTATGAGGTATAGAAATTGCTTCCCTTTCCTTTTGTTAGTGGAAGACGACAGTAGCTATTTTTCATTTAAAGCTAATCACCTCTTATTTTTCCCCACATGGACTCACTTATAACAGTCAGGAGTGCTCTAAATAGCCTTCTCTAGCTGTAATTAAAAAGCTAATTAGAATGATCTGTAACTCATGTGTAAAAAATTCTTAGAGAAGAAGGTTGAATCAGGAAGCTTTCACAGAAAAAATGAAAATATTGAAAGCAAAAACAAACATGCTAGTAGCAAAACTCTGTAAATGGGTTTTTGTTGCAGACAACAACAGCTTATAATTATGTTTTCATTATGTAATGGAAAAAGATTTTTTATCTTTTAAGCCACTTAAACTGGGTGGTTTTTAGAAATACAAGCACTTAAAGTGGTAAAATACACTTTTTATTTAAGTTTCAGGAAAATATTAAGTTTTACACCTTACTGTCTGTCCCACCACCTCAGATCTCAGAATTTCACCAGCACTGGCATGATTTTTTATTATTTCAAATAGAATCTCCTTCTCATTTTTTAGTATTCACCAAAGGCCAGGCCCCAGCAGTTATCTATGTTCTGCAAGATGCTTTCCTTTCCCCCACCTATCTCCAAAGGTCTTGGAAACAGGAGGTAATACTGCTCCAGCCTAGCATCTTTTCCCAGCTGTGCCAGGAGCACAGGAGCAGCACAGGAAGGCAGTCACCAGCACTCCCTGAGTTTCATGGCATAGGGATGAAGGAAGTGCAGCCTCAGAGAGTCTTTACCTCAACCATTTCCTAGGCAAAGTTGTTCTGGCACTGGGGAATAACTGGCACTGCTCCTTCCTGCAAGGAAGAATGTACAGAACTGTTTTCTGGCTGGATTCTCCTTGCTGAGCTGTGGAATCTCTGATCTCTTCAGTCACTCCTTGTTTATGCTTTTAGTGCTATGGAAACAACTGACAGGAGCAGGAATCCCCATCAGTTCCTGCATGCAGTGATGGCTGCAAATTGAAAGCCAGACAAATCTAAGAATCCATCCTATTCCTAATGCAGCAGAAGGATAAAATAAATAAAGCGTAGAATTACTAAACATACAGAGACAGCAGGAGCACTCTGTGAGCAAACAACACCAAGGTCATGGGTTCAATCCCTAGACAGACCATTCCCTTTGGAGTTGGACCAATGGTGCTTGTGGGTCCCTTCCAGCTCAGAATATTCTGTGAAAAACCCCTCACACAAAAAACAAACAAAACCAAAAACAAACCAAAAAAAAACCAAAAACCCCAAACAAACAAAGAACAAAAAAGATTCAAGAATTCCAAAAACAGTCTCTCTTCTATCCTTGCAAAAGAATTTTACTTCAGAATAAAGAGAAATTGCATATCTATCTATTTGCAGACATTCCCCACTGATTTTCCAGATGCAGAAATGCTGATGAGAGGAAAAATAAAGAGGGGGCCTGGGGCTTCCTCCCGTAGCATTAGTGGGCACAGCCCATATGCTTAGCAGAAAGGAAGGGGTAGCAACTTCACACATCTCTTTTACCTTTCCCCTCCTTAATTTCCCCTCTTTTATGCACAGCATAATATCATCTGGCCATATCTACAGTGATTCTATGTGATGAATTCCTGAGCCACCCAGCCCAGTTCCCAACAGTGAGTGCCAAGACAAAGAAATCATTCCTATTTCTGTTAAAGCAGTATTTACTGTCCAAGGTATTTACTACAGAATTAAATACTGTCTCCTTTGTCTAGACTAGATGGGAAAGTTCCCATAGGCTTAAGTGAAGCAGTTTGGGTAAGATGTCCAGGCCATCCTAACAATCTTGAAGTGAGCATGACCTTTTTAAAGGTTGAAAATACTTTCTTTTTTATAACATCTCCCTTGGTTGCATCTGAAAGCAACAACATATAGAATGATTAGCCTAGTAATGGTTCCTTCTGAATTGTAACTACCTAAACTGTAGAGCATTAGCATGGGTTTGGATTAAATAGAGGTGGCTATGCACCATTAAATAAATAATCCTTAAACTAGCATTATCATATTCCCAAACCAGCAGCTTCTATGCAGTCTGCCCAAGGAACACCTTTTTGGCATGTTCCATTCACCAACTTCTTAACAACCACTATGAAACCACAGATTTCAACTCATTTTGCATTTGACCAGCTGACTCTGTGCTCATTCTAACTCTCCTATATGGGCTCTGTGCCATCTTTATAAGTGCTACACATTTCTTTTACAGCAGTTCTTTGAAGCAGCCTCTAAAAGTGCATTATCAGTTACAAGGCAGGAAAAACATCAGGTTTTAAAACTCGTGATAAGGGTGTGTCCTCTAATCAAGGGCAAGGTAGCTGTGCATTCTGATGGACAGGCTGTGTGTTTAGCAAGGCACACTTAGAGAATCGCGATTCTCTTCAAGTCACAAATAATTGGCATCGGAGAGAATATGCTCTGAAGTTCATTAAAATTTACAAAGAAAAAAATCAAGTTAATGATGCCTTCAGAAAATTGACACTGAAATTATTACCTTTTCCTGCCCTTTTGGGTTATGTTTTCAGGCCCACAATAAACTGACACATGTGATGTACTGAAACCACTATATGTACATCTGACTTCAGGGCACAACAGGAAAGAACAGAGGGGTTCCTGGTAAAAACGGATTCCCTTGTTGCTAAGATTAGAGGGTTTTTATCAGTGCTGCCTCATTGCAATCATCACCTGGGTACTGTAGTGAATCTCCTTTTCTAGACCCAGTGTGATTTTGATCAGTGCAGGTAATGCACTGGCTTGATAGTTACAGGTCCAAGATTACACTTCCTTGCATAAGAGAGATGTTTCAATTTAAAGGAGGATGGTGGCAGGTATTTCTCTATCATCATTTTCATACTCCATTTTTCAAACAATGCAGCTCAAGGGAGATACTAAAGATACGTGAAATATGATCCAGTATGTTCTTTTGAATGCAGAGAAAGGCCCAACAGACTTTTCCTCATGTGAAGTGTAAATAACTGTTTAAAAATTGAGAACATGCGATCCCCTCGCTAACACATACATGGTGAGAGCAGCATGTTCCCATTTTAGTGATGACAGAAAGCACAATTCAGCAAAAAAATTTTGCTTCTCCCCATTTTCTTTGAACATGTTGCTATATTTTTGCAAGCTCCCTTCCTCATCTGTAAATACTCAGCATGGTCATGTGATAGGAAATTACATTACTTTAGCCTCTCCAACTATGTGCCATTAAAATCATTGCACTCTGCTTTGCGGCTCAAAGTTAATTCATCTGCAGATGAGCCCGAGTGCCTCTGAAGACTGCACTTCCGAGGAGCTGTGAGCCCAGACATACCCAGCCTTGCAGAGGTGCACCTGGCCCTGCCAGAGCTCCAGAGAGCTGTGGGCAGGGCCTGAACTCTCAGACATAAATAGTCATGACAAGAGCCATTTTCACCTGTCAGTTCAGTGAAGGTCTCTGACCACCCAGCCACCCTGGAAGTAAACTTGTGCAGGGATCCTTCTTTAGCTGACACTGGGTTATTCTCTTCTTTCCTGTAAGCCATATGGGAACATCTGCAAGAGAAAAGCTCCTTGAGACCTTCAGCTCTCCTGTGAATTTGAACAGGACCAAACATATTCTGATCTTCTATTGTTTAAATATTTAGTTTATTTAGCTATCTTGCCTCCTTCAAGTCTATCCTGGCTCTGTTCTAAGAGCCAAGATGCTATTTTCAACAGCTAATATAATTTTTAGTGTTTTGGGTTTGTTCTTTTTTAAAATCTGTTGCAGTACCCATCAGCAAGTGCTCCCTTCATAGATAGGCAGTTTACCACAACAGCTATTCCAGACTAGCTATTCCAGAACATTGTGAACACTGTTCCTCCAGAATAAAAACAGGACTGTAGAGTTTTTTACTTAAATTGTTTTATTTATGTTGGAAGAAAATATTTTAAACCATGAAGTGTTTTTTCTGGAATATCTACTCTGGCAGATGTCCAAGCAGAGTTGTCCCATCAGTAGCAAATGGGGAAGTAAAACAAAGCTCTCCAGCAGTCCTGGGCATATTTTAAATCTCTAAATCAGCATCTTCTAGTATTAGGTCCTTCTTTAATAATTTTGTGCTAAAAATTACTGGTTTTGTCCAGTTGCCACGTGACTCCATGTCTGGTATGGCCCACCATTCAGCAAAGAGTCACAAATATTATTTTTCTAGGCAAAGAAAAGTAAAGATATCTGGGTTAGTTGAAAGACTGAAAAAAAAAAACGCCAAACCTGCTACAGAAAGCTTATATTTATAAGCCTTCAGGAACTGTGTCCCTCAAAATCTGTGTGTGGGTAACTGTGTATTTTACAAATGCACAAAAGCACAGATATTGCAACCAGGGCTTGCAAGATCATTCAAGAAGGCTGGAAACTCCTCCACTTCCTCTGCAAGTTTTGCTTGAGTCCCATGTAACTCTTGTGTACTCAATAATTTACTTCAGCATATCTGACCTCAGAATCCTCACCCCAGAGGAGCCCACTTGGAGACAAAGAAACACACCCGTTCCTTTCTCGATTCAGGTCACGCTCATTCAGCACGATTTGCTGTAACAGCAGCTGAATGTGTTGACCAACAAGCTTCCAATCAGCCAAAAGCTCTAAGCAGTCAAATCAAAAGGGATTTGCCAGACTACCTTACCTGCGCAAGCTTCTGGCATATAAGCCTTTCTTGTTTGCCATGCTACATCCAAATGAGAGAAATGTATAAGAAGTCTGACAGAAATATGCCAGCCCTGCACTCTTTGGTAGAAATCATGCCCTTCATATGGGACAGGATATGGAATTGCTGCTCTTGATTCCTTTGCTGTGGGGTCTCCATCAGAGGTGGTTTGTTAGTACATGGAAGAGCAGGTTCTAAATGGAATGGCAATAAAACAAATGTTACAGACAAAACTCCATTTCCACCACTCCAGAAGAAATACAGTAACTAAACTCTCCTCTAAGAAATCAATCAACTACTTCTTTTTATTAAGTTATTTACTGTAGTTTCCAAATATTGAGGAAATAGTGAAGGAAAAAATTGTTTACTTTTAGAACAACTTGAAGTTATTCATTAAAAAATTTATTTTGCTAGAAAAATTTTCATCATTTTTAAGAGGATATGATAAAATACAGAACACAAAATCAAAGTACTTTACACATCAAAAATATGGAATATGAAAAGCAAAACCCTGAAATGCTAAAATTTGTCATATTCTTTTCTCTCTGGTCTTTTGTCACTAAGATCAATATACCTTTGGTTTATTTTTCCCTAACATTTTCCTTTTGTCAGCATATAACATCACTTCAAACACAGTAGATTAAATCTATTCTCATCACCAACTGCTGGTGCAAATCCCAGTTTTTAAATCTCTGCCCTGCAGTGTAGGTCTATCTCATAAACAATGCGGTCCTATCTAGCACCCAGATCTGCTCTAAACACAAACTCCTACTTCCTACCAGCTGCCTTCTTCAGCTCCCAGAGCCAGCTTTCAAAGGCTCTGCCTGGAGCTGTTTTCTGAACTCCCTTCAAACACACACTATTTAAGCTTTATGAGCAACCTGGAACAGCAGTGTTGAATCAAATCTGAAGAGTTGTGCCTCAGTAGATCCTATCACTGCCCACAGGGATGGGGCAGCCACAGCTTCTCTGGGTAACCTCTTCCTGTGCCTCACCACTCACATGGTGAACAATTTCTTCCTAATATCTATTTTAAACCTGTCCTCTCTCAGTTTAAATACCCTTCAAGAGATAACAGCACACTGCCTTAATACATTTAATATTATTTTGGATCTTCTTACCTTGAACAATAATCCTAGATTTTATAAAAATTCATGAATATAGGATTCATATTTGGGACAAAATAAGAAAGCTGTAGGGTTTTTTCATCATTTCTTATGTCACTCAAAGCAAAGAGATGCTTTAGGCTTTGTCCTTTTAGCCAGAACATTCAAATCCTTAAAACATTCCAGGTTCATATTCAATTTGTGAATCATGCTTTATATCTAAAACACTCATCTGTCTACTCTTGGAAATGAGAAGAATTTGCCAAGATCATTTTTGCAATAGAATTTTTTTTCTTTTCAGACAGTTTCAAACAATGAGGCCTGTCCATGACTCCAGACTTTCTTTTTCCCAGCCCAACCCAATTAGATTACAAATATTTTTCTTCATCTGATCACAACAGCAGTAAGATTTGTTCGTGTCTGTGATGCACAAGCTGCACGAGTCCAGTTTTGCTCACAGATGGACTGTGCCAGCATTCTTCTTGGAAAGGTCTCCACACAGCTGAAGTTTACCCCTGTTGTCCCAGTAACATAACCACTCAGCCTAGTCACCAGGAGCTCGGCCCAGCTCTCATCCCTTGCAGAGCAGCAGTGGCAGATTGCTGATTCATGCGGCTCTGTTAAGCCAGAACTGTCTCCATGAGGGCATCCTTTCAAGGGAATCGATACACACCGGCAGCTGAGGCAGCAGGACACTCACTGTGACGCACTTAGAAGTCTGTGTGCTCACCTCTTCCCCAGATCCTCATATTCAGTATCATCCATTACATTATCCTTTAGCTACAGACTGACATTCCTGTTTCTTTCCAATGTTGCCCTGAGCCTCTGCGATGATCTGTTTCCTCTTTTAGGTTCCTAAATAAATCCCTACTCTCTCATGGTGCTGAACATGGCATGTATCTGAAGTGCTGAGAAGTTGGCAAATCATAGCCTGCTGCAAGAGAGAGTCCAAAACACGAGTTTGTATTCTGCCTGTTTCTTTAAATTGGTACAGAAAAACACCAACTGTTGGAAAGATACCTGACATAGCATCTTTCAAATCATATTTTTAAAGAAGTGAAAATGTTCCTTTTCTTACTTACTTAATTACTTTGAGTCCATTCATACAACACAGCCCTTTGGATGAATTTTTCTCTCCTATAGCTAAGTGCCCATTCTCATTTCTCTGTATTTCTCCCCAGAATGATAAATGTCCAGCTGTGGACGCCAGAGTTCCAGGCTCTGCCTACAGCTTTCTTCATGTTACCTGCAGCATGGCTACTTAACAGGTCTTGCTGGCCCATTGCTGAGCACACAAGAAAAGCACATTGGAGAGGTTATGTATTCTTAGCCACAAAAACCACTAGAGGGTCCCTCTACTATAAGTTGATATTAAAAAAAAAAAAAAGTTCTTTGCAACTCCCACAATACATATGGTGAGCTTAGGTAAGGTAGTTGCATGTTGAAGCCATGCATAACAGTCAAAGCAGATGATGATGATCTCTACCAAAATGAAAATACAGCTAAATTTGATACTGGTCTTTTCCAACCCAAAGTATGGGTAGTTATTTTTTGTGAATGTATGTGTGTGAAATACAGTAAAAACCAGCAAAAAAAAATTACCCATACACATCTGAAGTTTTCTCCAAAGCTAGATTTTTCTCTTGGGAATGATACTTCTGTTGCCTGTAATGCAATGTTGTGAGTTTACTCTTATGTTAATTTTTTTCCTTCTCACTGACAGCAAGAGAGTGTGAACTCTGACCAATAACTGTGAAATGCTCTGAACACTCTCCAGTTCTTATCATTTGTTTCAGTTTCTTAAAATGTATTAACAATAATATTCAGAGGATCCATTACAATTTCAGCAATCCAAATTCAGTTTTTCACAATGAGCAGGAGCTGCCCTGGGGGCAGTATGGTTTCCAAGTTGGAGATTTTCTAATTGCTTGTCTCAAGATGATCAGGAACAAAGAGTACAACGCCCAGGGGCTGGAGAAATTTCCTCCAAACAGATAACTGAGCTGTTTCTTCTGGAAATGGTATCACTGCCTACAAGGCAATGATATCTTTTAGGTGGTGTTAGAATTTTTCATTCTCCTCCTCCCACCCCCCACGACAGATACATCTTCTGGGGTGAATCACACTGTGTGTAACATAATGAGTTATCAAAGACAAGAAGCTGCAAATAAATGTTTTTCTTACACTGAGTTCATATGCATTTTTTTGGAAGGGTTAGAAAAGGAGTGCTTGATAATTGAATTACTGTGATTCCTTACTGAAGTCACTTCCTGATAAGCAAACAAACTAATTGGCTAAAATAAATGAGAGAGCTTGAATAACCCAGTCATGGCCTGTCACAACTGGTGCAGTATTATACTAAGACAACCTGTGTTATTTACTTCTAAACAATATGTACCAGCCCAATAAAACCATTATTAATTTCTTGTAGCATTCAGATTTCTACATTCAAAAAGGTAAAGCCATTTACAAGAAGCCACTGTCAAAGATCTTAACACTATCTTCAACCTCAACCTTTGTTTTTATTTTCTTTCCCAAAATCAAGTGCTCATGTGAGCAGGTTTTACACTGTATTTTCATAAAATATGTTTTAAACCACATGTACATATAAGAAAACTCAAAAAAACACCAACTTTCATCTGAAACTCACAATGAAATACATGTAAGATTATTCCCATGGAAATAAGAGGTTTATGTTACGCTATCTATAGACTATAAGGCTAAATAGTACTGAATATATTTGCAGAACTTTTTAATATACCTTAAATCAAGAGAACATGCAAACTCCAAATATCTCAAAAAGCTTTTTTGAAAGTTCTAAAAAAAATGCTGTGTTATGGGAAGTAGTTTCAATCCTCAATGCAGTTCTTTCATATTCTGCCACCACATCAATGACCCTTTGTAGTCAATGCTTTGTCTTCTATAAGAAACCAAGCCAGAGAAAGTAGCTTTCTTTTTTCCACTTTTCTAGTAACTACTTTTTCAATGTTACGACCTTAATTCAGAACATTTGGTTGCATTTTAAAAATGCTCATTTAATTTAGAGCAATAAGCTTGAAAACTTTCTCAAAAGTTCTGCTGACTATAAATTGTTCTGTTTCTGCCTATTAGAGTGCTTAGCTACACAATTAGGACTGATAATTAATCTGATGCTTAAAAGTTATCAATCCTTTACTGGGAGCACCCTTACATTAACAACTTCTGTGCTACTGGAGTTTATGAACTCTAGAGTGGAAGCAATAAGATTTCCAAATATTCTTTACCAAACCTCTCACTCCCTTGGCCCGCTCATGCTGAAAACAGGCCTAATGGTCTTTCTGGGCTTACCTCAGTCACTTTGGCACAAAGTCTGAGCCTGGTTACACAAATTAAACTTCTTTAAACTTACCTTTGTTTAAAAAATGACCAGACTTTGTAAAGAAGTTCTTGAAGAGGGTATCCACATGAGCACAATGCTCCACAGAGGGCCTGCAACAGCAGCAAGTGTGTGTTTGAGCAGCATGTTGGTGCTCAACATATTTCATTCTCATTGCAATCTACAATGTTGGAAATCCTCAGAGTGTAAATGTAGGGCTTTGCTAATGAGAATACAAATGTTAGAGGGGCCTGTCCTCTGCATCAGGCTGCAGGAAAAACAACTAGGGGGCATTGGTCACCAAAGCCCCCAAATGATCATGACCCAAGAGTTTTTTACAAATTATTCCCTACTAAACAAGTGTTTTCCTGAGCTGAAAAACTGATACTCATGAAGGAGCTGGTTTCACTAGCATAAAAAATTTTAGGCATGAAACAATTTTAAAACCTAAAACATTCATGCTATTTGGTATAGCAGACCTGATGTCAAACTGTGCATGGAAACAAACACAGGCACTGAGACTGGTACTGGAAACTGAACTATGAAAGAGGCAGCAGTTTGTAAAGTTTGTTAAGCCTTATCTTAAAATAGCACTTACTTTTGGTGATTACTTTGAAAGATGGAAAGGCTGTTTCCAGCTTCTTCATGGGCTGTATCCTGGACCTGATCAGCTCTGTACTGAAAGCAGGAGGCTTTGGATGTAAAAGTATCTCTGCCTTTAGCACTAATTTCAGATCATCCCCAGCTGACTTGTACCAGCTGTGTCTCAGGGGGTATGGTGAAACCCTGTGGGCAGTTTGTTATGGTTGGGGGAATGCTGTCAATGGAGTTTGAGAGCGAGGATGACCCTGTTAGGGTGCTGCAAAGTAATGAAGCATATTTCACAGAACAGAAGGGAATGAACAATCCCACCAATAGATTTAATGTATGAACCTCTGTAGAAAGTACTGCCTCCCTAACCACATGTGAAGTGTTAGTGATTTCTCTGTGTATGAAACCGTGGGACATTGCCAGTTATGAAACAGGATATAAGAAAATCTAGCAATGAATACCAACATCCTGCATTAATGGCAGTCAAGGTGTACAGGGAATTCTAAACCACCAAAAGTTAAAATATTCTGCAAGCAAGTTCATGCTTTAAAGTAGATGAGCACTTACCATCACTGCACAGAAAAGTGATTACTCTTAAATACATTACCTTCTCATCTAAATTTTAGACCACTCTAAGACATCTTCAAAAACCCTATGAATTTATTTTATTAAGACTCCAAAGTAGATTTTAACATATAGAAAGCACAGACACTTTATGGCAAATTTTAAATGATTTTTCCATCCAGTTGAAAGTACAGGGTGCAAATTTCTGTTTATAGAATGCAATTTGATCTATGACATCATTAATAGTCTAATGACCACTCTGTCACACTGTGTACTGTGACTAAGAAAAAGTAACCATCCCAAAAATATACAAACATCCAGTGGCAACTTTCAAAATTACCCCTTCATGTTGTATCTGAATTACTCTGAGACCATTTTGATAAATATTATACAGATATGTCTGCGTGAAACTATAACTGCAAGGTAATACTGTGAAATAAGTAATAATTACTATTTCTTCTATTTTCTCCTCTTTCCTTTACCCTCTTTCTTCCTAGGGCAAAAGTTCACAAATGCAGGACTGTCCCATCTGTTTGCAAGATGACTGTTACCACTTACGCTCTCAGCAACTTCAGTTTACAAATATTTGGCTGCAGTAGAGATGATGTGCTTTTCATTGTTCCATTTTTTTTTCACCCAGACTGAACTCTCACACAAAACTCCACCTTAAGACTGATAATTTGTGCTTAAATAAGTAGATTATTATTTAATATAATGATATATTTTTATTCTGCAATGTTTGAAACTCCACAAAGGATCAGGACTAACTGCTGTAGCAATCTGGAGAGGCACTACCGCTACACTGAAGGGTTTATATTTTTAACAGAAAGCAAACTTCCCCCAAACACCAGCTCCTCTAAAAAAAAAAAAAAACCAAAAAAGAAAATAAATAAAATAAAATAAACAAACAAAAAACAAACCCAAACCAAACCAAACACACACCAAAACCCCAACCAAACAGAAAAATACTATATCTGAAAAATTCTACCCGATAATAATAGAACTCGTTTTTGTTACTCTAGCCAAGCTAATAGTAATTAATTGATACCTTGCCCTTGGGGAAAAGCCTGTAGGTATGTAGCCAAATGCTCTGAATACCAGGGTAATTTAAGAGGTTAGAAAGAAAGGAGGAAGATCCTGTCTGCCTGATGGGCACAGCAACACTTGTTACCAGCAACACTGTGCCCCCTGGAGCCAGGGTGGCCACGGCAGGCAGAGCAATCTGTGTGTGGCTTTGTGCAGCCGGCGCACAGCTGTACAGCCCCACAGTAGCACTAAGCAACAGCACCAAATGCTGGGGAGATGCTCCAACTAGAGACTGACAAAAGACTGTACTCAGTGAGGATGCTCAACACTCGATGACTGCATTTCATGATGGAACATGCCAACATGAGAATCTATAAGAGCATAAATTACACATTTCTTTCAGAGTTAGTGGAAACATCACTTGGGGCAGAAATTATCACAATGTGTATAAACACCAGGATATGAAACACACCAAAGTATCATCTTTGGTGTAGAATGTCAGTGCAAAAATCAGTTTCTATGGAATGTTCAGGCAAGTGTCTTTAAAAGGTTTGTATCAACAAAAAGGTACCGATCAGTGGCTCTTACCAACTGACATGTGAAAGGCCAGAGTTAGTGCCTTTACATTAACCCTGTTATATTTACATGGGAATTCCAAAGGATTTGATTCTAAACAGAGGTAGTGCTCAATATGTCATGAGACCCAAAATATGCATGAACTATTTCTGTCAAAGAATGACCAAAAATGTACACATAACTCTGAGCATCGTTTGAAAACTAAGACACTTGCTGTAACATTGTGGATAAACCTACTGAACATTCACAGGCTCTTAGTGACTGTGGAAAACTCACCAAGTTATCCCATGGGAAAACAAGGTTTTACATGCCATATAAAGCTCTTAGCCCATATTTTGACAAGAGGCAGTAGAGTTTGCTAGCAACTGAATCCCAGATTTTTAAACACCAAGTACTTTAGGTGAATTTTCCCAAGACACAAGTCTAACTGAACAAGTCAAGGTGAATTTTCATTTGCTATGCTACTTAAACAGGAAAATGTAATTTTATGTGAACAAGACTGATCTTCCATCATCTGGCAATTCCCAAGTCTTTCTCCAGAATTCATTTAGAAATATGCTTGATGTCAAATACTAAACCAACTGGAAGCCAGCTGCAGACAAAAATGGAAGCCAGGAATGCTGTGAAAAAACCCATGGTTTCTAAACTCCAATTTCACCACTTGCTTTCACAAAAGAATTGTTATATTAAAAATATGCACTTCTCAAATATTGCAATTTAACTTTGGGACTCACTTATCTTTGTCAAAAGTATTTTTATTTTGTCCAAACTTTGCCTGTTTGCTGAAGAAGAAATTTGCAAGGCTTCAAGATTTTTTCCAGGAATGAGATGATACTTATGTTTTTGGAAATTCAAAACTGTCCAACATAGAATTCTGAGGAAAAAATATTTTCTCTGATTCTCCTGAGCATTTATTAAGCAATAAATTCCACAGATCAGTTTTTTTCTGATAACAATCAAAGAATTTATAATCTTAGTTGTTCCAATTAATAAAAAATAAGGGCAAGAAGAACAGAGGTGCAACAAAAGGAATACAGCACCTCATGCACTGTTACCAAGGCATGTAATCCATTAATATATGTGTTAATTCATTGTTTAAGTAGTTACTAGAGATGTGGGGAGAATAGGACTCAGATGAGTAGTCTGAGTGTTGGAGTAGCTGATGAAAATGGCATCAAATGCTGTAAGAAAAGTGGAGGGTTGTTTAGAAAAACCCCCAGTGGCTAAAAAGAGATTTTTGATGGTTGGGCAGGAGCTGTGCTCTCAAATACACCCAAAAAATGTACACTGGGTTGTTTCTTTTATTGCTCTTTATGTTACCCATTGTCAGACATACTGGCACACCAGAATGAGAAAATTGCTAACAATATTATCTCCAAAAATCCGAGCATTAATCACTATGGTTTTGAATTATGAGCACAATGATTTCCTTTGAATCATTCTTCAAAAATACTGGGAATTCTACAAAGAAGCAAAATTATATTAGTTCAAGTTCTGTAATTTTTCACCTTTCCTAAATAAGTATATATAAATAATATTCTTTCTTTTTCCATATTATGACATCATTTCCAATGCTTAACATAACTTGGCAGTTCTACAAATATTTTTCAGTTTTCTTAACATTTCCTTTTTTTACTTATTCCATGCATCAGGTTTTTGAACAGAGGTTTCCCAGCAAATTAGTAAAAGCTATCAGAGTCCTTTAAAGGGAAGTCACACACAGTGCAAGCTGGAGGGCTCAACTTTGGAACCCTTTATTGAGAACATCCTTAAAATAATTAATCCTATTGACTCCAGCAACAAAACTTTGCTCAGGTGATGGCCAATAGTGTGGAAAAGATTTTAAAAAATGGGAGCAAAATGCTGAGGATCAAAAAAATGTGAACTACTAGCAGTAATGAAAACAATAAAAGGTGAAATACAACCAAATTTAGGCTCGTCAATTTTTTTATATATAGTTATTACACTTGTATGTTTATGAAATAATGCCAACACATGCAGCAAAACTGGTTTTTCTAAAGATAAAAAATGTACTCATTTACTTAAATTCTTCATTTCTTACTCCTTAATTTAAAATTCATTTAAGTTTTTAAACTTTTTCTGTACAATCCTGATATTTACAGCAACTATTGCTACAGATTCATAATAAAACTTTGGTAAAGCAGCTCAGAGACAAACGCTTCACTCTAATGAAATCTCTATCTCTGATCACAGATGACCAACTTCTTTAGCAACAAATCACTGCTTCGTTCTGCTATAATCTACAGTACCTTGCTTAAATCTCAAGGTATTTTCTACTTGTAGGAACACAAATCCCTGAGTAGGTGGAAATTTTGCCTACTGAAACTGTTTCACTTTGCAAAAAGGATTAAAAGAGTTTCCATAAATGCATGAACATTCCTATTTCTTCATGGAACAGAGAGAGAATCCTAGCTGCCTAATAACTATGTTGTAAGCTGACCTGTCTATTTAGTCAATACACGTCACCTTTCTGCTCAGTGCAAGAGGTTTTGAGAGTGACAAGAGTTCAGGGTGTCAGCCCTCCAAAGAGCGAAAACTCACTGACTGGGCTTTGATTTACAAAATTAAAACCAGGAGTGCTTGGAAGTCAGGACATAGTTTTTGGAAATCATGAAAAGCTTTACAGCTGGTTTAGGTCACTTTAGCTCTACTTCAGTTACCTGATTACCTGATAAAATTAAGAATATAATCATAAAAGGTGTGGTAAAAACATCAACATATTGCAATTCAATTCTTTTCTCTATAAGAGCATTTACCTGTCTGTTGTGATTTCTTCAGTTCTTTACTTCTACAGCAGCAGCTCAATGTCCCACTGCATGAGTTGTGTATATCCAGAAGACTTTTCAAATAATCTCCAAGAAAAGTTAAAATTATAAAATTATTGCAAAATTTATAGGAATTTATATGCTGCTGAAAACAAGAGAATTGTTAAAAAAAAAATAAGAACGAAATAAAAAACTTCACAGGTGACTCCTCCTGCTCATGTTAGGTAGCAATATGTATATATAAGAGATTAATCTAACTTGGAGCAGCAGATTTGAACCCTGAAGTTTTGACCCCACTGCCATAAATATAATACTTTAAGAAATCCTTTACTCGTTTTTACCATTATCATGGTCGTATTAATCAACATAAGTTTTTAGTGAATAATCCTAAACAATGAAAACACCTATGCTTGAATAACAGAGAAGGTATTTTTGAGGAGGAGCTGATGGAACAGGGGAGAAATTGAACACAAGCAATTTCATCAGAATTCAACTACTGCAAATAGATTCCTACTGTGGTCTAATTTCTACACAGGGAGCATGCAGGAGGGAGGGCTTCTAACTGGCAGCTCTCTGGATAAAACCACAGAGAGTGGTTTTCAAAATAGTCTTTACATCTGTTTTTAAAAGAGGCATCCCACATCTTCCCTCTTCAGTACATGAGGACAAACCAGCCAGCACACCAAGGACTCGGCTTTAACAACCTGATTGTCTTCTCCATCCTGTTACCTGGTTGAGAACCTTGTTCCACATCTCCTTTTTCCATTGGTTCAACATTGGTTCAAGTTTCTAACTAAGCACTGACTGAAATTCAGACAGGATGACTTCTCCTCTCTCAGTGCCAGCCAACACCATGAGGGATGGACAGAAATACGTTTAAAGTAGATTGTTTCATTGCAGTAACATTAAACAGCACAGAAAAATCTCTCTCCTATTCCCTATCCTCATGGTCTAAGAAAACCTTTAGAGACATATTTAAATGGTCAAAGTTGTACCCACCTGCATATGCACACACAATGATCAGTCAGCAGTGCTTGGCTGAGAGCAGCTGATGAACCACATTCATAAAGAAAAAAACCAAACATTTAAAAACAGATTTAGGTATAGACGGCAGGGATAAGAGCTTCCCTACATATCTTAGTATGTTAAAACATGACTTTACTATCCATAGGCTTGTAACACTTGGATATTAAACTAACGACATTAAGCCTGACTTTTTCAAAGTTATCTTTTTTGATTTGGGATTTTTTCTTAGACACAAAGAATTATGCAATTAGGAATGTAGTTCCAGTACAATATTAAATTTTTAATTATTTGTGTTAGACAAATACGGTCATACAAAGCCAGGCTAGAAGCCAGATTTGCTGAAATTCAGTTATTTTCCATCACACAATATTTAAATTGAACTCTTTTTCCTGGCTTATTACAAAAACAAACTACAGAAGTATGGGGCGTTTTCTTGTTTTAAAACCAAAGGAACTCCAGAGTTGTTCTAATTTTAAACACTTTTCAAGAGGTCACTACACAGTTGATTTTGATGCACAGAAGTAGAAATCCATTATCAGATGTTACAGGTTCACACCACTTATTGTAAGGCCTCCTTCTGCTAAAATATTTCAAAATGAGGAATTCAATCATTTCTCTACAAGATTGACATAAAATGCCACAAAGCCAAAGCCAGCTAATTCAAATTCAAAGCCAAATTCAGCTTCCATACTGATGGTTCTACTCTTTGGTTCATAATGCTTTGGAGCAAACTCCAGTAAGGAAGCAGACACGTTTTATGGTTTCATATTGGAGCCTCTGAACTTCCCTACATCTAAAATTTTTACAGGAAAATATTTCAATATGAGTTGCTTTACAATGCTGGGTCACTCTCATATATCTGCTAAAATGGAAATTAGAGGCAACTGACAGCAAATTCAGGATTGAATCCAGGGAAAACTATCCAAATGAATGAGAAGAGAGAGGTAACCCTCTGCACAAAGCTAAGTTTCGGATGGCAGGTATCCTAGCAACAAATATGGAAAGTTCCTGAACTCACCAGCAGAAAGAATTTTTCTCCTTGGCTATAATGTCTTTGAAATGATGTATTATCTGCATTCATCTTGTAGTCTCCCCAGCGTTCTTCCCAGTGAATTACTGTGGTCCCCCAATTTATTGCTCCACACCTTTGCTATGCTTAGTGCTGTACAAGGACAAAACAAAAGGAGAGCTCCTGACCCAAAAACTTTAATGACCACGCAGATGGAGCCTCTGCTGGAAGACAGTAGGCCTTAGGAAAATAAATTTATTGTCCTTCAAACCCACGGTCACTTTCCTCCTTTAAAGAGAAGTGAACATTCCCCTTTTCTTCCCCTATCCCCTCCCCAGTGCTGTTAAATGCATCACTGAAAATTCATATCTGTCCTGAATTTAAGGATTTATAGTTCTGCTACTTCATGGGGAAGAACCATAGAGCCTGCTTCTAAATTAAGAACTTCTTCAATTATCTTATTGCTAGCTGCATGTTAGTAGCATTTAAATTAATGAGAAGAGCGTTCATTAAAGATAGCTTAGGGACATGTCTGGGAATACATAATATGCAAGCTCCAGCTTTTGTCACAGTTACTGTACTAAGTAAAAAAACTACGAAGTAGTTCCACTTTAACCCCCATTTCTACAGATTGTACAGTTCACCCTTCTATACACTTTCTATGGAGTTAAGTAACATATTTCTTTTCTTTTGTGAGTTCTAGTTTGTCCTAAACATTGATTAGATTAATTTTCAGTAATTTGCTTTTACCAAGTTTCACATTTTTAGGCTAAACTCTACCCAGTTCAGCCTCCAGCAGGGCTAGGATTCTAATTCACAAATGAAGAATGTATTTTATAGAGGTAAACTGTAAGAACATTTCTTTAGGACATGTACTACTATATCACCATGGTTGGTTTTAAAAGAGGCGTTTTCTGCAGTACACACTAGATAATAGTAAGCCCAAAAAAATAGACTTTTGCATATATATTTTAAACCATTTTAGGGGCAACAGATTTATTTTTGCTCCTTCAGACTTAGACCATGCTTTTCAGCGTTAAATGTTAACAAGGGCTGCTTAGAAAGAAGAGAAATCCTATGCAGCACTTTCTGGTGCTCATTCCCTGAAAGATAAACACCAGTGTCTTCTGACATGATACAGTCACTTTGATTAGGAAGGAGTATCATTATAGTAGTGACACATTGATCCTATAAATAATTTCTAATTACTGAGTTACACTATAGATTCTTTTAGAAAACACCATCATGGTGATAAAAGACAACTCACTACATACAGCATATATTTCATCAAATCCAGGCTGTTAAACAGGTAGCCCTCACTTATTTCTCAAGGAGGAGAGAAGGGCAATCTGTTTAGTGCTCTGCCTGGGGAGTCAGGCAGTCTGGATTCTGTTCCCAGCTCAGATCTAAACCATTAATAAGGTCACATCATTGCTCTGTTCTTCATCCTACATTCTTAAATGAGATAATAACATTTCTCATATTACTTGGTCCCTTCCAAGTATAAGTTCTCCATGACAGAAGCCCATTCTTACTATATATGTCTAACTCCCCTGTACCTTAGATTTTGTTTCTAAATGATTCCTTATTTTACTAATAACAATGGAATTCATTGCGGTATTAATTTTTAAGACTGAAACCTGCAATAAAGTCCCTAAAGCTGCCTAAATAAGAAAGAAGTAAAGACCCATCAAAAAGGCAGGCAAAGAAAAAAGAGAGAATTCAAAATTAGAGGAAAATTGCCCTTTCATCAGCAAAATTAATCACTCTCTGTTGCAACTTGGCAGTCAAATCTATCAAAGAGAAGGGCAGTAAATCAGTGTAAAATGCTCTTCAGAACACTGAGGAAACAGATTTACTTTCAAAACTCAAAATGTTTAAATAAACTTTTTTTTTTTTCTTTTTCTGCACCTGCTTACCCTTTGTTTCTTAGTTTGTTTTGGTTCTTTAGTTTTTCCTATTCTGCAGTGAGTTTTGCTTTTGCTAACAATAGCTCTCATTCAGGCCCTTTTTCTTATCCTTTCATGGTTACACATATTACAAACACAAAGTTGTATTCACTCAAGAACACATTCTCAGAATTGTCTTCATCATCTGGTTTTCTTCAGAGCATGTCTACTTTTACTTCATGTGAACCCTAGTAAGGCCTTCCTGTCTACACTGAGAACCTGTAAAGAATTGTGGACCCATCAGGATACATAGGAATCCTAATCCTGCTTGCTGTTAATACCTTTCTGTTATGGATCCTGTCAGTAGCATCAAGAAACATCAGACTGAGCAGTCAAAAAATACTGGTGGGCTAACACTCCCAGTGGGAAATCTCATTAAAATTAGTGGAAGTTCCAATTAACATATTACATTAAACCCTTGTTTAGGGGATTAGTAGAGGTGTATACATCAGCTCTTTTTACAACTGACACACTGCTCACAACAAAGCCAAAGCAGTAGAGTGGCATCTGATCTGTATTCTGAGCCAGATATTCCCATTAAGGATTAGCCCTGCAAGTCTTCAGCACAAAGCCACTCACACGGATTGTGGCTTTCAGGGAGGAGAAAGGCTCATATTGGTCCCTCTGTGCTGACAGAATATTCACTCAGTTTCTCAGACTGCACAAGCACGTAGGCAAGAGTTTTCCTTTTGATGAAGAAAATAGGGTCAGTTCACATTCACAGCTGGGACTCTCAGGTTGCAGTTGGACTGACTTCAGCATACACTTTAATCCTTGCTCTGCTGTCATACTGACCCAGCAGCTTTCTTACCTGCAGCTCTGAGACTGAACAAGGTTCCTGCCTCACAGGGCACAAGCTTCCTGTCATTAGAGACTACAGCTTGGAAGAGGGAAGATTTAACTTTTGTCCTCTCATGCCATGTATTTATACATGACATGTATAAAACATCAAATACAAATCAGTGTGAGATCAGCACTTAAAATGGCAAGATACAGCCCAGTGCAGGAACAAGTGAACTGGCCTGCTAGAAACTGCTTTTAAATATAAGCACAACAAATTTTCTTTGTCCACTATCAAACCAGGAGAAGGAGTTTTTTGTCTACAAAGCAGTGTTTCCTAACAGGATACTGTGTTTATCCCTTATTAACCCTGCCTTTCCCTGGGATTTGCAGTTACAGCTTACTGTGTAGTGTGTGTCCCACACTGTGAAAATTCAATGAGAAAGGAAAAAATGACAAAAGCTAAAACCAGCCACAAATCCAAAAATTATTGTTGCATAAAAGTTGCTGAAGTTTGTTTTCTGTAGTAATAAAATCATTAGTTCCTCTTCTAAAACTTAGAATACAAACATACAAACATAAAAATACAGAGAGTACACTAAATACTACAGAAGAAAGATGTAATTCTGGGAAAAAAAGTATTCATTCTACCTAATGTAATAAAGAATTTGAGAGCAGCACATTTTCAAACGAACAGCTGTACTTCAGGAAAACTTGGGTGAATTCTAGTAGAGATTCCAAATTTAATGTCATTTTTAGCTATGACTGGTCAGGTCCAATAGATCTCCAGAGAGAAGAAATGGAGGCATGAAAAGGTGGAACTGTTCCTTCCACAGATTAAATTCTGTGTCAACAACTAGAAAGATGATTTATCCCTCTCCACAACTTCTGCATTGCCTTTTCACCTACCCTACAATTACAGAAAAATAAAGTGGAGAAAATGTCCTAATATTTAAAAGATTGAGGAAACAAAAGTGAAGATATTCATAAAACTTGGTCTGTTCTACTTAGGAGGTTTCAGGCAATATGTAAAGATTGGTTTAATGTGCAGCATCACTCACTTCTGGCAATTAACATCTCTCTGCAATTCCAGTTTAAAATGTAAGTTTGTATCCATCATAAGAAAGTTGACAATATTATTTGAATTTAAACCTAGGTTATCAATTCTAATTAATTTTCTCAGCCTTCCTAATGAAGGGAAAGGTTTAATTTCCTCTATATATATGATATTTTAATGGAAAAGTACAGTAGCTTAATATTAAACACGTTATGTCGTTTTTAAGGCAGTAGGACATGTAAAATGCTTCACTGACAGAAAACTACTGCAATAAGTTCTGAATGAAAAGGATTTCCCTTTTTTTGGTCACAAGTCAGACTAAACCCGCTTCCTCTGAAAGTTGTATTTACTTTGAGTAAGTTCATTAAATTCAGGAAATTTTGCTAAATAGTAGGATTTTCACAATAGCAAAAAAAAAAAGACAAATATTGCTATATTTTCACATATTTGTTTGGACACGTTTTTTTCCTACTCTAATGTCATAAATGCCTTTAACATTGAAATGGCACAAATAGTCAAACGAACTTCTAATAAGCCTATAAAAATTTACAATGCTAATATATAACTTAGAACAGTGGAAAGAAAGATTTTCTGAAACAAGACTTCAAAGTAATTCTCTACAGATCAACAGAGTTTCGTGGGGGAAACATTTCTTTCTTTGTTTTTCGCACAAGGTCTATACCTACTTTGGGCAATCTCAAAAACTATCCTGTGACAATAATTTATGCTAAAAGTACAAGTGGCATGGGAAACTATGCTCTTCTTCTGTATGAAGTACAGAAATTATAAAAGCAGTTTAAGAAGGGCAAGTCATATGGGTGTGTGCTGGTGGAGAAAGAGACCCTGGAGCAGTGTGCAAGAAGAACCTCGCTGGAGAAAAAACTTGAAAAATAAGTTTTAATTAGATTGATTCCCTTGGTGTATTTAAAACCTAGTATGCTTAAAACTCATGCTTTTCCTGAATCAAATGCAGTTGAGGTTAACATGAATTGAAGTCCAGATGTAATAAGAAATGCCAGAAACACAGGAATACAAAATCCCAGAAAGTGACTGAAAAATCCCAACTGTGTGCAAGCCAACAAATGCAGGGAATTGTTAATACCCCTGCAAGGGGACTGTACAACTGAAATTGCAGGAAAGGAACTGACACAAAAGGAAAATAAATCAAAGGCTAAACAAAACCTTTACATAGAAAAAAAAAAAATAGAAATTAATCTAGAAGCTGTCAAGGAACTTGGAGAATGCAATGTACTGAATGAGGCAATGCCACAAGGAAACGAACGTGGAAGGAGATAAGAAAAGTGATGAGAATGCAATAGGAAAAGCGTCAAGGAATGACATAACTGATGAAGTAAAACAAGAGAACATGGGCAATGGGATGGGACATGTCAGTTGTGAGATCACCAGTGAATGCTGCAGATCCTTTTGATATCAAGAAGAAACCTGCCCCAAAAGCAAAGATCTCTACTGCTTCTCATCCAGGTGTTAGTCACACACATTGTATCTATTTGTCAAGATAGTGGTGCTCTTCAATTACATGATAGATATAACACCTTAATGGAAGTCTCTGCATTCTGAATAAATTATCAGTTATTTAGAATCAGAACTACCATCAGGGAGGGAAAATTTAGGATCTGGTTTGGGATAAAGAGCTGATATTGATGCTTTATAAAGCCAGGAGCAAACTAAATAACATCAAGAACATGACAGTTTCTATGCTATTTAAAAATAGCTCTGTGAATGCTGTGGAAGAACTGTATTAAGTCAAGTCATTCAAATTTCAAGCTGATATAGGAAATACTTTTGCTGCTGAAACCAGAAGGGTTTGTACATTGACACAAGTGACAGATTTCTGTGTCCAGCTCCAGAACATCCACAGTTCAGAGCAGCTTCCTCTTCACTTCCAATGCAGGGTTCACCTAATGAAAATCAGGAATGAGAAATTAAATGTTTGTTCTCTAACTTCTGACATTTGGCTTTCATTCTGTCACTTCTTCAGGATGTTTGTATTTTGTGGTAAATTATCTTTATGTCTAGAGTCTACTTTGAGAACTTAACTCTCAGGCAAAACTAGTGCCATGACCAGTTTAGCCCTTACACGTGTAAGCTAATACTAAAAACAAGTCTAAATCTTTTTATTGTCTCAGAAATATCATGCTGATTTTTTTACTTTGAGCTGTACAGACTAATGTAGAGATGCAAAGACTTACTTTTGCTTGGTTTATTTCCAGTGAGATTAACTTTGATGTGCATATGCATCCCCATAATCCTGTGGAATACAGCTCCAGATTAGCCTGAAGTTTTGTTAATTCATACAATAAATACACTGGTGCTCTGGAAGCAGAAAGGCTACTGCTTGGCTTTGTTTAAAAGTCAGAAGTCATACCAGACAATTGTAATTATCTCTAAAGCAAGCAGAGTTCCTTCAGAAAAGAGTTATGAATAGTAGATGAAAAAGACAGTGGAACTGGAAGTCAGTAAAAAAGGCGGAGCTATAAAAGCATATTTAATTTGCAGAACAGCAAATTATTTCAAGTCACAGAAAACTTTTTTAGTAATTAGTATTTTATACATTAAAAATGGTTGACTGAATTGAATTTAATAAAATATTCTATTGTTTTTTCTTACTACATGGAGCTATGCCTTGAAATTGTCTTGACAACATGTGCAAATGATATGCATACTCAGGTTGTCTGGGTTACTGGCAAAGCCAACACAACCCATGATTTCCAACACTGCAAGCACCCCAAGATCTGAAACTCGAGCTGTGTGCAGTCTCACCTCTTTCAGCACTAGTAAAGGTACTGAAGTCAAAAATGTTTCTCACAGAAGTACACACAGGTGTCCCCAGTGTGTCCTGACTGGCCTGTCACTTGCAAACACTGTAGATTCCAATAAAAGTAACAAAACCTCAAGAACAGCTATCAGCTGAAATTTGGCACTAGAGTGAGATATGCTGGAACAAATATCACATTTGCTCCACCCTACATTACCTTGGATATACATGACACACACCGATCTGTGTAACAGCCCTACTTTGTACAGGCCTTTGTACAGAGGAGAAAAGATAATGGGTAAATCTGAAGGGTTGAGATGTAAAGTCAAGTCTTTTTAAAGTATAATTATTTAATTATTAGTTATTAAATATGTTTTGATAGGTGTAGCAGCTCCCCATATTAGATAGACATTAAAACACTGGCCTAAAATTAAGATTCATAGAAATGCTTTTATTTGAAAAACATATTCTAAGTATGTGTCCTTTCAATAGAATATCTCTTTACCAACTACTAAAAGAAAAAACAAGTATTTTACTGCATTTATCATCATTTATGCTAGAGAATAAATACTTATACAGGAGCATGTGATACTGGTGAGAAGAAAGTTAAAGCTGAAAAATCCTAGTGAAGGTTCTTAGTAAAGGTACATTTTTTTTAAAATGGGCTTAAAAACTTCACATCCACAGACTCATGTAAGTGCCAGGGTAATTTGCACCAAGTGAATTGTACAATTTAATGTACAAAATCAATACGATGGGAAAGTTACTGAATAACAGTACATAGAAAAAATGAAATAATATTCTCATATTCCTTCCACACACTTACATGGGAAACTGAACTGAAATTTCCTATAAAACCCCCACGTTGTATTTGCAAACTGAATCATACAGACTTAATTGTATTACAATGGGTATAACAAATAAAATCCACATCATATCTAATTTCCTAATAAGCTTCAGTGTGCAATAATGAAAAAAAATGCTAAGACAACCAAATGAATCTGTAAGAAATCCATTTCCAAGACTCCCGTTAGCAATTTGAGGGCCTTTTGCAGTTTATTGTCTCAGCAAGAACTCTTACAGCTCTTACAGCAGCTGTACTGGGTAAGTTAAAAGCATGTCTTTCTATCCTCAGAGTCTCACACAATCAAAATAAGTTTTTTTAAGTCACAGTCAAATCATCATTTGCCAAATTAAGGATGTCAGAAGAGTATCTGATCACTGTATATGAAGGCATCTTTTCTTTACGCTGCATAGATCCCAGAATCACGCAAGAATCATCAAAGTTGGAAGAGACCTTCAATATCACTCAGTCCCAACCATCAACCTAACCCAGCCCACAACAGTCACCCCTAAACCATATCCCCAAGTGCTTCATCCAGATGGCTCTTGTCTCTTCAAGACACAGTGCCTCCATCACCACCCCAAGAAATTTATTCCAATGCCTGACCACTCTTCCAGTGAAAATGTTTTCCTAATACCTAATCTGAACCTTCACTAACAAACCTTTAGACCATTTTTGCTGGAACCAAGTAATCAAGGCATAACGTACTATTGTGACTAGATCCAAAGCAACTTTGAATAAGGACACGTTAGAAAAATATTGTACTGCCTACAAGAAACTTGGGGGACATATTTTTCTGTAATGCATAACATAATAGATTTATTTGCCTTGAGTTAAGTTAAAAAATTAATTATGTTTGATCTAACGGCACTCAAACTCTCCCTGCATTTTTTAGGAAAAAAATTTCAAATATTTGGTCAGTTTTCCTCATTAGGAATGTATTGCAATTACTATCCAATTTCTTTTTTTTTCCATACATATGGACTTCTAAAGGTGGTTTCCATCAAATAACAGGTTACCTAATAATTGTATTATGTCAACCACTTTGGTGATTCTAAAATTAGGACAAGGCTATCAGTAACTCTGAGTTCTAGGCCATATGATATTAACTTTTTTCAGCAGAAATATAATTTAATTGTCTAGTTGGAAAGAAATATGGCTGTATCTTCTGAATGGGATCTGGTTGCAGATGAAATGTGCAATTTCATCTTCACTTTAAAAAAATAAGTACACTATAATATTTCCTAGGTGTGTCCCACAGGGAAAACAGAGCAATACAATACATTCTTTTCTTGTCCTTAGGTTTACATCTGAAAAAACAAAAATGTTCTTGTATTCATTGTCCCATTGTATCTCTGCTAGATCAGATAAAATGGGTATGTTCTTGCTCCCTTTGAAGTTCTATCATTCATCTCAGTGATAGAGGGATTTACGCTGGGTATTTAGACAGCATCTAAACAAAAAACTTGAAAAGCATTGTATGTAGTTTATGAAGTAATATCCACCCTTCATTTATAAGTACAAGATATCTGTTTCTGTTATGAAAGTACATGAATTATTAGAATGATCACTGAAAAGCTCACAATCATAAGATCTTTACCATTAGACTACATTGTTTCTTATCAGTAGTTTTTTCCTGTCCCATGGGAACACCATTTAAATTTAAACAAGTAGCCATTGAATAACCATGGAAGGGGTTTTTAAGATACATTAGAATTCCTATTCTTTCTAAAGGCGTTAAAATTTTGCTGATACACAGCATCCTGGAAAAAAAATCTGATTTATTTTATTAAAGAAAAGGCAAAGTGGCTCACTAAGTTATCTAAGCCTGGTATCAACTGATTCTCAAGGGTATTTAAAAATATAACACAACTCTAGCCAAAATTAATGTGTGGGAACTCACTCATTTAACAAATATAAGGAAATGAACTACTTTGCTGTACACTTCCTACAGTTCCCCCTTTCTTTCTCAGTCCCATTTGAGTCTCCACCTTCTGCACCACCGCCTAAAGTGATTTTCCTATCTCTGCACACGCATTCTCTTGAAAATCCAATGATTGAAAAATTGCAGGACTCACCCACCAGGTGTTGATGCTGACAGGATGTGGGAAAAAATTCTTGCACATGCTGGTGAAGAAAAGTGGTGGAACTGTTACTTGGTTAATGCAGATTCTGATGTTCTGTCAAACCTACTTCTGAACAGTATGAAGAGTCTTTGTATACACAAACTGATCTCACAAAGTCCTCACCAACTCCAATTTCAGTAAATAAAAATTTAGGTGAAATTCATGAGTATTTAGAATGTTCCTGTTGTCTAAATTACACTCCAGGATTTCTTGTATTTACGACGAGTTTGTACACACTAATGGGAAGTTTAAAAAATGGAAAGAAATGTATCAGTATAACTGTATATATACTCTCTCCTGGTATGAAATATGTCAGGGATAATTATGTCTCTTCTCTTTAATAACCTTTATCACTCTAACTTGAAATAAGTTTGGGCTCCCAAAGCACCTGAAATGCTGAACTTTGATTACGTGCATGTAACTACATTCCAAATATAACTCTCAGTTGCTGTTGAAGGAGGGAAGATGGGAGAGGAAGTCTCCGCTGACAATTGTAACATTAACCAATAAAAAATTTCAAAAAAATAGTAAATTATAACCTACTTTGAAATGCTCAGGTAGCCAACAAACCATCCACAAAAGCAAAGAAAAATCTGCTGAGTTTGAGATAATGTGAAATAGCACCAATTCCCAGTTTTATTTACCTGTGTTTACTGTCACCAGAAGGACTACTATGCTCATTAGAAGGAAACTAAAGCTGGCTCTCTGGGCTTGGTCCTCCTCTCACATGGATTTGTGTGAGCAGAAATAGATGTAGTACAGCCCACCTATTCTAGAAACATGAAGTCTCTAAATCACATGTGCATCACACCTTAGACTAAAGATTCTATTACAGTGCAAAACAAGACTTCTCTTGGTTAATAATCACATAGACATCTCAGGAAAGGGAGTGTTGGGGGAAAAAAAGTCTTTTTCCTGCCTTTTCCTTTGATATATTGGAAAATAATGGCATAATCAGAGCGAAATATATATGATTTGTTATCAAGGACTATCTATTCTTTTGTCTGTGTTAATAAAGCAGTTTACAGTAATAAATGAGCAACTGTAGACCGTAACATAAAAGAAGAAAACTCAGACACTTTAGCAACCTGATAACTTGCAACACACTTCGTAACCTAATTTTATCCTGTGTGAATGTGTTTTAGGAGAGAAGCCACTGCCTAAATATTCTTAGATCATTCAAGGAGTCTTTTGCTTTGAGGTATTAACAAATATGAATATAAAAGCACTACACATATGTAAACACATATCCTGGTTACACCAGTGCACTGCTAAACCCAAAGGTACTGTGAAGTCTTGGTTTTGTGTCTCTGAGCTGAGCTTGTTACCAGGACAGTGCCTGTACAGAGTTGGGTCTCTGTACTAGCTTTGCACAGTACACTATCTGTGTTATTTTGATTTCTTTTCACCTTTCACAGTTTTACGTGGAATACAAGCATAATGACCCACTCCACCCGAGCCAGGTATTTCCTGGTAATTAATTAATGGCAGTTAAGGGACTTTAGATTTTCTGTTGGCACTCAACTTAATGAATTATCAACCATCAGGAAATACCCTCCCTACTTGTCCTATCTGCCAAATCACTAATTAAGCATCTAATGCCAAAAAGCAAACAACATTTTTATGTTGTTAGTTTCATGCATTTCAATTAAATTAATCAATTAAATCTTGTAGTGCCTAAAATCTGAACAATAGGCAATTTTCATTGTGTTGCAATGGTGGAAACAGACTATAAAATAACAGAAAGAAAAATATAAATGAAGTAATAAAAGAGATGGGCAACCCCGCCTACAGCGCCTGTCCTTATTAAGCCAACTATTCATTGCAGGCATGTATAATAAACTCATAAATGTTGCTTATATCCAGCTTCCCTCAATAATTTTACAAATGCTAAAAAGCCAAAAATTTAACTGAAAATATTCATGTGTTTGATTTGTATTTGCTGAATATGAAGAAAGATGTAAAGAAAATGAGAGAGAAGAAAGAAAGGAGGGGAAAAAAGGAGAGAAGGAGTGCGGGGAAGATATTGAGATGTCTCATTTTCAGGAACTAAATCACAAAACTATTTTAAAAAATGAAAGCAAAATGTTGCTGTTCACCTTGCACATTACAATTCAGAGATCAAATGGCACAGCCAGGATATTTGGGACTTTGGGTCAGTGCCTCTTGGCACATAAGTCAGAACAAATATTTCAATAAAATAATCCTCCTGATCTCTTGGTCTCCTACAGGAGATTCTTACACTCTACAGTACATACTAAAAGAAGCAATCCCTCTTGCAGAAATTATTCTATTTTAGATAGAATGCAAAATCATTCATTATATCAAAGAATGAAAGCATGACTATTAATGCAGACACTGAATCTTGAGCACCCCAACCATCCCATCAACCTCTTGTTTACCATGTTGAAGACAGAGGGAATTGTCCCTGACTGCTTGGTTTTGAGCAGCTTCTTCATTTCTATTGCAGGTGGCAGAACTGCAAAAAAATACACAACTTGAACAAAACACTAACATGTTATGGGAAATAAATTTGCCTCTTTTTCTAGATATTAAAATAAATTGCTTCCATAAAAACAAAATCAGTCTATGTAGGAGCTGAGTAAATAAAATGTATTTCTGCAGCCCACTCAGTGAAAGGAAATTACTCTCAGATCTCACTGTTGTAAATGTCCAGCCCACTTTACTTAGGCTGTGTATTTATGTCTTTGGCAGAGAACAAACCTAGTCTTAATTCTGATTGCCCAAGAGATGTGATCAGCCATGCTGGGGACTGGGTGAGAAAATACTCAAAACTTCTTTTGATTTTGTTATTACCTCTCAGTCTCTTTCACAAATGCGGGACTCTCGAAAATGTTTAGCATGACAAGCATTAGTGCCAACTATTACCTTACATCATCAGCAGCAGCCAGAGCAAGAACAATGGGAGCAGTTTCTGGGAATGACGAGGAAGCCTTTGGATTATCCCTTGGTGCAGTGACTGCCATTGTGTAGCATTTTAAGCAGTCGGTAATTCCTCATTTCTAGCCTCTGTTTCTACAATGTCATTACAAGAAATGAAGCTTTCATATCCTTAAAACAGACACCATTCTCTTGCTTCAACACAAACTTGGTTTACACCAAATCAAGTGTTATAAGAGAAGTTAAAGAAAGAGGTACATTGTTCACTTTTTTTGCAAAAATGGAAAAGAATTAGATTTATCAAGCATTACTAACTTCCCTTAGTTATCCAACATTTCAAAAAGTGAGATCTCCTGCTAAAATAAATACCCTTTTTTATTAGATTGCTTTAATTAATTGCAAAAAATATTTTCTAAGCACAAATCACGTGTTCTTTACATGCTTAATTACAAGAAACCTGCAGCAGTACCTAGGCAGTCAGCGAAAGACTGAACTGATAGCACTTAATGAACCAAAGTTTTTGTTGTTTTTCATCAAGTTTAACAGGTTTTTCAAGTTGCAAAGGAAGAAATGAAGGATTGACAGAACAAACAATTCCATTTCTTTTAAATAATTTCCTTTTCATCTTTTCAGAGAAATTTTCAAAAGCTGCTGACAAAAGACTTGCTATATTTCTGAAGCTGAAATAGAAGACAAACTTGCTTTTAGCTTCAGTAGCAGTGTATTTTTATTAACTCTAAGTTCACTTCAAAATTCTTCTTGTAATTTTATATTTGTGCCTTAGCTACAGGTCAAGCAATGTTTTGCAGCTGCAGTAACAAAACCTCTGAGTCAGTGGAATTGAATCTTTTGGGGCCAGCAGGTACTTAACACAGGTACTGTAACAAGAACCAATATTATGTTAAGAAACAAAGTTGATATATACGATATATTAATATTTAACAATTTTGCACTATAAAGGCTAATAGGCATAAATGTTAGGTTGCACTGCAATTACTTATCCTGTTAAAATGAATTCCCATGTTTCATTCCAGAGTAACTGAACCACAGAAAAATTCCTCTCTCAGCACTTCTTTTCATGTCAAAAGTCTGCATCCATCTACTTTTTCTTTTAAGAAAAAGAAGAAACGTGTCCTTCTAGATAACAAGTTTCACTTTTGCAACCACCATATGAAAGTAAAGCTATGATAAACCAAAGCAAAGTTTTAAATGATGCTAGAACTCTACACACTTCTAAATGAAAGTTCTTACTTTTAAATGTACTGGAATTCATTTTGGAGGAAATTTTTTATGCACACTGAGCAGCAAGGCTTTACTCAAAGCATTTCTACTATTAGGTACTCTACTACTCGTGTTATTATGATTTAAACTATTGTCATTATGATTAGAAAGTGGAGCCACACGCAGAATAAAACAAATGTCTGCATTCCTATTACACATGACCACTGCCCTTCTACGTCAGTCTCAGGACTATTCTGATTTACAGTAGTAGTCAATGGCTCCAAAGAACTGAAACTGCAGGAAAAGGGGATGAAACATCCTGGCCACTTTCCTTCTGCAGATTAACTAGGCAATCAAGAGAAGATAGGGAAAGGAGACACCATGGGTAAGGTGCAAATAAGTGCAACTTGTCTCTGAGGTTTGGATACAAAAAAAAGAGGACATTTAGCTCCAAAACCCCTCCCATTTACATCAAGGTTGCATCTGCCTCTGCATCTAGTACAGGATTTTATAATAAAATACATCAATGCCAGAACTGACAGATTTAAATTCCTATGTTAAACCAATTTATGTCCAAGTGTAGGCATGTGATGAATCCAGATTTTGTTTTTCCTCTTCCAGCTTTAGAGAGAGCTGTTAGAACCCAGTGCATCCAAGCACCACATACCTAAAGGTATGTGCCAACATAGTAGGTGCCAACATCAAATATAGTGACCACAGACAATGCTTTTACGAGGCTTGCACTGTCTATACACTGCATGCTGCAAGCTGAGCCTCAAGCCCTTGCAGGGACCATCAAGTGCATGTTGCCAGGACTGTGTAGGGATGATTGTGTATCCGCTCCACCCTGCCCAACAGCTCTGAGAGAGCTCCCATCTGAAGCAGCAGTCCCTGGATGCTGAGGGGCTCGGTGCCACTTGAATGAGGTTATGCAACTCCTGGCCAGAAGTGCCTCACATCTGGCATGCTTAGCAGACAGGGAGGGCAGATCTACAACAATTTGTTCTTTTACTCTCACACAGGTAGACTATTTCATGTTTTCTCAAAACACTGCATGTAACTTCCACATCTCTTCCTTGGCTCTGAACCTGATAGGAAGATGGTTTTAGGCAGGAAGGAAGTAGTTTTAATGAGCAATAATCCACTTTGTTTCATCAATAAGGGATCACAATACTTGTTCAACTACTTGAGTATCCACTGAAAGTTTGCATAGGAAACCTGTGAAACAAACATTAAACAATCCCATCAATCAAAATGAAATATCTATTCAAAGGCATCTAAATGTGGTAAAGCACATCAAAATGCATATATGGATATTTTCAATTCAGTTAACCACACGTAGCAGAAGTTCAACACATGATCTATTGTGGCTGCAATAAACAGGTGTGAGTTCTAAGCCACTACAATGGCATGATTTTTAGATGAGCAGAAACACACAAAGTCAATATAGAAATAAGCAGCAAAGCAGCGGGACTGACAACCTTTGAAGTAAAGACAGATATCCACATATTATTAGTTGATTATCCACTTTTTTTATAAATGTATGCCAAAAATAAGATGTTTTTAACAAGGATCATTCAACACCAGAATTCATAAAGGTGCTGGTGGGCTGCAAAACCAGTCTACAGCACTGAGCCAAATATTACATGATAAAATAGTAAAAGCTACACATACACACAAACTTTTTTGCTGAAAAATGTCCTCATGTTTCCAGCCTTTCCAGGAGGTAACTTAAAAACATGGTCCCACATCTTTTGGATCGGCCTGTAGGACTCCAAGGTCAGAGAAACAAGCGGCAATTGGAAAGGGTGTAATGAGGCAAGGTCATGAAAAATGAATAGGAGCATGACCCAGCACTACAGAGCAGTGAGGTACAAAAACAAATGGGATGGGAAGGCGCCAGCCAGCATGCTTTCCTATCTAATCAGCTGTGGCTCTGATAAAGGAGGAAGTTAAGGGAGGGAGTCTTCAGCACTTAAAACAACCCCCAAGATTCCATTTCTGCACTGGTAATGTAGTGTCTTTAGGATGCAGGCCAAATCATAACTAAAAGTAAGCTTAGCAATCACAAATTGTCAGCTACATATTTGTTCATGGATAATAATGACCTGTTTGAACCAGGACAGCAGATACTGCTTTTCCCAAGTTGCTCAGCACTGCCAGCACAGCGCTGCAGTCTCTGAAGCCTCACAAAACAACACGATACTCACCTCTACCCTGGCAGGGCTGTGCAGGTGCATAGAGCACCCAGTTCTGTACTGCCTTTCTCACTTCAGTTCTTCTCTAACATTCAATGACATTTCAAGCACACTGTTCTCATTCCTCACTTTTGGTAACATTAACACAGTCACTCTGTTCTAGGAGAAATCTGAATCTGAGTTGTGAAGAAGTAATGTTTCTTCACATTTCTCCAAATGCTGTGAAGAGATCTCAGATTTAATTGAATTAAGATGTGATAAAGCCATCTTATTGCAGCTACCACAGGTTAACTAAGACCTGCCATCCACCCCGCATGAGGATGCACAGGTGACAGAGGCCTACAAGAACCAGACATATATTTGCTATTCTCTGTGGGTTAGCATTTAAGGCAAACTGAGCAGTAACACTTTTCCATGGTTGACTACCTGTAGTTTTACTTTTGTAACAAGAAAAATTAATTCCAACAGAAAAAAAGTACCAGCAAGTCTTGAACTGTAGAGACAAGTGAATGGAGAAATCATTACTTATATCATAAACTATTTCATAGTTCCTTACTGTTCCTAATTTGCATTTAATTTTGTTATTAATTTTTCTCTTGTCAGGTACCAGATGTCATGTTTTGCTACACTTATCTCTTTTATTTTAGTGTCTTTACCCTCCTGTGTTCCAGACAATCCACTATGTTATTACTTGCACACAGAAACCCAGGATAGTTACTATTGCCTTCCTTAGGCTTCCAGCAGCAAGCATATGATATTCAAATGATGGCAAAGGTCCTCAAGACCATTTCTTGTTCCAATTTTGTCATAAACAGCACAATCTACATAAGCCTGCCTACATGCAACTAAGAAGTGTTTCTAGACTGCTACCATTTAAAAAGAAGTAGTAATGAATGACAGAAAAAGCCTGGATACTTCAAAGTCTAAGTCCTCCTTGCTTGCGAACATTCTTGCTTTTTCTATATAAAACTTGTTTTAATATTCATTATCTTTTTCAATATTGCTTGTAAATCTGAAAATGTAAGAGTTAATCGCATGTACTTTTGTGGGTTAGTTTTTGAAGTAGCTGTGTGCTTTGAGAGAGGCTGATTTCTGTTGTCAGGGAGTAAGTTGTTTTGTTTGTTGTATGGAGAGGCATAGTTTTCTACTGCAGCACAAATTAAATAGAGCAGTGAAAAAGAATGGTCCATCTGTATCCTCAACCTTCTCTTCCCATGATTTTAAAGATATCCCTTTGCTACTGTGGGTATTATCTGGCTGGTTCTGAAGGGGAACAACAGCCAATTGCTTTCTACCCCTCACAGGGATGTTCTCCTGCCGAATGTCTGAATTCAACACCTGAGGTAATTTTACCTGAACTGTTGCAGTTTACACTGCATCCCATCTGAAGAGACAGAATTATTATATGGAGCAGGCAGTAGGAAGCTTTCTCACTGTATGGACCTCCAGGATCTCTGCCTCAAGAAACCAAAAGTGACCACCAAAGGAAGAAGGGAACTTGCAAACAAACACAGAACTGCGGTCCAAATGTCCCTATGCCTATAAGGATTCTCTGGGCAAGCTCCAAATTTTTTTGAGAATTCATTTGTAACTATATTTCAGTGCTCTGCTGCATTGATTCTGAACAGCACTCCAGAGCAGAACTGCAACATATTTGAAACAATTGCTTTGGCTTTGATTCAATAATTACTTTAATGAGAAAAGTGAGCTGTTTATATTAAGATATCTTGCTTACACAAGACAAGCTGCTTCACCACAGCCAGAATTCATTAATCATTATTAAAGCTGGTATACAGAAAATTACAAGCTCCAGCTTCCCAGGATTAGATATTTTTAAAAGGCTTTAGAGAAAAGTAGCTTATTCATTTGCATGCAGAGCAAACATGTTCATGATCATTGATTTGAAAAAGACTAATGTGTTTGCCTCTTCATCTCTAAAAGCTAGTGATTGAAAAGAGCTATTATTGAATATTTCAAAATTAATGAGAAAGGTGGTTCAACTGAATATTCCACTAAATTCTAGATTATTTTCATATCCCAATCAGTGTCTTCTGTTGAAACCCAGATAAAAACATTCTGAGATGAGTTCTTTGGTTTGCTCAGTTCCATGTGTTCCATCATTATCATTTAATAGTCAAGTGTAAAACATCTTTTGAAAAACAACCAACCTGACAGTATTCCATACTTCAAAACTACTTAAAATATGCTAGATCAACAACAAAACTAAAATCCAGACAAAAAAAAACTTCAGAAGTTTATAATATGATAAATAAAAATGTTAGGAAAAGAGCTAAATAAATGATTTTATTTCTTAATTATTTCTAAATCTCAATGTAAATTTTAAGAAGACTTGTTTTAAATGCTTACTTAAAGTGTTAAGGCAATATTCATAAACTATTAGGCTGCATCAAATGCTGATCAGCCTAGTTATTTCTCTTTCAGCAAACAAGCCTCTCCTTTCACAGAGAGGATTATAAACTGGGAATTATCTTGGGAAATGTTTGGTCATATGTTTTTATTTGTTGCTACAGTCACTTTTATTTATTTTTCTTTGCCTTCCCAGCCAGGCAGATGACTGCCTTTATGTTTTCTGGATTGTTTCATGACTAGAACACCTCAAAATATTTCGACAGCACCGCTATTTTTTTCTTTCTTCATATCATAGGGAAAGGAGGAGCCTTAATATTCCTTAGGAATAAAAGAGAAATTTCATAAACTGGAAGAGGAAATTTCAGACTATCATGGCAAGTCTACACAAAGGATGTTTTGAACCAGACAAAAGTCTCTACTGTTCATATTCTGATGTCCTTATTATTTTGAGCTAGGATGGAAAACTCACAAGAAATAATAGCTTCTATGAAATGAGATTCCTGGAAAGCAAAAATCAGGCAGTGAAGAATAACAGCTATAATTTCCAAACTTCAAACACATGTCATAAATCAGCCAACATACTAGAAAGCCAACCTCTCCTCTCTGGGCAAGGAGAGAGACAGGCAGCAGAATAAAAACCAGTCATAAACCAGGAAACAGACTTGCTTTCTGCCTTTCACTGGATCACAGGATGGAGTTAACTGTCATCAGAAAATGTGGGATTGCACTTCCTCACGGTGTAAGAAAAGGAATCACTTGACCAAAGAGGGAAGCAAAAGCATTAAGTTGCTTTTTATAGCTGCTGGCTAGAAAGCACAGGTGAAAAAGAACCCAGACCAAAAGAACATAGTAGGCTGGATTACTGAGGCACTGATGCTGGAGAAGCCTTTTTATTCTGTCTCCTATTCACTAGAGCACCTCTTCCACAGTTCCTGCTTCCACAGAAACTGAAGGGAGACACTTACTGTAAAGCCTTCTTGCAATAGGCACTACAAGTTTGTTATTTTTGACCACATTAACTCACATTTACCAATCAATTATTCCTTAAATAATGCCTTGCCCCAAACAAACTGGTGTGATTCTAGAGTTTGCTTCTGAATACCTTCCTTGATTAACTCCTCCTAGTTTAAAACTTTTCACCACTATAGAAAGAGATGTATTTATCCCAAATGGCAGAAACAGCTGCTCTTGGGATTATCATCTTCAAAACCTGTGCTCAGCGACTGAAGTTTTAATGCTTGCAACCAATGCATAACTATGCCAGCATTTCCAATGATATTCAATTTATGTAATTTTTGGAAAAGAAACAAAAACTACTGTCACTTGATTTATTGCTTCCTTTGATAACCCCCTGTCTATGCAATTAATCATTGGTCATGAAATACAACCACAAGTTACAAATAATGTGACACAGACACTTCTCCAAGCATATAAGTCACTTTTCTAACACTAAGTTGTTGCTTGGTATGAGGTTTTTTGGCTTTTCTGAATTAAGACAAAGGAAAAATAGGCACTTGACCTGTCAGCTAAGAGGCCATGAAACCCTCGATATTAAACAAGCAAAGATGCAGCTGGTCAATTTGCTCTTCATATATTACAAAAGAAATTAGTCAAAGAATTTATTAAATAACAGTTGTTTTGTGAGCTGTTTCTACATTATTTTTTCCACATGTTCCTTAGTTGTGGTTCCAAAAGGAGGCTTTTTTCTTAGCAAGAGCACATCTGCTCAAGGGGCCTATTTCTCAACCAAAATAACAGCCCACTATAAGCAGTATCAAAATTAATTACTATGTAAATTATTCTGTTTTGACAAATATGATTTAATGAAGGGAATAAGTAGTTCTCTAGAACTAATTGCTTCTTTGTAAACAGACACAGCTTTCATTCAACCAAATATAAAAAGAAGGATTAAATCTGAATATCTAATTTTGATTTCACATCTAAGGTTTGTGCTTGTTATTTAGCTATTCTCCATCTGATTTATATCCTTCAGGGACAACAGTTAGGCACTGAGAAGTCCTTCCAAATTAAAATTATGTGTAAATGGATTTTCAAAGATTTTTTAAAAGCTCCAACAGCTTTTTTACACATTTGGATCACTAAATATTGAAAGTGTGCATTGGCAATTACTAGCACACCAGAATGGGCATATTTTAGAAATTCAGATATTTGCTTACATATAATAAATTAAACTGAAATGTTAGTAGGGAGAAGGTTTTAAATCCAGCCCCTCACCACTACAATTTTTTTTTTTAAATTTGGATATTAATAGCAGTATGAATAAGGAGACTTTTACTTTTTCATTCTATTTTCTTCTGTGGAATTCCCACAAATTTAATCAGAGCTGGATTCTGAACAGGCACTTTCCATTTAAAGTAAAATCAAAATAAATGTCAAAAGCTCTCCTAAATATACAGAGACACAAATATGAAGTTTTTGGGTCAGAACACAAAACATCTCTTTCCAAATATTCAGGATTTTATATTATTGATCAATCTGGAGACAGAGTGAATTATTCTATTGGGACCCTCCTTAGGGCTATACGCAGAGCGATGTCCTGCAATTATAAAAATGCAATGCTAAGGGTGAGATACTGATAGAATGTTCTTGAACCATCATAATAGAGAGGCCATCAAGGCCTCACAATCCTGAGGCACTGAATTGTCCCTTATCCTGCTCACTGATCCTTTAAATACATCCTTTTGTCCTTCTCATATGTAATCATATATTGCAGGCTGACATCATACACAACCATGTCATGAGCCTTGTTGGCTATTACCATTAAGGGAATTTCCTCAGGGAAAGAAGAGTCCAGTTGCTCATATATGAGAATTCTGGAACTTCTCCTCTACCAGGACAGCACAAACTGCTGGAAAATCCTAGCTTGACCTTACAACCTCAGCAACATGCTGGTAACTACAAAATACAACTAGTATTTTTCATTGTTTCACATAACACCCTCAAAACCAATAGTCAGCACATCTATCACCTGCAGCCAGAAGACACTTGAATTTTATCATCTCCCAATTTGCTGTGACTAATTTATTTTGCATGTGCCTTTTTCAAAATCACTTACATTGAAAAAAACCAAACCAAACAAACAACAAACCTTCTGTCACTGGCTTGTATACTTGCAAATGTGGGGCTTTGCAAACCTGATCTCATAGTGGCATAATTATAATATTGGTTTCATGACTCATTCAGTGATTACATGCTAACTGCTAACTGGCCACTCCTTGTCACACACTATTTGCCAACACAGTGTTTATCTAAACCAGAGTGTGCTGACCAAAAAGCACATGTTGTTAAAAATGCACTTAAATTAAATCATGAAGTTGCTCTTTTTTTTTTTTTATATCCCTGTGTAATTTTTGCATGCGCAACACAAACACTGAAGTTGTGTATCCCTTACATTGTAAAATCAAAACAGTATTTGGTTTAGTTTCAATTCTTTTCCATTGCATTTATAGCCAGACCTAAGAACCAACCATAAAAAAAGACTCAGTGCCTTCAGGTCTGCGCTGACTTTGGAGCAATATCATCTTCCTAAGCCCATTCCTGATGTGTGTTACCACAAGACGGACCACAAAGGGTTAGCTGCTCCCTAGAACTGAGACAAAGTTCTACACACTTCCTATTTTTCTACTGAAGGAGGAGAATGAGAGGGGAGAAAGTAGGAGATTGCTGGGGCCTTTATCAAATCACACTACCCTTGCTGTGCCAGGATTTGCCTGCCAAGTGCCAGTTCCCATAGGGTGGGGAAGTGGTTTTCTTCACTGGTAGCTATTTTCCCTCAGGTTATACCTGAGTGAGCTCCAACGCACATCAACAACTCAGTGCTGTGCCTTCCACAACACGGAGATTGCTCAACCTCTGCTTGAGTAGAACCACACAGAGCTGTCCCAGGCCAAGGCCCCCGCCTGGGACGTTCCAACCTTCCTTCTGTGTGAGGCCACACAAGTGAGCCCCGCAGCTTTCACACACTACAGACTTGTAATGTCCTATCGTATCAGGCCAGAAGTATTAAAGCTTAACAAAACCAGTTCTCATGTTTATAGTACAACTATGTAATCTCAAGATACTTGGAAAGTTCAGATAATGACAGAGTACAAATAAACAGCAAAATTGGGTGCTTTTGGGAAATTAAATTCAACTTCCTGTAACTAATACAACAAGGCCAAGCTGGAGAGGGAAGAAAAATTTTAAAAACACCAGAAATATTGTTCAAACAATACTTAAATACTGAACTTACTTACCATTGATGCAAATGGGTCAAATGGCCATTTGACCATTTAACCATTTAACTTAAGCTATTCTACTGGTTGCATACAGTTGCCATACACAGTTTGATCTACACAGTAGTGTATGACTGCAAAACTAACACAGCTTTGCTAAAATATATGCTAAGAGTTACAGAATCCATATTCTTTGTCAAGAGATTGACAGATGATAGACCAACTTCTAGCATTTCATTTAGGTTTGGTTCCTTCTACTCGGCCACTGTGAGAGTAGCTGGACACTGGAACAGGTTGCCCAGACAGTTTGTAGTCTCCGTCCTTGGACACTGTCACAGTGGAGCTGGCCCTGGACAACCTGCTCTAGCTGATGCTGCTCTGAGTAGGGACACTTAGCTAGGTAATCTCAACAGGTCCCTTGCAACCTCAACCCTTCTGTAATTCTAAAGGAAGGGCTCTCAAACACCAAATCCAGAACAGTGGAGACTTCTATGTTTCAGTGAGTTCTAAAGATGCTAAGAAATAACCTCTTTTTTTTTTTTTTCATTTCCCCTTGGTTCTTTTTGAACTAGAACTTCTAGAGACAAGTAAAACAATCCTAGTGAGAACAACCTTTAGATTTGAGATGCCTACTATAATGATATTTTTATCTCCATTTATGACCTTAAAATAAGCCTGACTTGCATTACAGTATATTTGAAAATACATTTTTCCAAAAAGCTGCATGTTGGGAAAAAAACTCCCAAACTAAACAAAGAACATGAGACAAATGGCTCCTCTTACATTTCCATTTTTAGCAGTAAGCTTGACATGACCTTGAATTTCCCATGATATAATCAGACATAAATAAGCACATTAACCGATGAGATTTTACTTGTTATTGGAGAGGACAACTTATGTACCTTTGTAGTCTGATTTTACCCTTATATTTTTCTAGATGCACTTTTTTTAAATCCTCAAAACTGATGCATTTCGTACTTACAAAGTACTCCACACTTCAGAGTACTGTCTATATGCATATATTCAGTTCTCTATATTTATATATTCAGTCTGGGTTATATCTAAGATATTAAGGTTAATTTTTGTAAAAAAAAAAATGCATTATAGATGATGTATTAACCTAAAGAAGACCCATGAGATGACAGTGCTCTAAGTGGATTGACTGTCACACTGACAGAAATATTTCAGAGCATATGTAATCTCTGATTTTATTTTTTCCTTTGGTACATTTCAGGCAGACAATGAAACAAGCGTTCTTCTCAATAGTGAGGTTTTCCCATGCTGCAGGAGCAAGAGTGATTATGGCTTAAGAATATTTATTGTTCAAGAAAATTAAAAGAAACTTTTCCATGCAATACAGTATGCAGAGCAAAATAAGTTGTCTGTAAATACTGATAAAATTCTGGTGCTGTTCAAAGAATATTTTTAATTTCACCACTTAAACTGATGGTTGAGCTGAAAAATAAGACATAAGTTCCTTATTGTTCAGTTCAGCTGTAGGAATGTCTTAGCTTTTTATGAAAATAACCAATAGAAGGTAAGGACTTAAAGGTTAAAAATGTAAAGAACTCCCCTGATTCTTCTCCATTGTGAATATCACTCATGTATGACTTAGCTTTATAAGTCACTAACTTTTGATCTGATGACTTAGCTTTATAAGTCACTAACTTTTGATCTGATCTAAAAATGATCTTTAAAAGTCCATGGGAAGCTCTATTGTCCATCTCTGTTCATCAATAAGCAAACATCACTGTACCCAAGGACAGCTGATCATCCAAAAGTCAAAAGCAATGCCAAGTAGTTACAGCAATAAGAAGCATTTAGTGATTCTCTTAAAATATTTTTAAACTCAAGTGTCTTGAGTAGAAGAGGCTCATGGATCAGCAAGTCAGAACTCAGTTTAGTAGCTGATAGCCTACTTTTAGTTATATGACCATAACATTTCTGACACACTTATAACAAACATCCTACAGCTTTCTGCCTCTGGCTCTGTGTGTTCAGCTTTAGATATCTGATGGATTCAAGCTTGGTTCTTACTAAGAGTGGCTAATTTTGCAAACTAAGAGATAACTGTGTAAGCAGCTTAAAATACTCAGAGCAGAAAACCAATACATACAGCTATGTATAAATTATCACCACTCTATACAACAAAGCACTTTTTGAAGTTACTTTTTCAGACATTCTTATTGCCCAGTAACCCAGAAAACCCTTTTGTACTATCAAATTAGCACAACCCAAGGTACAGACCGACTGCTCTTATGGTCTATTACAAAGCAAATGAGATAGGTAATAAAAATATTCTATTCATGGAGGCTGTCTCTATGCAGGAAGCTTATTCATCTACATTAAGAACAAAAACACTTCTGATACTATCAAAAACAGGATGCTGGGAGAATAGAATGTAATATTTTGGACATGTGTCTAGGGATATCCACTTTCATTTGAACAACTTACAGGGAAGCAGAAAATGGAAAGGTTGAGATTGTTTATAAAAATATCTGTGTTTATAAAAATACCAAGTTTTGACACAGGTTGGAAGAATCATGCCACAGCATCAAGAAATCACCTTGCCTCACCTAACTAAGGCTGCTTAAATAAATGCTCCCTTATCAGGCATGAGAGTGAAGGCAACCCATCCCACCACAAACAATCACCATCAGGAATTTTGATATGAATAAGAGAACCCAGCTCCAAGAGTCACAGCAGCGAATACTCAGACCAGAGCAGCACCTCCATCTGAGGATTTTACTGCTGTTCAAGATCAGAAGTTATTCAAAGATCACTTCTGGAATAAACCATGAGAGACTTTAGCACCAGCATAAGTAACAATGACTTCATACACAACAAATAAATAATGAAACACGATTAACAAAATCTAGAGTTGAAACCATTCAGTTATACTTAGAAAATATCTGGCTACTAGATTATGCTAGGCCTGCATAATTAAAAGATGCAGAGAAATCTGATCAAAAGAACTGTTTTCTCTCTCTCCCACACCCCATCTTCGTCCAGCTGGCCTCTTTTAACTGCTAGTTTCACTTTGAAATATGGGTGCTTTATATTCCTCAAAGTGGATTTCCACTCTTTAGATCTGTTCTACAGACACTGGATATACTGCACAACTTGGTTGCCCACATTCTCTAATATGCTAGAAAAAGGGAAAGCAATAAGTGCATTTGAAAACTGACTTGTCTAGAAACCAGCAAAAAGTCTCACTGTCTTAAGCAACACAAGGGTAGCAGAGTGAACCCTCAAGATGTCACTTCTCTTTGCAGTTATGGGATAGAAAGAACCAACTGTCTTTTAATTATTATTTCACAGTTTTTGTAGGGTTTCAACAGTTGGTATCAAACACAGAGGAGCCCACCCCAGCTGGCTATATATTTCCCTGTAACTTCTTCCCTCCAAGTATCCTCATTTGCTTCATTATTTTCATTTTGGGTAAGGATACCAAGAAGACGCACTCAGTGCTCCAGGCTCTGGTGGGGGAGTGAGATCTGTAAGATGTTATTGTTAGAGCTTTTGCAGGAATAGCTCGCCTTTTCCCCACTCTCTTTAACTTTTGCCTCCTACCACTCTGCTGTTGCTGGCATCAGCAAACATTTCCCTGAGCAAAGCCTTGGGCACTCTCTGGCAGAACTTCTCGGGCAAAGGTCTGAGCTTAATCTGTTGCAACGGGCTGCAAAGTCTGTAGTAACTTTATTTAAATATATCTCCAGGTTTCACAGTTAATAAGTCATTCTAATAGAAATATGCCAGACATTTCAGAAACCACTGAAAAAGAGAAGAAAGGCACCTCTTCCTATCTTCTATATTTCAACTCCCTAGACTTTTCTCATTCCAATTAGAAGAGACATTTCTAAGCCCTATTCCACATCAACTGGTCCATGGTTGTAGAAATCGAAGCTTAGCCCAGAAACATCATCTTTATCTAAGAATCAGTGCAAATCCTCACACTTTATCTGTGCAAAACTCTCATGCAAAGCCCAACCAAGAAACCCACACAAGACCCAGAAGCAAGATGGTTACACTAAGCATTAATCCTGAAAGCCCAGGCATCAAAAATAAATTCAAAATACTTCTGAATAGTCTATTTCTCTTACCCCATGAGTTCTGGTATTGCTCCTATTTTGCCCACAGTCTGATACTAAAAACAAGAGTTTGGAATAAGGGACTTTTAACATCAGGAAAAATAAAATTTAAAAAACAAAACCACCATGAAATACCTGTTTCTTATTTCAGTGACACTTCTAGAAGTGTAATTATGAAAATTAATCAATATTTAGTTGAAACTCGAGTCAGGCAAATATTGTTCAAAAAAACCACTTCCAATTTATTTTTAAAGTACACTTAGTTAAAATTTTGGACAGTTTCTCATATTGAGTTCCAGTATTTTAATTCTTTCTCAAATTCTTGAAAGAACAAAACACTGTCAGAACCATTGTCCTCTTTATCTAAATTTACCAGACACAATGCAACAAACTTACTGTTAGTGGCCATTTAATTGACACAGTGCTAAAGTAAACTTCAACTAAAGAGACCATTTGAAATACATGCAGAAAAGAGAGTGAGGGATATCCCAAGAGTAAAAATTACATCAGCAGCCCAAAAGACTTACATTGTGAAAGAATATTAAAATGACTGTGATTAGCAACTAGTGAGAATCTGTCATTTCTCTCTTTTAATAATTATTTATGCAGGCCACAGAGTTTCCACTGAGACTTCCAACTTACAAGGTAACTTGTCAAACTTGGAGTAACAGAATTCTTAATAAAAAAAAGGACTAACATCAAGACCTCACATTAAAACATTACATTCAGACAACTTAAATGCTTAGGTTCTATTCCATAAATTACATGCATCAACCATTTTCATTATATTCCCCCTGGATTTAGTATTAAATAATTAACAAAATGACACCAATTACAACAATTAGTAAATAACACCCGTTATTAGCACACTTTTGCTTTCCAAAGCATTACTGAAAGGCACGTCCATTACTGCAATTTCCAATGTCTCTTAGCTCTCCTAAGTGTGGCATTTTTGTACAATGGTAAGTCACTAACTATGCTTTCAGGGCAGCATTTTAGGTTCAAGGCTGAGCATGTTATGATAGGGTGTATGAAAACAGGTGTTGTGGGCTTCATGCAAGTATGTCTGTATTAAGGCCCCTCTGAGAGGATAACATCACCTTAAATATCTTGGACATTGAAAACCTGTGAAGGTAAAGAAGTTGGACCGTAAAATGTAACCATGTTTTACTAATGATCTTTTTACTTCTTACTTCTCCATCTTCATCACATTTCTTTTATGCATAACACCAGACACACAGTGCAAGGATCACATGTAATTTCACACATTCCCATGCAGGGAAAAATAATAATTCAATTATACAGAAAAAAAATTAATCACAGATGCACAGAATGGTTGAGGTTGGAAGGGACTTCTGAAGATCATTCAGTCCAACTGTCCCGTAAAAGCAGTATCAGCACAGTAGGCTCTCCAGGGCCTTCTCTGGCTGGGTTTAGCCCATCTCCAAGGATGCATATTCCACAGATTCTAGATTTTTCTTTAGTCAGCTAAACTCACCTGCACTTGGCATAAATTTAGATTTAAGATGCCTGTAGTCAGCATTTTGCTCAGAAAAATTCAAAGTTAAGGTAATGGCACAGCTTCACAACCATCGTCTGAGGAGTAAGTACTGAAGAGGAAAAGGAAATTTCCCTTACTGTGGCTACCAAATCCTTCAGCTGAAGCAGGAATTATGTGAGTTTATAGGTCCAACTTTTTTTGCTGTGAGGGCTCGGTCTGAGACAAGAGCATTTGCACAGGTTGTCAAATAAGTTAACATCTTCAAGTCTCTTTGAGGTTATCAAGAAACCAAATGCTCTGAACAAACTCAAATGCTTTTAAAACAGTCATAAATAATTCTTTGTTATTTGGGTTGTGTGTGGGGAATTGTTAGGTTTTTTTGTTTTCTGAAAATGGAACATTACATATGGGATTAAGATCTGCTCATAGCAACAGTTCCCACAAATACAGAAAGTAGTTGTGTCATCCCCAGTATTCTGTCCCTACACATTGGGTGGAAAATTTGGAAAAGAAATCTGTTGAACCTGAATAATCAGTGCACTGGGTGGAGCACTCACTTTGCAGCACTGAATATTCACCTCTGGAACCGAGTTCAAATCCAAGTCAAACTGATGTAACAGAAAATTCTCCGAACAGAGCATTAGTAACAAAACATCTTGTCAGAAATCAGCTTCGGAAAGATTATGCCTACAGCAATTTTTTTTATTATTAGCTGTTGAACCTTATGGTCAGAGTATTATAGAGCTGTAGCCTGAAAGATAAATCCTTAATACTTGGTTTTGCCTTTCAAGATTGCAGCTGCTAAATTAGATACTAAGTTTGTTGAAACTTTAGGTCTTTGTTTAGATCTCTGAAGGATTTATCAACTGCAAATTCAACTTCACAGGGAAAAGTACCAAGCCAAGAGGCCTAAGAATAAATATTCAATCCAAATTCCCATAAGACCAAGTTTTGGGGCACAGAAAAATACATCTGTATCTCGTCCTTTCCTGATTGTAGTAATTCTCCCCATCTGGAGAAACCAGTTCTGTTTGAGTGAAACAGAGGACTTCCAAAAGGCAGGAAGGGACAGAAGTGCTGCTGAGTGTTACTTTACCATACTTCTCACACTTGCAGGATCCAAACAGTATCAGCAGTGCAATGTCTTGAGAGAGGTTGTTTTCTGTGTATGTCTGATTTTGGCAGAAAAAAGATTCTAGAAATCCTGCTGACTTTGCAAC
>NW_008235977.1:5343189-5359528 GCF_000691975.1 Corvus brachyrhynchos
CTGCTGAATTTCCAACCGGAACTACACAACCACAGGTTCTCAACAGGTAGTTGTACTCTTGAATGTTAACCTATGATTAAATATGCCTTTTATATTTATTCACCTTCACTTCACAGTAGTAAAATGTTTGGTTTACTTTCTCTAATAACAATAATGCAAAGATCACATTGTGAGACTGCTTCAGAGTACACTCAGGTGCAGATGTTCTATTCTCAACAAGGGGGCAGCCACAGGTGGCCTCCCTGAGTACTAAATTTCTCAAAGCCTCATCACAACAAAACCGTTTCCATCACTACAGAAACATACATTAAGACAGATAACAGACAGCTATGCAACATTTAGTCTCTCACTACAGTCTTGAATAAAGCTTTAGGTCAGCACATTGGCACCTATGAGACAATACAAAGTGAGCCAGTGACTTCAGTGTAACAGGTCACACAGAGATGTATTTCCAAACCCCCTGGCAGAATGGGTATGAAACAAGGTGCCTTAACCTCCAAAATGAACATGCTAGAGGAGTTTCATCAAAACTACACTGTCCCCTCAATGAAACTTGGTGCCCCTCTTCTCAGTTTTAGAGATTAAAGAGCTCTGCTGTAAAACAGTAGTACTAAAAAAGGACTCGTGGCATCACTTGTGACATATTTGGCCTATAGGATGAAGAAATGAAGGCATATCTATCAGGCAATGCTCTAGGAAAAAGACAGATGAAAGAAACCAGTTTCTCCCTACTGTCTGTTAAAAGGATTTCCATTAAAATAATTAAGAAGTGGTTTTAAAAACTTTGCCCCTTTCATCCACCTCATGAAGGCTTTTTTTTTTTATTTGAAGCAGGAAAGAAAGACTGGAAGTGAATATTTTTGACAAACCTTTGTGATAAAATGAAGCATAAGGCAAAGTAGTGCTGCAGGCCTGGCATGAAATGAGCCCATGTGACCCAGCTGAGTTCACAGAAGTGCGCCTTCCCTCTGATTAATACTAAATCTGGCTCTAAGGAAAAGTAATTACCTGACCAATTGATTTTGTATGAGAGGGAGCAGTGCAAACTTGGGAAGGAAATGCTTCTTTCAGAATAAATATTTCAGAAGAAGTATTTTAGAAATATATGTATTTCCTTAGGAACAGAAAATTTCAGCTTAGAGCCTGAATGAAAAGGCAGAGATTTCATCAATAAGCCTCAGGCTTATTCTGCCAGCAAAGCTCTACATTTCACATTCCTTACTCTGATATTTTCTTACTAGCCGTCCTCTGAGATAATAAAGCAGCAGGTCACAATCTGATGATTTCAATTCCATGGAGAATTCTTCTTAGATGTACCATTTCATATTTGTATTAGTGTGAGAGGCATTAGAGTTCACAGAAGGATCACAAAAGACTTTTTTTTAAGCTACCGATTTTCCAACTAATGTGAAGCAGTGCTAATGAGTGAAATAATTAATTTTAAGACATCATTTCGATAACCTCTGTTCCGGAAAATTTTTCTATATTCTTTCATTATACATTCCATTCCTGCCTAGGAGGACAATGAGGAATTACAGAATTCTCAGAAGCTGTAGAAACAGGTTTTTAAAATTTATTGCTATCCACATTTTTTTCCAAAATTGGTACTGATGGGTTACAGCGGCAGTGGGGTTATGCTGTTGGTGTAAAAGCTTTCATGTTTGACAAAAAGAGATGCAGAACACGTGAACATGTAAAATTAAACTTGACATTTTCAAGTTATGGAGGATCTGTAGGTTACCATTTTATTTTTCTTAATTTTATTAGAAATACGCATTTTGAAAATAGTGCCTGTCAAGATATTGTAAGATTCACAGTGTTTTCAGAAAGTGTTATTTTTCCCTGTGAAGAGACCCTTCTTAATAAATACTGTGCAATGATTTAAACTGCTCAATACACCACAGAGAGCAGGCAGTCTGACAGCTCCTGAAACTTCTGCCAGAAACAGAGTTCAACTGTTTGAAGCTCTGGGAATCATATTCTAATGGCCTGAATCTACCTGCCTCTTTTGTCAATACTTACTCTCAATGAATCTACAAATACATCATGAAATGCTTCCATGTGTGAACTCACAGATTAAAACACATTCTCCTCTATGGAAAATAACTTGTCTTATTAGGCTACAATAATATCCCTAAAAGCACTGTGGAAACAGACTGGGAAAAGCTTGAGATCAACAGGAATTGCTGTTATCTCAATGAAAACAGGATAAAGTCCTAAGGAATATTTGCTTGCACTGATCAATGATATACCCAAAAAGTATGACAAATCAAGTTGCTATAAAGGGCATTTTTATGCCCATAAAAATTTATTCTGAGCTAAGTATGTTCCAAGGTCTTCCGTCTTTCTGGCTCAATCATTCTGGATGCTATTGCTTCCTCATTTGTATTGGTTCAACTCGTTTTGCGTCTGCTAATTAATGAATCATTTAATACATTATATTTGTTAAATATGTGCTGGGAAATGCAAACATACAACTGAGAAGTGAATTTGTCTTAAGTAAAAACATATCAGTGAAGATTTCCAATGTCAATCACATCTATTAATAATTGACAAAACTTTAAAACACTTCAGTACTCCTTTTACTATTCATATTTCACTAAAATAGCAGTGAGGACATTGTAGGATTCAGGCTCATATGAAAAGAAATACAGCTGGAAATATAGCTGGACTTATAGAAAATTTGGTCCAAAAATAGGATCAACTGTGATTAGTTACGTTTGATGTTTCTGATTTCTACCCCCTCTCAACATAGTCAAATACTAAATGAATAAATAACAAACTTCATTTGTACAATGACAATACCTGCCAAGAACCTTTATTATCTAAGATTTAATCATTGTAGGCAAATTTTAAAAGTCACCTAACAAAAAAATGAAAGTTTTAAACTCAAAATTGCATCTGCATAACTTTGTAATTAAAAGCTACTTCACAGCAAAACAATCTACATTTCAAAATAGACAGAAGCAGTGGTAAGAGTTTAAAAAAATATAATCAAAGTATCTTATTACAAAATTAACCAACACTAGGCTGCTGCAAGATTATTACTGAAGCATCAATAATTACAAAACTCAAATATCACACAAACTGGATGAAGAGGAAGAAACTAAATATGTTGTGTGACTTCCAGAGAAACTAAAAACCTCAGAGCACAGCTCTCACTGTACTTTCATAAGCAACAGACTTTAGTGCAGCCACTGATTTACAGAAGAATTTCCCAAGTAAGGCAAAACATCTAGCTAGCGATTTATGACAATGGTAGGAAGTGCACTTGGAGCTGGGGCTGCTCCCAGAATTTTTGCAAGTATAGCACAAAAAAGTCTCTTTGATACAATTGGCTTATATGGGTGAGTAGGTGATAAACATAGCATTCTGCGGCTCTGTGAAGCAAGAACAAAGAGCTGGCTTAAATTATTTTAAAGCTTTTGGAAAGATTCATTAATACCTTAAAATATGCAAAATTGCTTACAAGAGAAGTTAACATTTCTATCAGAAACTAAGCTATTTCTCATGGCCATAAGGTTCTGGCAGGGATTCATCTCCTAGATTATAATTTGCTTTCTGGTTTTCATTTTTCATGCTTCCCATGGTAAATGTAATTAGGTTAGCTCTATGACTAACGAATATTTTCCTCTTTATATTATTTATAGTTTATACTCCTTATAATCATACCCGGCTTTTCTTTGTTTTTGGAAACCATGAGAAAAAACAATCTTACGGATAAAGCTGGAAGCTTTGATAGACAACATTCAGCTGATATGTGGATCTTCCTAATTTCTCTTACAGTTGTTCCCAAGATCACTACATCCAACATTTCTCAGGATCAGAGCCCTAGTGACTGCACAGTGACTGAAATCCATTTGCTAATATTAAAAACAAACATTCAAATATGAAACAGCAATTAAATAGAAAGAATACCACAAATAATGCCTATTCAGTTCCCCAGTAGTTGAAGTCTGTACATGAGGCGCTACAGATAAGGTATAGGAAGAATTCTCTGGGAATAAAGGCCATCATTTTATTCTGTGATTACATTGACTATCAAAGTGAACACGTAACACCCTCTCACCAACACTGATGTTGTGCCAATAAAAGCAAAAAATAAAGTAATGGCAATAAAAGTTTAAACAGAGTATTTTTGAAAGTTGTCCTTAGGACAACTAATTACAAAAGATCCTGCAGCAAGGAAGGATTTGCAGGGACAGTAGGATTTGTAGGTATCTAAAAATGTCCCCTTTTAGCTCTGGTATTAAACAGAACACTTGTTTAGTTTGTGGTTGATCATAAGGATTTCTCCCCTGAGATTCAGAGTGATTTCATCACTTATCAGCCAAAAGATGCATCAGAACTGTTTTAATGAAATTAACTTTCTCCAAGACAGAAGTTTACAACTGAAAGAGGCAGTTCACAATTCACTTTCAGGAAAGAACTAATGACATTTTAACTAATTTAATTTTGATACCAAGTTGTGTAAGAGTGTATAATTAAATAATACAGAAGAAATCTACTCTTGGAACTAAGGTAAGATCTATTACTTGACAGATTATACAGGATTTATAGAGGCATCACAGAAATATGACATTATTCTTTTTAATGAATGATCCCAACACAAATTAGGTAATTAAGTGCAGAAAGCACAGACAACAAGAAAGCCCCGTATAAATTCTGTTAATGACACTGATGTCTTCAATAAATCCTCTGGCATATTTACTGTTCTAAACCCAAATTCAAAGCAATTACAGTAGTGGATTCTTTCTTTTCCTGTCACACATTAATTCAAAGCAACTTGCTGAAAGTAATCACCATTATAATGTCTTCACACTATTGTCAGCGGCCAAAAGGCAACATGTGGCAACCACCACAAATAGTTAAATCACTAACTTTTTAGCAACAGTGAAGAGGAAAACGTTGAGGTCTTTTGTCTCACAAAGGGTATTTTAGCAGAACACAGATTTACCAATGGGACCTGGATGCACAGATAGCAGAAGAACCACAGAGAAGCTGTTGTTTGTGAAGCACGGTTCAGTGTGCTCTGGAAAAAAGTACTCTAAGGAGCCAACTCAGCACACGGGGCGCAGAAAGCACAGCTCTCTCCCAAGCACTGGGCAGTGCCCTGCACTCGGGCCTGGCCACGGGACTGGAGTGCACTAACACAAGCGTACAGCCCCGTGCCTGTCCCTAGACCCAAGTTCAGAACAAGCTATTAAGCAACAAAGTATAGCAGACTTCATGTCCTCGTGAAACACTCACTGAAAGAGATATCCAAACTTTTACTTGCATATCTAACTGTTCACAGCCTGGGTTTGGAACGACCACCATGTGAGGTAGAGCAAAGGCAAGGAAGCACTGCCCAACACTTGGTTTCCCTGAAGTATTACTTGACAACTGAGTCACAAAGAAGCCTTGTGCTTTCAAAACTGCTGTTTTAGCAGACTAGAATAAAAATGAAATGGGGAAAGGCAAAAGAAAAGTCAAATGTTTTCCAAATATTTTTAAATCATTCTGTAATTATTCCTTTCTATCTGAGCCAAAACACTCAGGTCAGGAAAGGATTGTTTGGAGGTGTTAGAGTCAGAGGCACACAGGGCCTCTTTAGCACAAAATATCCTCAACAAGGGTCTGGTGCCATGCTATGTGTGTGGATCTACACAGAGAAACAATTCAGACTGGGGCCATATAGGCTTCTTTTACCCATATTCATAGTTATACAAGCAAAGGAGAAATAGTACTACTACTAGGAGTATGTACTGCTAAAAGTGTTTCATATTTCCTTAATAAAATCCGATCTACAAAAGTTGTTTCCCTGAAAATAAACAAAAGAAGATATGTTACTCAATGTTCACACCACTTTTTCAGCCTTTGAATTACCTGAAAAGCTGCCAGCTTTTCCACGAAAACAGAGCATAGTGTCTCTGTGCTATTTTCTTTGAATATGCTCTTGGTTTATCCAGTAAAAAAAAACATGTACCTCTTCAGCAAAGTATTCTGAGCCATTTACTGCAACTTTGGCAGACTTCCAGGGCTATCCACTCAGCACATTTCAAAGCAACCCAGAATCAGCAAGCAAGTTGAAAAGTTCTCAGCCCCTCCTTGCGTTCACACATTGGCCTCAAAATGGTTATACAAATGTAAACATAATAGTAATTTTTTCCAGTGTGCTTCTGGAGCACATTTTCCATTTTAGTTTTTTTTTTGTTAGGCCTTGGTTGCTCTGCAATATGAGCCATTGCACAGTAAGGGTGAACAAGGGAGATTCACTTCAAAACCGCATTCCTGATCTAGAGCTCTAGAGCAAAGACTTGGTGAAGATGCACTCTCTTTTTATTTTATTACAAAGACTTGAATACTTACACCAAGTTTTCCTGTTAGAGCTGAGACTGTATCTGGTTATTTATTTGGATATTTAGCAAAAGTGAAAATCACACAAGATATGGGCTGTTGTTCAGTCCTCAGACCAGCCAGCCAGCCAGTTTGAACCCCTTTCTGGTAAGAGTCCTTCAAAGAAATCTGCAAGACTGTCACCTGCTGAAGTCAGGGACACCCTCACTGCAGAAAGGGAGCAGAGTATGGTAGTAAGCAGTCGAAGAAAGATATTTAAAGATAGGTAAAATCCTATCTCTGCCTATATCCCTATCTTTCCACAACAAACTTTTCCCTTGCTTTATTTGAAGTACAATATTTTCTCCTCTTTCCTGAGGGCAGTTTTATATATCTAGGGAGTTATGAAACTCCAATCAACCCATCAAAACACCAAGATTCTATTTTTACAATTAAAACCAGATTAAATGATGAGCTATTTTTACAATAGGGATCAAAACAAGCGGAATAGCATCAAATTAGCCTCTTCTGATATTTCAAAGACCTGGTGATATTTACTACCATAAATACCAGTTTTATGGCTGTTCTGTCTGACTAATTACAATTAAGTTGCATAGATACATTTTACATTTACCAAGATTTACGTAGATTTTATATCATTAAATCAAAGACCACATAGTTCATTCTCTAGTCTTTGAAAGGGGGATAAATTGGTAATAAATCTTATTCTTTAAAAACACAACTATAAAAGACCTTTAAGCCATGTACAACACTGCTTATATTAAGATTTCACACTTTAAATTCTTGTTAAATGGACCAAATTTGTGAATTAATGCCATTATATTTACTATGGTCAGGACAAAAATCCTTTTTCAGTGTGAAAAAAACAATCTGACACCTAAGGAAGAATGCAATCATTTTAAAGTTAAGAACTCCCAAATCCAAACAAACATTCAAATCCTATCATCACCTCCAACTGTACTATGTTTTCATGTCCCGGGAAAACTTCCTCTCCTTCTATCAGCATATACCAACATTTGTTTTTCTGCAGTGCAACCTCCTTGTATTGTTTATCATTCTGCAAAATGAAGTTATTTTTTCCTGGACAAGGAGTTTCTATGTAATCTTAAGGAATAGATCAATCAATCTATTTTAAAATCAAGTATATTCATCTCTGTTTCTAACAACCATCTGAGTTTTAGCTAATTTCAAAGTTAATGTAATAAATTAAAACTGGGTAAGCAAAAGGTTGTGTCCTGAATGAAAAGATTCCTTGGATTACTTTAACTGTGTTCATACTTTTCTCAAAGGCTTTTCATCATATGTCTCACATGCTGAGAGTTTTTATTCTTACTAGTTAAATTTGTTCCAAAAATCTCAATTCACAAAAGACTGTAGCCAGTGTTGCAAGACTGAGCAACACAGATGAGGCTTCTTGAACAGAGCAGGTCATATGAAGCAGGACTCCTGGTTTTGTACTTGCCTCCAGGCACGAGAGCACATATTAAATGAACAGATGCTGAATTGCCCAACCACCCTTTGTCTGCAAGAACAAACACAGATTCATATTTTTTTTTGCAGGTGCAGTACTATAAGCTTCAGCCAAATGAAAATTCAGCTTTTATTATCTTCAACACAAAGTAAGATTCTTCTAATATTGTTGTGCCTATCATAAACTTAAAAATCAAAGTAATTGACAATCATACATAAAATGAATGTTTCTTGAAGCTCTTCATAAAGCCAAATGTTACATCAGTGTTTCTTTTAAGTATTCTACAACGAATATTTCTGGTGGCTGGGAAAATTCCTTATTTCAAAACATCAGTTTTTATTCTAAAAATTAACCCAACAAAATTTTTTTGGCTTTCTGTTCTAAATGTATTGATTTTCTATAAAAAGATAATCTATTTGCAGTGTATTTTAACCCCTAAACAGAAGATAAGCACTGTCATGCAAATATTCTAGATGTAAAAGCTAACCAGAATAATCCAGTTTTAATCTGTATGCTTAAATCCCACCCATTTTAAAATCTGTGGTTTAGGATTTTTAAAACTTTTTTTTTTAGTGCAGAAATTGTCTGTTCTTTTCAAATGAAATAAACCAGTCTATTTTCAGAATTATAATTCATAATAGCAGTTCATGGAACTCAATAAACACTCAAATCTGCTACCCAAGCTTTCACCCCTTTGCTTCGAGCTTTATTTTATTCTAAACCACAGCAAACAGAAAAGAACTACTTGAAGAACACATGCACAGGGACACACACACACACACACACACACACACACACACACACACACATTGACCTTCATCTGAACTTGTCAGGGAAACTTGTAATGAAACAGATAAAAACAGTGACAAAGGGGATAATGACAATATATGATTTAGATTTTCTTTCTTCTTTCTGGAAACAGAGATAGGGTCTTGATGCCTTGGCCCTGCTACAAGTGACACTCCCCTTCTCAGTTTATGCAATAAGTAAGTGAAGGTTATGAAAGCTTCGCCCATGTTAGGCTGTGAGACTGAGGTCATACCGCTACACTGAATCCACAGATTTCCCTTTAAAACCTCCTGCAAGCAAGGAGAACACGCTGATCATTAACCACTTACTCCCTCCACACAGCACAGCTAATATATGAAGGTGAGGTGAGTGGCTTGTGACCTTTAATAGGTTGTTTTTTTTTTTTTAAACAACAGAAATTTCTGTGAATCACAGTCACATGAAGATTATTTCAGGGAAAGCACCATTTCTGGCACAGGCAGCCTCCCAAACAACAACAGTTCAGTTTTGGCTTTTTTGTCTTTTTTATGGGTCTCTCAGAACAGTGTTGTATTAAATAGCAGAAGCAAAAAGAGTCACACTAAACTGTGAAAAATAAAAGCGTTTCATGTCTGCTTGGGCCTGTGATGATATTCAACACTTGTCTGGACTCTATAGCCAATACAAAATGTTGACAATAGATCTTGAAATTCTCCTAGCTGTTAAGGCAAAATACTTAAAAACTCTAACAGCTAAACAAAGAAGCCCCACATCTTCTCACGTAATTTCACCTTTTTTTTAGTATTGCTGATTTTTTCTAACTGAGTGAAAAGGTTGTCTTCTCTTTTCTGTCTGTCCCAAATGAATTACAGTAACCAATTAAAATCTTAAACCGTCTTGCTCACCACACACATCCATCAAAGAAAGATCTGAATGTGAATTAATCCCATGCCAGATTAGGATGAAAACAACCACAGATGTTCTTAGGACACATAATACAGTAAGAAATATGCCTGAATACCTATCTAGTATCAAATGTATTTGGAAACATTTTGGAACAAAAGTGAACACAGTACTGAACTCATGAGGTTTCACCATGGAAGCAGAATTAATTCACAGCATCATGGGATTTGTTCTCTTAAAGAATCCAAGTACCTCCATGGAGTATTTCTTGAGATGCACAACATTTCTTAGCCTTTCTTATCCTTTAATGGCAATTTATCATTGAATTGTTCAAGCTGCTGCAGTTACAGATTTGAACCAAATAAAACAACAGTAAAAAAACCACGTCTCAAATAAACAATTTAATCTTGATAATAAAATTTTTGTAGCTTGTGACTATAAAACCATAGTCTATGGCTATTTCTAATTTCAGCTTTCCTAAACAATGGATTTCATTGTAAAAATTATCCCATTGGTGTAATAATTTGCAATCTAACTGTAAATACAATCCTAGTGTTTAACAGGGGGGGAAAAAACTTCTCCAGAAGTAGGAAATACTTGACTATGGAGTAGAAGTAACAATTTGTGAAACATGATCAATTTTAAAAATAATTTTGCCTTTTCCTCCATTGTGCAGTTGAAAATTCTTATTTGTGATGTTATGAGGCTATAAATCAAACAAAATAGGAAGTCTCTCCTCAAGCCCTCAATGAACAGGGTACCAGCTGCAATAGAGTGTTGTGGAATGAAAACTTTGCTATATTCAATTTTAAAAAGCCTTAAACATTAACAGTCATTAATCTAACTGTGTTTTACTGTACAATAATAAAGCACTGTTCTACTTGGCAGCTCCCAAGTTTAAGTAGAGAATTATTCAATATATTTTAGCATTGTTTACATTTAATTTTAGACTAGCCAAGATTGGTTGTGTGACCCTAGTCCCAGGTCAAATAACAGACCTCCTACCTTATTATGTGATTTAAAGCAAAGTCCCATCTGAGCTAAAATAAGGAAGCTGCAAAGGAAAGAGGAAGCAAGTTCAGGCACCCTCCAACACGACTGATTGTAATAAATCAGCTGAACAGAACAGTGAAGAAATATTCTTCCTAAGATACAGGCAGGATGTTTGTCCAGCTTCACAAAACCATGTCGGTTACTGCATTAGCAGTTTTACCCTTGTGCATGTTAATTCTTACTTTTAATGGGTTGATACTTAGAAAAAAGATTAGACAATTATATCTTTTCCATCTGGTCTTGAAACTAAAGATCAAAAAGCAAGTAACATGCTTCTGTCATTTGAAATATATCCCAGGAATCGTCAGTGTTCAGCTGCCACACAAGGAGAACAAAGTTCCATCCCAAAGCCAAGCTAAGATTTCCTAGTGAATTAACTGGGGAGAGAATGAACAGTTACTTCCACAGAGACTTCACCTGGAATGGTGAATAAACAAATGAGAAACTCTTGAGAGAGAAGAAAGAGACAGATGGCAGTTACAGTATAACTCTCATGGTCAAGTCTTTAATAATCTTATTAAAAATAAGGCCTCTGGGCATGTTACTTGGAAGCTATTTTCCTTTTTCTTTTTTCACTTTAAAGTTTCTTTGTAACTTGCCATGGAAGAATCCTCTATTCAGTAGAAGCTTCCTTCCACTTACGATGATCAAGTCTATAAACCTAAAATCGAGACTTAGATTTCAAGTCCTCTAATCCAAATTCTTTTTTTTCCCCCCTTTAAAATTAGCTAAAGAACTTCAATATAAGCCCATTTTCAACATCAGGCTGTCACAATATTATGCTATTTTCATGAGATTCCTCAAATATCCTTTAGTGGCAACACAAAATAACACAACTTTTCAATATGACATACAACTCAAGACTGAACAAGTTGGTCCATGCTATGCTGAAACAATCTAGTAAGAACCAAGATACCAAATACATTGTTCCATGAAGCATGCAAATTAATTAACATCATCTTTCTCTGACATTTTAATGAGCATTCTTGTCTACATCCATCAGAAAGGACTGAATCAAAAAAATAAATGTGTGAATAAAATATCCTGACAGACACTGCTTGCTTTGCTTCAAAGCACAATTTAGGCTTTTACTACAGGTCTCTAGAGAATTCCAAATGTTCTGTAAAGCATCAATCTTATGTAAGTTATTGTCTAGGAAACAACTGCCAGATGGGTGGTAAATATGCCTTTGTACATTTATATTTCACATGTAACAGCCATCTTTGATTTAGAAATGCTGTAAACCTTTACAAAGTGAGTGCATTTTTTTATGCTCAGAAGATTGCCACCCCAGCTAGATATCCAAAGTAAATGCACATAGTATTCAATATCTGTATAAAGGATTGGAATGGTGGAATTGAAAGTACACCCTCCAAGTCTGGGCATGACACCAAGTGGAAGGAGAGATAGATACAGCAGAGACAAGAGCCTCCTCAGGAAGAGAGAGCAGAGCGAGCTGGAGGACTGGGCTAACAAGAAAGGCATGAGCTTTAGCAAAAATAAATGTAAAGCTTTGCGCATGGGATGAAATAAACCCCAGCAGTGACCGAGGCTGGGATCTCACTCTCTCAGGTGTGCCTTTGGAAGTGCTGGTGGGCGGAAAGCTGAACACAAGTCAGCAGCTGTCTCACAGCAACGATGAAGGCAACCCCTGTCCTGGGCTGTGTCAGTAAAGGCACGTTCACCAGATCAAGGAATGTCATTACTTCACTCTGCCATACCCAGAATACTGGGCCTCCTTGGAGTTTCCCCACTTTGAGAGACACTGGCAAACTGGAGAGGGCCATGGAGGGCCACAAAGCCAAAGAGGTGGCTGGAAAATTGGAGGCACAGGGAGAGGCTGAAGGAATGGAGTTTGCTCAGCCAAAACAAATGAAGGTTTGGAGGATCTGATCAAACTTGTGATATTTGAAAGGTAGTTATGGAGAAGGTAGAGATGCTCTCTTCACAAGGATAAATGGTGATAGGACAAGAGGAAACAGACATTTCCTTCAGGAGGAAATCCATATAGGAATAAGAAAAAAGTTCCTCATCATGAGAAGAATTCAACGTTGCAAGAGATTGCGCAGAAAAGTGGGAGAATACCCTCAATTCAAGCTGCACCCTATAAAAAAAAACCTCTATCTTGTTTCAGTTCCCACTCTTGGCAAAATTCTAAATGATTTTGAAAAATAAAACCACCATAATTTCTAAATATTAATTTAAACTTTTTGTGGCTACCTAGACTTTTGGTGAGACTGTTGGACTGTTAGTTAATTCTGGTGGATGGTTAGTTAAATCTCTGTTTATGTGTTTAAATTGTAACCTTCTTCCTTTGTGTGAACTACTATATAATTTGTTTCCATTAATTCCATGGAGATCTAAATTGCAATTGAAACACAACAGTCAAAAAATACAAAAAATAAACTTTCCCAAGTAGTTTCTAGATGAAACAGTCATGTGAAAATCACTCAACAGAGTTCAAACTCCAAACTGAAATTATTTTTTCCCCCCCAACATACACTCCTAGGCTTTTCAGATGTTTACAAGCTATCCATGGGGGTTTTTTCTTAATGAAAACTTATTTATGTGCTGGCAAAACTGAGGTATTTAAGCAGCCAGGCTCTGAAATTGAACTACATGTCATGAAGTCCATCTCTTTTTATCAGCATCCATTAAAATAACATTTATTTAAATCATATAGTAGTGGCTTAACAAGCTGAAATAAATTAATGTCAAATCAAAGCCAAACTCTGCTGGAAGCATTCCAAACACACTGTTTGGACACACATATAAAGAGTCCCATTTGTACTGTGCGCTGGAGGAATCCACTGGCCTGACCTACAGCTTAGTTAAATCTGTGGAAATTTTTTAACTGACATGTTGGGCTTTGGATTAGCCCCATGTGTATTTGTTTACTTTAATAAACACTCCAGTTTCTCCCATGTTAAAAAGCATCTGGTAGTTTCTCAAGGAAATCATACTCAATGTAAAGAAACACTCTGCAACGTTTTCAAATGTTATCGAATCTAAGCAAGACTTTGGTTTTTATGTAAACCACCCCTCTAGCATGATCTTTTACTGTATTATAAACAACTTCAAGGTTCAGGAAATATGAGTAGATATTGACCTAGTCAATACTTCAGTGTTCTAATTAGTATTATATTAGTTAATGGTTTAATGCTGGTTTTTATGTCCCTTTCAGAATTATCACACTGTATTCCTGATTTTGTCTCTAATTTCCATAGCAACTTCACTCCTGGAGGCTGAGATTCTTCAAATTTCATTTAACCAGGCTCTGAACTCGCAATGATACCAAGCAACAGTTTTCCAATTCTTTAATTTGGTTTTCCATAAACTACCTTTGGACTGTCAGAGTCATGCCACATCCAGATTTAGTTTCTATCCAATACAAACATGAAAAAGACAAGAACAGAAATACAAACTGAAAACAAAGGTGAAAAAGATCCTTTCCAGTGACCATTGATTTAAACAGATACAGCCTATCCATCTGCAATCATGAATCTAATATTATTGATAAAATGTCTGAAAGATCAAAGTTAAAAAGGTCTGCATTTCACAAGATAGGGAAGGGATTAAAAAGAGATTCATCAAGTCAACAAGCCTTGTCTCATGTTAACAATCCTGAATACATCCCTGTTCACAAACAGTGCATAGTGCATCTTAAGTAGTAAGTTGGGAGATTCCCTCTCCACTGTTTAGATGATGGTTAGAAACCAGCTAATTTAGAGCTGAAATTCGTTAATGGATAATACATTTATCTGACCATTACCAACATGTTGTTTAGTTTAGAGAGCATGGAGGGAGAGAGAGATTTGGAGTGACAGGAAGAGAAACCTCTGCATGTATTTTTCCAGGTTAAGCTTTGGTGGTCTCTCTTTGTAAGCTAAAAAAATAGCAGACACCATAAAACTGAACCTTTAAATAAATTAGTCAAACCCATTCAAAAGTTAGTCATGGTATCGCATGATTTGAAAATACAAAATATATGACCTAAAATCCTGAGTAACCATACAAAGGATGGGAAACCACAAAATCTGTAGGAGCAAAATCCACCTCATGGAGGAAGGGCTTTCTCCAGTAAATGAGGAGGACTGATTTCTCTGATGACAGAAGCAGTTCCAGTTCTCAAAAACATATTTACTAACTGAATATACATGCCAGATATTTTACATCAGTAAAATTCCAAGACTCCTATTTGCAGATACAAGGCCTTCAAGCCTTGGTTTACTGATCTTAGTAACACATGGAAACCAATACTCCAGGCTATCAGGCAATTTGGGATCAATGAGTGTGGTGGCTAAGGCGACTTCTTTATCAAGTATATTCCAAGCAGCCTGCAGAGGTACAATCAAAATTCACTTACGCTCTTAAAACTAACTAAAATATTCTACAAGCACTACACATTAAATAGTTGTGAATCTTTGCCTTGATGTAATCCCAGAAAGCCTGGTCTAAGGTCTCTGCAATTCAATGCCCTTCCTCTTAAAACCTTCTGTAAGCATAAGAAAAGTATCTAGACCCATACAGATTAATCCCATTTGTAATCTCCTATCATTCTGTTTATTTAAAGCTGTTTTTCATTTTGATGGTGAATATTTGTCTATAGTTTTTTTTCCCCTGTCCTTGTGTAGTAAGTCCTACAATGTGTCCACAAGCAAAAAAAAAAATATATCAAGGAGGTTTAAAATGTTAGTATTAAGCTCTGCGGGATTTCACATGAAATAGACATTTTTTCTCATCTGGGGGCAGTGTTAACCCAATGGTTTGTAGTTAAGCTGCAAAATTAGCTCAAGGCTTTACTGGTGGCACTGCTGGACATCAAGCGGGTCCTTGAACACAGCACAAAACATTTTCTTCCCTCACGACTCCCTTCTCCCAAAACCAGAGAAGCAATGGGAAAACCTACCTCATATATTAGACCCATTCTCAGGAAGGCAATGGCTCAAATGAAATAGGAGCTTTCTAAACTAAAATATTGCTTTCATTGCCTTTGCATATGGGAAAGCTGGACTGCCACAGCACATGAGCCTGAACCATTCTGGTCCACTGCTACACTGCATCAATGTACCTGTCAGCAGAAATTGGGTGTGACTCCTCATGTCAGCAGTTCCAACAGATTTAATGATATTTTAAAAGGTGTTCTATTCTGTCTCACATCTGTCAGATTAAATCACATTCCATTCATACGAATTAATCTTTCCTTATGCCTTTACTTCAGATTTTTCCTATGCATTGCTTCCATGTCCAAACACACCTCTTCTCAAATCTTACCACTGAGATTTCAGGTTATGTTCTCTCTTCCCAGTTAGGAGCAGTAGAATAGGATTGAATGCCTAAGAAATCAGTAAAGGCCTCCAAGAGCAAGCAATGCTAAACAACACATTTTTTCTGCTTCTTGCCAAGGAATCACTGCATATTAATTTCCTAATGCCCCTGCCAATTACATACATGCATTGCTATCACACTAGAAAAAATCCTAAAGGCCTTGCATGTGCCATCTTTAAAACCTGAACACTGATGAGGTCATAGCAACACCATCGAATAATGATTTGAGCATGATTTTTTTATTCAGAGGTGTACAGCCACAATTCTGCATCTGAAAAATTCACCACCAAACATTGTGCCACAGAAGAATTGCAGGAATGTAATAAAATACATAATAACTCATTAAACCCAAACCAGTCTCATTTTAGCTGTTCACTAACCAGGATTAGAAAGTTCCACAAAGTTTCTATTCCTTGAGAAAAAAAGTCACTTTCACTCAAGGAGCTCCTTGTGCCTGTACATAATTGCAGAGGTTCA
>NW_008235977.1:5359621-5373121 GCF_000691975.1 Corvus brachyrhynchos
AGGCCTCCCATTTAGGCACAATCAGCTCTGCCAGCTCAAAGACCTGTGTGCTCCTTTCCTTTTGAAACAAAGCTCACTGCATTTTTTTCTGTTTCCACTTGTACCTAAATAAAATTTAAAGGAACACACTGATGTTCTGTATTGTCTGGGATGTCAAATTATTCTCTTCAGGAAAATTCTATATTTATGTCTATATGATTCCATATTTATGTCTCTGGCACTACAGTGGTGAATAGGTTACTTTACAGAGTAATAGTCCAGGCTTTTTTTCTGAGACCAGCTAGTGGTCAGCTGAATTTACACTGACTGTATAGACACCAGGCTGGTAGGGCAAAGAGCTTTTCTGCTTCTGAGTAGAGCTAAAGATATTTCAAAGATTTTTTGTTACAATATCAGCTCAGGATTTTCCCTTGCATGAGCAAATAACTAGTCTAGGTACAGAAATGTTCTGATTTTGTAATACAAGTATTTATCACACTTTTTCATTACTTAAATTGGGAATATCACTTGTAACTTTATTTATACCACTTTAAAATCTGTTATGCTTCATCTGATTTTTATAGCTCATAACACACTACAGAAACACATTTTAATTCTACAATTACTTACGCACTTTAATTTTTGTCCTTTCAGTGTAAGGAACTATTACTATATTCTAGAAACCCAGACAACTGTTCAAATGATACAAAACTTAATTTCCTTTACATTTGGAAATGCTGTCTTTTGTTACATTTAAATGCAATTTCAGACAACATAATGAAGAGTGAATAAATCTTTCAGAAAATGGCAATTGCTTTTTTATTTTAAAAACCTCCTTCTTTTGGGTGGACATCTGGCATTTACTTCTGTTTAAACTGTCTTTCAAGGCAATAATAACAATAATGCATCTGTGTTTGCTAATAGGAATCTTATAATTCCTTCCTGCTATTGTAAGATGTTTCTGTTAATTTTTCTCTACAAGAGCCCTACTGACATTTCAAAGGTCTCAGCACAGTCTGTGAGCAAAAATCAGGCCTAAGATAGGCCATGAACTTATCGGGGCCCATTTTCATTTACGCTATGAAACAAATTCATCCCATTTATCCAGAGAATCAAGAAAAGATAAAACTGAGGCATAACTTCAAGCAGTAGAATGGAGTGATTCCAGAATGATGTGGTTTGACTGTACATTCACAAACATCAAAGTTTCAGGCTACCAAGTAATTAGCCCAGTGTACGAGATTTCATTGTTCATACTGGAAATATGAACCCTTCTCGCTCCAGTTATCCCTTTTCCAATGCCCTTCATTTATTCCTCTACTGTTTCATTCCACAATAACATCCCTCTGAGGTTACCAGAGACTCACTTCTGCTCTGGCAAGTGAAAACCATTCCCATTTGCCTTACACTTATTCATTTGTCCAAGTCCTCTATGATTTTCCATCTCAGCAGTTGTGCCAGCTCACCCATCACCACCATGATTTATTTGCAAGCTGCTGTTTCTGCAATATCTTATGTTGGTAAGAACCTCAGTGCAGCTAACTGCCTCCACATATACTGTGGTATTTTCATTATCCAAATTACTTACCCTATCATCAAGAAAGCTCTAGATTTCCAATTAATATACTAGATATCCACTTTTACCACAATCAGCCGGGAAGCAGCTCTGAGTTGGATTTAAACCATAATTAAATCTCTGGAGCTAAATGTGGAACTACCATTTAAGTTAGCATATGGTACATGCAATGCAATTACCAGGAGGGGTGCCAAATTAGGAAGGTATCCTTTAGGACAATGGTAAAGGTCAGTTATTTGGTACCAAGAAAACTATCAGTCAGAAAGTTAAAATACCAAATTGCAAAAAGGAAACATCATCATACCTAAGAATTTCAAGATTTAATTCTGCTGACAATCTGTGGAAGAGAGACTGCATCCTTGCAAATCAGAGGACAAAGCCTTGGCTTTTATTTGAATGAAAACACAAAATAGCAAGTTAGTACATTATTCACATGAAAAGTTTGTTCTGTATTTTGACATCTGCAGAGGGATTAATATGAAAAGGGTGCTGCCTTTATTAGCCTATATTTCTAAGGATTACTTGGTTTTGAAACAGTAGAAGAAACAGTATTTAACAGTATTTAATTAAGTATTTTAGCAAGGTCATGATCTAACTAGCACTACCAAATACAAAATAGAGGCTCTGTTTTGTTGTTACAGGGCAGAGTCAACAATCAAAAGACAGGAAGGTAATTAAAGATTTGGCTTAAGACCAGGCCTACAGCAGTTTTAGGAGCCTGGAGGTATTGTTTTCTTAAGACACTATTAAATAAATGTAAAGCTACATGCACAAGAAGCTCCAAACTCAGACAAACCATTTCTCAATGCTGCTCTAGTGTCTTGACATCACGGCCCTTCTGCTTCTGTGGAAGAGACATCCAACAGATCTCTTAGGAAACGTATCCAAGTGAAGAAGCTGCAGTGTCATAGCTTCTCTCCCTAGCTCACTGGGAACCAGCTTAAATTCAACCGGAAGAGTTCACCAAGGTCTTCCTTCAGTGTTTATTCTGGAATCAGGGACGCAGTTGATTCACATACCAATTGTTCTGCACTGCAGCTGATCAAGTGGATATTCAGAGAATATCTTATCAGGATTTCATTTGGCCTGAGCCAGTGCTAGTGTCTGCTCAGCTCCTCCCTGTCTGCTGCTTTACAGGCAGTGATCTCACCAGTACGGCAGAAATGCTGGTAAGGCAGGAAAAGATAGAAGGGGGAGCACAAAAGCAAAATGAAAATAGCGCTAGAAAATTCCCTTTCCTACAAATTCTCAGAATTTGCTATCAGCATCTCTTTCCTACTTCCCCTGTTTGCCACCTTTTTGAACAAAGACGCCAAACAAAACTCTTTTGCCATTGGGATAGCTATCTGTAGTTTTAAAAAGGTGAAAGAATTGCCCTTGCTCCCCACTGTGACTTCTTCACAGAAAGGAATAATCAAATATGGGATTTGAAAGTTGTCATTAAAATAAGGGAATAGGAGGTTTAGCATTGAGTGGAAAGGTGGGGGGAAATGACAGGCAAAAAAAATATACTGACAAAGGTAAAACAGAACTACAATAAGAGAGGAGAGTGAAGATAAACAATCAAAGAGAAATGTAGGCCAAGACAAATAGTTGAGAATGATCAACAAAGAGAAGTAAATGAAAGAACCACAAACAAGTAGGAAGAGAGAGACAAAGGGATGCAAGAGTACTAAATGAAGTATCACAGGTAGGGGGAAGAGAAAGGGAATTCCCTTCCATGCTCATCAGTTACAGACTAAGGAAAAAATGCAATCTAAAGATCTAAATTTGAACCCTCACCTTCACATCCTTCAAACCCAGCTGCTTTAATGCAGAAAAATAGTTATTTTCATGCAAAACAAAATTAAAGGTTCTTCGGTACTGCATTTTCCCTATGTGCCTTTATCATGCATTAATTTTTCAAGCAAAAATAAATAAATGCTCTCTCACTGACGTGCTACAGTACCATACAGCTTCAAAACTTTCAGCAAGAAATGGTTGAGACTACCTAGCACTGAAAAGGTTAAGGCAGCATATACAAAAGTGGTGTCAGAGGTAAAAAGTAAGCAAACAAGGAGTGTGGAATTTTAGTTTTCTCTATTACTTTTATAGTATTGTTATTTTTTAATGTAATAAGTTAAAGCAGTATCAGGGGATAAAATACATAATCTCAAATTTTCACCCTGTTAATTCTGGTGAAGGAATGAACCTGCTAAGAGAAAAAGAAGAAAAAAAAACTAAACTCAAGTCAAAATATGAACTTATTTTATTTGTAAACTCTGCTTTCAAATTAATTTTTTCTCTCCGCTGTCCTACTTTAACAAGGATTAAAACCTTGTTTATTTATTAATCCTTTAACAAGTATTAAAAAGAGAAATGTGCTTCAGATTTCACAGAAATTACCAACAGCAGCTTTACATTTATGCTTCATTCCTGCAAGCATCTACACCTGTGAGTGTTTTAATCAAGGAATCCCATGAGATCACACTTCATAATTAACATCATAAAATTCTCACTTCCTCCAGGTAGCTGGGTAGGACCAAACTTAATAACAAAGTAATCCCATGCCAACTTTTAAAAAAATTGCTCTGTTTTGAGTCTCCACCTGTTGTGCTGATGTGCCAAGATGGAACTGCTTCTCATAATAGCAATTTGTTTGTGAGGATATCTGCTTCCAAGTGTTTGCAGTCCCACAAAAAAAAAGGAGCTACAGTGCGCACAGCAAACACTGAGAATATAAAACTAATGCCAAGAAAGATACTGCTCCCTACTGGCTTATCTTGATAAGAACAGACAGAAATGCCCTTACACACTTCTCAAAGTAAAAAATTATTATTCTATAGATAAACCACAGTTTTGAACTATAAAACAAATATCCCTTAAAACAGTCACTAGATGTTAATTTTAAAATTGATCAGATGAAGCACACAGACTGTTTTCCAAAAGAAAACAAAGTGAGAAGAATGTCAAAAACCTCCAAAGTAATGCTTTGTTACCTCCAAGTTTATAAAGAGAAAATTTAAAAAGCAGAAAGAAAAAAATCCACACAAACACTAAAAAATAAACAAACCAGCTAGGATATAATTATGATTTCTGTCCCACAGTAAGGATACCTAAATCCTTAGCAACACTTAGAGTTATTTTACTTATTTCTAGCTTGTCTCTACATGTAAATTTTGCTACCCTCCCTAACTTCAACTGAGATCTGAAAGTGGAAACCTGGAACACTGCCACTGTGGATGAGCGCTGATTGCCTGTATTTCAAAGACTTTGCATAGAAAAACAACAACAACAATTTCATGGACTTGACAGTTTGCAAAACCTAACAAGATCCATACCTTGATTCCCACACATCAAAACAATCTCATATAAGGGCTTGTCTAGCCAGAGGAATGCAAAACAAGCCAGAATGTCAATCTTAAGCATAAGAGCGCTTCTCTACTAAGTTCCCTCAGGGTCACTCGCTGAGAGGTAAACGGGTCATTCTGTGGTTTCAACCCTTTCCAAAGGCACTGGCATCCAACCACATGAAAATGCCTGTACTTTGTCACTGCTAAGAAGCTGGAAGATCTGTCAGCTTTTCATTAAGAAAGATGTGCTATTTTCTTATACAGACTCTACATTGATTTAAATTTTGGAAAAAAAATATAGAACTTCTGAGCATTTACCCAAAGCAGGCTTGAGGTATTTTAGTTGTCTCGCTTGGATAGGCCTCTCACCCTTGGTACTCTAAGAAAGGCCTGTTTTTTTCCAGTCTGTACAGACAGGAAGGGGGATTTTTTCCTTTGTTTCTGACCTGCTTCTGACTGTAGACTTTTGAGGGGGTTTTTTCCAAAAATTCTGATCTGTGAACTCTGGGCTAAATTTGGCACTGCAATCCAGAAACTGAGTTTATCTATCTTTCTGCATTAAATTTACACAATCAAATAACTCTAAGCCCCATAAATATACCCACTCAATTCCAAACTGTACCTTACAGTACCAGAGGAGTTACCTCAAGATACCTTCTGCAAGGTAAAATAGAATTGTTCCCTGATTGTTATTTTCAATAGTGTGAAGCTGAAAGGATTTGAGTTGTGTTTTATTCCATTCATTAAGATAACAGATACTCCTCTTCCACCGTGCTTTGGACACACACAGAAGCAACCACCAGTCCAGCAGTGTTTTCAAGTTGCTAAGCAAAAGCAGGCTAAGGAATGCCTGGACATCAAATACCCATCTTAATAAATTTTAATCCTACTGTGCAACTGTCAAAAATAACAGAATGGGTTTGCAGGAGAATGGCAATAAAATTCTGCTTTCTATGCTTCTATGAAAGGAGAGATATTTAAATTCTTGCTGCTCAGTTGGCTGTCCAGTATCATATACTGCTGTAAAATTCCACCATCAATGAAGATGTGACAGCTTATCATATTCCCCCTCCCTCTGGCAACAAATCAGGTAACAAAGGCAATTAAGAGTTTCAGGATCCTGCCTTTTCTCAGCTATGCACATATCTTCTTCAGCTTAAGGTAGAACAATTGCAGGAAATGGTGGAATTGGAGCTTTTTTTCCCCTAGAAGGGGACTTTGAAACTTAGAAAAGGAACACCTATCAGTGCTCTACTTATACAACCATGAATTGGAGGAAACTGGTTGCATCAAGTGGATTTAAGCTGACTGACATGACAGAGAACTAGATTGTCACTTCCTAAAAGGGATGGGCAAATACCCTCCCCCGGATGCACCTTCCTCTAACATTTCCTGTGCTTTTCCCTATTAACCCACTCACGGTATTCCACAGAAACCTTACTATATGAGCATAAAAAAAGGCACCCAAATATCCTCCAAACACATTCAGTGTAACAGTTAAGATCTGCTGCATGGAAATGCTATAAATACAGGAAGAGCAAACTTTGAAGAGATATAGATAAGACATTCATTATTAAAATTAACTGAACTCCTAACAAGCTCACTGCCTGAGGACACAAAAATATGACTGAACACCCCAGTATGGGGCTAAACTCTTTGGAGTTAACACAAACCCTCAACTTCACAAGTTATAAATAACAGAAAGCTCATTAAGTGCTAAAAAACACAGGGGTCAAAGCTATATTTTATTGCAAGCCATTACTTCCTATGGAAACATAATTATTAACAAGATCCCAAGATACAGTTGAAACCTTAACAAGAAAACTTCAGCTAAGGAATAGTGATTGAAGGGCAAGGCATTCCCTGGGGATTAATGACTGTCTGGTGAGAGCTGATGGCACCTGGCTGAGCTTCAGCTGATCCCAGCTGATCTCTGAGTCCCAGGAAATGTCTTAAATCTCAATCACTATTCCTGTTGTAATATGACAACTAAACATTAACATGAATGCACACAGGTCTACAGAGTTCTAACATGGGACTTGCTGTTTCCTCTGGTATTCTCCAGGACATTGCTGTAGAATTAGAGCTCTGTAAATTAGCCAGCTTGAATCATTTCTCAACATGCCATTCATCTTATAATAGATTACATATGGTATTGCCACTTGTCAGGCTACAGCACAAACATTTTGCATCTATTTCTACATGTCTTCCTGTTTTAAATGTCTGCTCAGAGAAAAACTAGATTTCCTCCTTTAATCGCATTCAGCCAGACATACCACTTCTGCGTTTAGCCTGGAAGTTTATCTGAGTGTGTTTTACCTCTTAAATTGCTGTTTCCAATACATATATCTGCTCTCTTTCTAAACTTACACTGGTCTACAATAATATTTTATGCTCCCAGTATTAATTTTTTGCCTTTATAAACTACAGAGGCTGACACTGCAATGCACAAATCCTACTATGCCCACAATAAGCAACAGAGATTACTTTGGATGTAATGTAAATGTGACTTAAGCATGCCCTGATTTAAGGCACAATGACCTAATCCAAATCCAGGAGGAATAAAGCTAACAACTTTTTTCAGTTGTCCCACGCTCAGCACGGTGCTGATTGACTTTGCAAGAGAAGTTTGTCCCAAGAGTGTTTTGCACAGCACAACCTAAGGGGGAATTTCAATATTGCACAGAATTGTACCATCCAGATTCCTCCACACTGAGGGACATGGACGGATGAAGGACACACAGCCCTCCAGGGCTGTCACTCCTAACCTGATATGTTCAGCCTACTGAGGCACAATAAAGCAAGTCACTGCCTTAAATTTATACAGAAATGTTCTACTAGAAACAACATGTATTCAAGATGGAATAGTAGACTTTCACCTCATCAATGGGCTTTGGAGAGTCAGCAGCAATACTTCTCCAAAGCTTTTATATAGCCAAGCTGTGCTCAATACCAGAAGGACTCCTAGGCATTTATATGCTTCAGGCATTTAACAGGTGAGCTCAGTTTAGTTATCAATCATTCATAACTAAATAATAGCTAAAATAATTAGGCATTAGCATAGTTGGCATATTTGTCAATAAATTCACTTCACAATTTAGCAGTACTTTTGCATTCCAGTCTCCAGATGCACTCTCATACACAGAGAAAATCTAATTTTTATGCTCATCATAAAGAATTTGAGCCTGAAATGCAGAAGTCAAGTCTCATATAATGCCACGCATTAAGGACTGGGAACACAGGTCAACAGTTACGATTTTCAGTCACCTTAGCTTAAATACCCAGCTCCTGGAGAGCAGCTAGTTCCACAGGAATTCTCACAACAGCAACCAGCCATAAACTGCCTTGAAAATGAGATCTGCAACCTCCTGGTTCATTTTTAATGCATGAACAACATGGAACAGTAAAACAACCACAGAATGAAGATATTTTTGTGAGTTCATGGTTATGTTTAATGACAAGTGTTGCTCCCACACAGTTAATACTAAAATACATCAATAATCCAATTACTTTTTCTTCTCCCTAGTTTTTCAGATGACCCTAAACACACATGAAAGGACCCTGCTGAGGGACTCCTTATGTTCATATCCCTGCACTGGGAAGAGGCAGCAGGTAGACATACTCTTCTATATGGGCAGCACATTACTCTCCCAGTCTGTTAGCAATGATAGGGCACCTGTGGAATGTGCCTACAGCTACATACAGCCTGCTCAAAACTCAGGCTTTCCTTCCTCCAGTCGATTGGGTGGAGTTTTCCCCCTCTTGGCTAGAGTTTAATACCCAAGCATAGCGTAACTCTCCCACCAGGTGTGTCCCTGAATACTGAAAGAACATCTGCAGACAAGATTTGTCTCCTTCTCATGCCATGAGCAATGAAGTGAAATGTTGCCTTTTTGCTCACTGAGGAGAGCTCTAGGACTAATTCAATTGCAGGTTTTTCCTTTTTCTCCTGCCTAACACAGATCCTGTTTTAATCTAATGACTAATGCTTGGGCCAGAATAGGAACAAGTTTATCCCAGCAGGAACAAAACCTCGGGATGAAATGAAGGACCTATTTTGTACAATGCTATGCAACTAAGGAGTCAATTGAAAAAAAAAAATTGTATTAGTATAGGTTACTTCATATACAGTAGTACTATTTTGTTTCTGTCCTACCATACTGTATGACTTTCTTATGTGTATAAAGAATCTGAAGGGAAATTCCATGTGAATTTTTGTTGCCAAACTTCTTATCTGCTAGTATTATCTCATAAATGATATACTACAGAAATCCTAAAACACGCTGTTCTTCAAAGAAATGTCAAGAAAATTATTAAATTAAATAAGAGAAAAAAAATGTGAGAACTGGAGGATATGAGAAACAAAATTTGTTTCTTCTTTACAGCCAAGCAATCAAACCAAACTGGGGATACTGGGTCCAGATTTGACCTGTCTCAGTGGTAAATCCAAACCAGATCCAAACTAAAAAGCAACAAAGGATGACAGAGTACTATGGTTGTCGATGGATTTGTCCATGGTGTTACCCCACTCTCTGTTTCGAGAGACAGAAGTGAGACCATTTTGCTGCCAGAAACAGCAACTTCCAAGCCAACAAGAATAATGAACTGCAATTTACAGAGAATAGGACGGTTGTTGCCTGTTGCATGCTGAGATATCAGTTACTATGAACCAGAGAGCGCCTGTGCAGCCTGAGTGGTTAAGGATGGTCACAGCTATCTGGGAAAAGAGCCGGGTGTTATTAGAACACGTTTGTTTTCTGCTTCAGCATGAGGTCTTTGCACAATCATTACTGCCTATTGATTCTTGGAATAAAGTTTTAACACTACAGCCCCACGCTCTCTGTAAACACTAGGACTGTGCATCCAAATATTCTGGCTAAAAGGAGCCACTAAACTGCTATCAAGAGAGCAGTTTATCCAGAAACTTCAGCAGATACAGCCATCTACCACCTGGGTAGTAAATACAGGGCTCTACATGTCAACTATCAGCATGAAAATCTCTAAAACAATTGATGGTAACTGTGTACACACCAACATCCAAGAAGTTCCTGACTTACCAGGATTTCTATTTAAGGATTCATTGAGTACTATATAGCTTTCCCAATTACCCAGAAAAAAATAATAAAGAACAAAGTAGGTTGCTCTCTTGTGTGCTTTTTACATTGTAACCACATCCTTTGGCATTTATGAGCAACAGTATAATGCTCCAGTTTGTTTTCATATAGCTCTTCCAAAGTACTGGGTATTACAGTTTTTTTAGTCAGATAAATCTTACTTCAGAGCTTAGTTATTCAATTTAATCATAAGGAAGGAAAAGGAGAAAGTTAATACATTTTATGGGGGGGTGCAAGCAGCTGTTGAACGAAGCCTCCAATAACTACCTTTTATAAAGGGATATAAATAAACAGAGTGGCTTCTATTTATAAGCCTCTAGTTCTGAGCCAATGTTCCTTTCAATTCCGCTGCCAGGCTCAGAAAGGAGACACAAGAATTAAACTGACAAGAGACAAAAGTTGACCTTCAACAGTTGGGGGAAGTTGGGATGCAGGCCTGAATTTGAATGCCGGAGCTTTGGGGATTGTTTTTATCTGATTCACATCTTGAGATCACTTCTCAGAATAATGAAGACTTTCAGGTAACAACCCATAACAGAGCTACAGATTTTTGAATACTAACAGATCTCTGAATATCCACATTTATCCCAAAGGATGGCAACCACATGATGATTCTGTGAATATACTTTAGTTGCTTTTCTGAAATGCAATGTTGAGATAATATTTCTCCACGCAACTGTATTGACTTCAGTGTAAACTGGGGTATTAAGTCAAAACAAAAACCATCTGAATCAGTTCTACAACTGATTTCTTGACACTGCATATTTTGAAAAATATTTTTTTAAAATATTCCTTTTTCTGATCAGTCCATTCCTCATGTGAGGAACATCAAGGGAAAAAAAACCCAAAACCTCAAAACTGTAAACCATACATCAACGACAGTCACAGACTAAGAAAATCATTATGTTCTAAAGAAACATCTGTATTTACTTAAAATTTACTATGCTTCATGTGAGGTAATGCTATAAACACCAAGTTGTGTACCTTTGCTAAAGAAACAGAAGACAGATAAAGTATACAAGTTATGGATCGTAAAATAACTAAAAAAAAAAAATGCAGCCTGGACTAGACAGAAGGGAAAAAATGACACCCTGTCTATCATTAAAATATTTATGCAAGAACGGCAGGCTGTATGACTTTTTTTTAATTCTGTGAAAAACTATGAACTAAGCTCTAATGAGAAGCAGATAACCTGACTCTTTATCACAAGCCTGAATGTCTGAAGAAACAGACTCTCTTGATACTTTTCTCTATTTATTATTAACCACAGTGTTCTGAACAGCTGATGTTTTTTGAATCCAAAAGTCAGACACGTCAGCAGATGAACTACAGTACACCCAATTATGTCAGTATTTTGCATGGCCTTGATCACTGGGCGTGAACAGTAACTTCCAGGCGTGTGAAACTCAGAATTAGATGTATTTCTCAGACAACCATAGTAACAAAAATTCCTTATACTTAAAAAGCAACTTATACAGGAGGAAATATTGCCTTTTTTTTCTTTTAAAGAAATACTGTTTATAAAATCTACCATCTTTGCTAAAGCATTGTTTTAATGCTCCCTTGCTGAAAACAGAAATGTTTTACCATGTTGCTCATTGTGTGTTCAGGGAAATTTTGCATAATGAAGTACCCGCGGTTGTTTTCCTTTGTAATTCTGAAGACATGCTACAGTCCAATGAAAATATATTTTCAAAGTGTACATTTCTGTGATTATTCATACTTTTACTAGAAAAAAGAATTATAAATTTGTTTGAATAACAGATATCCATGTTTCAAGATTATTACTTCATTTTTGAGAAAATTTGTAATCAAGTGAGAAGGTTTATGTGTTTAAGTAGGAATAGGCTCTGTAGTATGCACACAACTCATCTAGGCTGTCCTTGGGCAACCTTAGATATTCTCAAGGATTTGAATTACAATCTGTGTCAATGATTCCCAGATTTCTTTCCTCCTCACTCACGTCCCTTTTGTTCACACTTGTAATTCAAACTGCTTCTACAGAATCTTCTCCAGATGTCCTCTTGCCAAATGAAAATCAATGTGTCAAAACCATCTCTTCTTTCCTCCCAGCTCCTTCCCTTCTGTTTTGCTGTAACTGTCAACAATTCCATCATCCCCCTGTTCCACAAGCCTTTGAGTACTGGTATCATTTTCAGCTCTTCTCCACTTGCAAAGCTCCACACACCCAAGCACATGCTTAATGTTAACCCTACTGCCTTCACTAAAATCTCTCTGTAGCAAAGTTTCAAAATAGACATCAAATAAACATCAAGTCCCAGACTGTCTGAATGAAACAAGGATTTACCAGCCACAGAAAGCAGTACCTAAATCTGACAGATGAGAATACGAAAAACCTAAGTCCTGCAAAAGAGGTTGTATTTGCTTGCTCATGTCAATTATTAATCTTCTGGTTTTCTACACACAGGTATAGAAATATGGGAATGATACACAATGCAAAATAATCATTAGTAAGACAACAATAACTTAGCAAAAAGGAAAATGCCATCTGTTTTAAGCAAGGCTGCCTACTGTGAAAGTCTTAACACAATATCTTACATAACACCTATTTCAAGGTTTGAAGACAGTTATGTCTTTATTATAGAACATATAAATAAACTATCCCCCATTACTGGACTTGTTTAGTCACTTATCTCAGTTCTCTTTTCTATTCACACAACTTTACTTGGCATATGGGCACAAGCCCTTCGATTACAACCTTTAAATCTAACCCTAGAACATAAGTAAGATGAAAGTCTTCCTTTCAGATATGATTTTAAGGTCATCTTATCTTTTGAATGAGAGGGGGGAAAAAAACAACAGAAGCTCAGTTGTATTTTTACTCCATTTTAGAGTCCCTGGACTTTACTTCAGTGGCATCTTCTTGAAGCAAACATTTTCCTAGGCAAGAATAACATGCACTTGAACATAGGGCTAAAAAAATTACATTGCATGCATCATGAAAGATAAGGGATTTAATCTTTTTTGTTTCCTTTGGTCCATCTTAATTCAGCACAAACATGTGAAAGATACTTCCCCTTGTAGAGGTAATAAAGGGATCCATTGTGACCTTTATGGTTTAAGAAATTCTCCAAAACAAGGAAGTGTAATACATATTGTGCATTATGAAATATGAAAGTTGAAAGAGGCTATCCCAGTTTTCACAGATAGGTAACATTTAAAAATATAAGAGACAATTGTCTACATATATTTTAAACTTTTTAAAAAAACCCCATTGCCTCGAGCATCTTATGCAAGTTGCCTGAAATAAGATGCCCAGTCCTTAACACTCAGTAAAATTTTCACTTTTTAAAGTCAGAATTTTCTCTCATCTCCTAACCTGACTACTGCATTTTTTCATGCAGCTGGACTGCATGCAGCAATGCACTTCAAAATCATTGCATGAAGCAGAGAGGTGTTTTATGAAATTACCAAACAAAAGGTGTCAAGAAATTCAAACCCACTAATCAGGAAACTGATAAAAACAAAGAAAACAAAC
>NW_008235977.1:5373385-5433119 GCF_000691975.1 Corvus brachyrhynchos
GCCCTCGACCCCCCCCCCCGACAGTGACAGCTCATTTTATTTCAGATAAGCACCATCAACCTTATGAGAAATTTCATAGTTATTTTTATATAGAATTATATGTTATTCACTGTCAAGAAGGTTGAAATATGTTATAGATGTTTAACACTTATCTAGTATCAATGGGAAAAATCTTGCCTAATCTCAGTATTTCTCAACCATTAAGCAATATAATTCCCTCAGCACTGATTACAAAAAAAAATCCACAAAAATATTTTCAGCTTACAGGATATGATCACTCCTGAATGGTGCACTTGACTGATGATTTTTGACTGAGAAAATAGTTTCCAGAAGGAGATGATTCATGTAAACCCAAAATTCCATGGAATATAGCACAGGGGGGTTTTTGAGGGGAGAAAAAACATTCTCAAGAGATTAAGTGTCGTTTCCACTGTCTTTGAACTTATCATTTCCTAGTTAAAGAGGTTTTCACTGTCTGCTGCTCACATCTTTATAAGGACCATCTGAGTGTGCCATTTTGCAGGCTATCTTCCCCTCCATGACTCAGAGAGTTCTGTCTGTCAGTTCAGCTCATAAATAGCAAACAAGCACAGAGCCATATGGGAATATAAGTACAACTAATTACTGACTTGTTTTAGCTTCAGCCAAACTTGGATTTCATCCTAGTATTTTCTTCACATAAGCCATCATGTCACATGTTCAGGCAAAGTAAGAAACATTTGTTTTCTAACCCTTAAAAGGGTCTAATAATGACTTAGCTGTCCAACTCCCCAGTTTTCACTGCCGGTATTTACATCCACATTTCCTACCAGGGAGCCCATGTAAATCAAGCTTGATTATTTGAGGCACGAAGAGGTGGGGGGAGAGCCAGACCCAGCCCATAAACAGGCTCCATTTTCTTGGAAATAGGCAATGGTTTGGAAGATAATGCACTCACTCCATGTCAGCATAGTGCTGGAACACAGGTCAGAAACTAATCTTCCCTCAACTAAGAAAAGTCTTCCATCAGGCACAACTGCTCAGGCAGCAGTTCCACCCACAGATTTTGCAGCAGAGAAGATATAAGTGACAACATACTAACCCACCCTAGCAAGATGACGTGCTGGAAAACCGTAACAGCGGGCACTGTGAGCAAAGTCCTCAGTACTACAGTTTTAAAAACCCTGTGTATGCTTTTTGCTGGTCAATATTGAAGACTCAAAAGCTACTTTTCTATTTATTTACAGTGGCGGAGTGGGCTTGGTGTTTCTTCCCTGTTGGTTTTGGTGGTCTTTTTAAAAAGAAGCTCTTTCTTTTGCTTTCCTTGCAGGTGGTTGGTACAGAAGTTAAACAAAAGCTTTTTAGAACCCTCATGCATTTAAAGATCATTCAAAGGAAATCCAAAGACACAACTGTAAAGAATAGGAAGGCAGGGTGTGAAAAATCCCAAAACATCTGGGACAGCATGAGATAAGCTAAAGAGAGTAAGAGTACTAGAGAGAAAAATACAAATGGAAATTTTTATATTTGCAAAAGACACGACAAAACGAAGAGTCACATGGAGTATTTACTCCTTTACTACTTTGTTCCACTGTGAAGAGAATTTTTATATTTAAGTGAAGCTTACCTGTGGTTGGTTTCGGTTGTTGAATTTTGGTTACTTCTGCAGGACATTCATATACTGACAGATTTTTAGAGCCTTACTTTTTCCACCAATTTAAAAAATGGTCTTGTCATTCAAATGCATTTTAATCTATTGTATTTTTATGCTTCATATACTAACAACCCTCATAACAATTTCATAATTTCATTAATTGAGGCACAGAGCCTGTATTGGAGGAGTACAATGGCGAGACAAATTAGAAACAAGTATTCTCCTAAATTTCAGACTTGTGGTTTTTTATTCAAAGTCTTCGCAGTGTCAGCACAAAGAAACAGCCCATCTTTCTCAACATCAATCATCTGGACAAGCTCATGATTTTGCTCAGCACAACAGCATCCACATTAATAAAAAAAAAATTCAGATCCCTTCAAACTAAGTACATTACAAAATCAAGTTAAGGAAGAGAATAGTATTTGTGTAGAAACAGTTGAACACAATCCTTGGCTTTTGTTCCCTTCTTAGATTTATTGAAGAGATAGAAGCAAAAACTATTTTCTTTTGTTGTTGTTGTTTTTGTTTTAATTTATTGCCAATATCTAGAAAAAATATCTGGTTATTCTACACGATATTAAAACTAAAATTGCTAGAGAACAGAACATCTTTCATAAAGAGTACTGAATGTACCTCTCAACTTTCTCAGGTTTTATTTTCACAATTATTAGGGCTTTACTGCTTTCTTTAATGTCTTTCCACAGAGAGGCAATTCTTATACAGAAGTAAGTCTTGGATCTAAGTCACCTACTCTTACCACCTGCTCAGTGACACCAATGCCTCATTTTTTTTGCGGGACATAATTACTGTTAATTCACCCAGATGGTAGACAATCATATGAATATCTAGGCTTTGAGAAACACTGAGATCTGAAAGGTGTTTTGAAGTTTGTTTTCTTGGTGGTATATTGTAATACATATGTCATGGCACAAGAAGAACAAAAAATGAAAAAAAAAAACCAACCAGAGTTCTCCATCCTGGCTTTTCCTATAGGATGCAGACATCATCAGGTTCAGTCTAGTTTTTAAACAGCAATTGAATTCATCTGGATCATCATGCAATATTTTTGAGCAACTCAATGCTTACATGATTTTGTTATGAATTGTGGCAAATAACTGATGACTTCATCTCAATTAAATTACAAAGTAAAGCTCGAAATTCCATATGCATTAAAAAAATCAGATATGTGAATATATTTCCTTTTTGTTATGTCAACACAGATTACAGATTGCAGCTGCTAAAACATGGAAATTGCAGCACAGTTTTCAGAATTAGTATCAGACCAAAAAAAAGGAGGGAAGATATCTAGAGACCACATTTATTTTGGTCACTTTTTCTAACTCATTCTGGGGTTCACTATGCTAAACAAATTTTAACAATATTTCATATTTTTCCTCTTTTTTTCTTACATTTAGCTCTCCTCCATCAGAATGAATTTTTAAAAAAATAGCTTTAATAATTTGATTGTAGGTCCCTTTGAATGGCTGAGAACCAGTAGTTTGATTCATAAAACCCATTCCCCAGCTGGTATGCATCATTAAAATACTACTGATTACACTGGAGCAATGCCATTAACATCTAACAAGTCCTTGAACTAGGAAAATTCATAACAAATGAGAAGGCTACCAGATTAACAAGCAGAGTACTTCAGTGAAATACTGAAGAAAACCTGTACAAATGGTCATGCTATATTTATTTGCAATTTGGCAGAAAGTCCTGAGAACTTAGAAATATCTGAAAGCCTGCAACGAGGGACAAGTCGCCCTAATAAGTAAACCCACCATATTTTATAAGAAGTTCTGCACTGTTACAAGGGTAGCAAAAGCTTTTTGTCCTTGTAAGCTGTTTCTCCAATGCAGCATCTACTGCAAACACGTAAATAATCAGATGAAGATGAAACAGCAGCAAGGCAGCCCATTACACACACAAAGTAGAAAACGAAAAAATTCAGTAGCTACTCTGTATAGCAAACAGTGTTTATTTACCACATGCACTTGGAATGCTTCTGAAGATTGATACCTCTTGACACAACTCATAAATAAAATAATTCTGATATCTGTTTTGTTTGTGGCTGTGGCAAAGTACAGGTTCAATTTTATTGCAACAATCCTTTCATCTTGCAACCCAGTACTGTGTGTCCAGCTGTAAATACAAAAGCAAATGCTTAAGAAGTTTAAGTCTCTTTACCAGTAGGACTTGTAGGCAAGGGGTTTTCAAATTTGCTGAATATTTTTTCCTAACAGCTTCACATTTTTAAGAATTTGATTCTAAAGTGACAAGATGATCAATCAGAAAACAGATAATTTGTTATTATCTGCCTACACAGAAACGCTAGCAAATAGGAGGGAGCAGACAATACAATAAACTTGGGTGTGTTCCTAGAATATCACTTCACCTAAAATAGCAATAGGTCAAGGGAAAAGGCTTCACTGTCCTCAGAGCAGTCTCCACGGCTTGGCTGCCAGCTCTCTGGGTCTGGGAGGGTATGAGAGCGGTCTCAGCAAACACTGACAATAAGGGCAACTGTTCCACTCAATGGCCAAACTTCTTTTAGCTTTCACAGGCCAACTTTTCATCTCTTACCACACCTGTATATGTCATGTCATATATGACACCCATGTGATATGACAAATTATAAACCACACTTTACTGTGATTCAACAAAAGTGTCTGAATGAAAACATTTTATGAAAGGTACTTCCATCAAATGTTCTTTCCCTTTATTCATTAGTGTATACCACTGCAAAATTTTTATGTGACTGAGGCTTGTTCCAAATGTGACAGGAAATTTTATTTGCCATACGATGTTATAACTATCATCGCTTAATGAATTAATTCAAATGGGAAGGAAGAAAAAAACCCTCTAAATATATCCTCCAATAACCATATCCTACCTTTCTCAGGAATACTTCCAGGAATGCATACATTATATACTTCAAATATTACCTCTTCAGGGATTTTGCTTCTTGAATCGTATCTATGTGCTGCCTCTGTTGACAAATATCACAAACAGAGCTTAATTGTACTGACCAAACAGAAAGCTCATAAACCATTAAATTGTGGCTCTACTAGCGGATACAAGAACATGTATCTGCAATTTGCACAGATCTTGCTTTATGTTATTAAAGAAATGAAGCAGTCACAGGCCTGGAGTCGTTTTCTATAGTCTTTTCCAAAGGCATAAACATAGACAAAAGGACAATTCTCAGGACAGAAAAGGGTCAGGAATGTACACAACTGGGTGGGCAGGAGAAGGCGTTTTTCTCTTATTGATCAATGACCTGGAGAAGAGGGAGAATTTCCCAGTCTGTGGATATCATCACGCTCTTTCAGGCAGTCAAATGCCACGCCCTGCCAAGTAGCTGAAGTGACCCAACTCTGTAAGCAGGGAAAAACATGGCAAAAAAACTTCCATGTAAATAAGTGTAATAGAAGACACTGCAGGGAGAGGAGTGGGAAACACGGACAGGGTGGAGGCAGAGACAACCTTAAACCATGCCACAATGACACTGAAATTGGGACTGGCAGTTACAGCTTACGAAAAAGGACACTGGAATCATCACTGGCTCTTCTCTGAAATCAGTGACTCAGACAGGGACAGCCAAAAAAGCTAACAGATCATCAGATGTCATTCAGGAAGGCCATGAAAAACAAGTTCTTCATTTGGTGACTATAAAAATCCTTGTTATATCCACATCCTGCATGTAGGTCTGGTCATCTTGGAGAAGAGCTATAAAAGGATATAACCAACTTAGAAAAGGCCCACAAAAGGCAGCTGAAAATATCAAGTGGATGTGCTAACTGCCTTATAAGGACAGACCTAAACAGGCTGGGAAAATTCAGGGGGAAAAGGGAAGGCTGGAAGAGCACAAATACAATCAAGGTTCAGAGAAACCTTCAACAAATTTATGAATTGAAACCCAGAAACAGAGATAGGACAGGGTTGTACTCTCTAAGATGCCAAAATAACAATTCTGGACGCTGAGGAAAGAAGGGCATTCCGTCACGGGGGGGGAAAAAAAAGGGGGGAATGCCAAACAATTTAATTGATAATGAATTAACGACAGTTCCTTTTGCTTTGCGTGCTCCTCAGTTCTTAATCCACTTCTTTGGTGTGGGTTCCTCCACTGGCCACTGTCATTTTGGGTGTGGCACCTTCTATGCTTTCTCTGAAGTACTATTCAGGGAGGTTTTCATTCCTGCCCCTGCTCAAACACCCCCACCAGGCCTTGCATCTCTTCTGTTTCTCCTCCTTTCCTTGATATCTCTTGTTCTCTACTCCTGCTGCCCAGGTGTGCTTCTTGTTTCTCCTTCACCCCCGCTCAGGAGTCCTTCCTGTCCTGGCGGCATCTCTCGCATCTCATGTTTCTTTTGCCAAGGGGGTACTGCCCTTTCTTAAACAGATTTTTCCAGAAGCACCCAGACTCCTGACTGGGCCAGTTCTGGTGCAGAACGTGTTCACCGCAGAGCCAGGAGTGTCTAGCACAGACAGTCCCTGACTCACATGCAGAGAGGTCTCCCTGCAGTGTCCCTGCTACCAAACTCCTGTCCAATACACAGGGAGAGCAGGAACTATCCAATCCATGTTCATCCTAACTGGCCTTTCCTTGACACTGCTGGAGGCCCTCTTGGGCTTTACACAGTAAGTAATTTTTTGGGGTTTGACTATGCTGTCAGCCATGAAATACGTCAAGGCTCTTTTAAATCAAAACCATGGCCTGAGGCAAATATGAATATATGTATTTGTTCAGAGCTTTGATGAAGTCTTGATTTCACATATGAAGTTTCTGCAAAATCCATTCATCTGCATTTGCCTTACCTAAGTGTATATGCTGACCCCACAAGAATTGTAAATGGCTGGGGAAATTAGCATTTTAAAATGGTTATCCATTACAACAGAGTTGCAATATTCTTTCTTAACAAGTACCAAGTTTTGAACATCTCAATTACTGTGCTCCAGAAGGAAATTTCAGTCCTCAGCCTTGTAATAGCACTTAAATTTCTACCAGCATGCAACCTCCATTTGTAATCAGATTAAATAAAAATAGATTTGTAGTGTAGCTAAAACATCTTATTTTTCTACCTTTTAAAATAGTTTAACAAAATAATTTGTTTCAATGTCTATTTTAAAGATTTACCAAAGCACTCATGATAGAAGTTTCCCTAGCTATAAATTTCCTTAAGATATTATTTCAATAATTTTCTCATTTAAAAGAAAACTTGCAGCTGTTGTGTTTTGAAAAATTTTGGCACGAATGTATTTGTACATTGTGAATGATGTCACCATCTTGTGACAAGCTACAGAATGCTTTTGGCTGGGTCAGAATTTGTCTAGGCCACAATTATCTACATTTATTTTAAACTCTTAGTTGAAATATGTCTTTGAAATGAACATGCATGCAGACATACAGCAATGAAAAGTAATCCCTTTTGCTTGCTTCATTTGAGCAGTTAATTCATGATACATAATACCATATGTTTCTTCTCAATAGAAGCATTTAATTAACACATGGGATCAGACAGACTTACATGGAAGCTGGGTTTTCGTCTTCACCCCTTGAGAAATATTTTCCCAGCACACGTTGTGTCTCAAATAATTGTTTTCTGTAAGGAGAATTTTGTTCTAAACAGGGCTGATCCATTGTATCAGTTTTAACAGTCAGCAAAGACATTTGCGTAAGGTCACAAATTGGACAAGAAAAATCACCATAAATGCAGAGATTGTGTGAGAAGCTCAGGGGAAAAAACACCATGCAGCTGTCAGGCATCCCTCCAAAAGGGCTGGGCATAAAGAAGAAGTAGAAGCACACAGAAGGGGAGGCTGAAGATTGACCAGGCTGCCACCTCTGCAGAATTGAATTTTGCTATCTCCAGGCCTGAGGACTAAATAAGTTAATTCAATTTGTTTAATGAGCTGGAAAGCTTCTAACAAGCCCTGCTTTTAAACGTCTGGTCAGGAATACAGAAATCTTTCCAAAGCATAAAATCTACTACGTGCAGAGAAGAGGAAATGTTCCCTTGGGATAACAATTAAGGGTGGCGAGGGACAAAAAAGGACACAGTCCTGTCAGGAACCTTAGCAAGGCAAAGTGTTTTTCATTGGAGCATCCAGTCTCTTCTGAAATGTTAATTACCTTTCCTGTCTCCAGACACACTCTGCCCTATTTGGGAGCAATCCAGGTAGGAGGCCAGAAAACAAGTTTCCACTTACAAGGGTGTTTACGAATTTTTTTCCCAAAGTTTTGATTTATTTTCTTGGATAAGTAGATGGGGGTTTTGCCCTCAGACTATTTTCCCCTTGAAAGATAACCATGAAGGAAAAACGTAAATCAATCTGATGTTATTAGGTACAAGAAATCCCTCAGTATTTTTCTCAAAGTTAGTTTCTGCCCAAAAAAACTCAAATACTTTTTACTTCAAAAGACATTTATAGTGGCTTTAAAGCTCACTGAAGACACTGGAGGTATATGCTAATCTCAGATTTTAAATAGAAACCTTGCTTCAACTCTATTCCAACTATTGTATGAATCTTGACAAATACAATTTTTGAAAGCATTTAGAATTATTATTACACAGAATTGTAATAAAATGTTGTGTACCTCTTTTTTTTCCTCCTGAAGTGACATTTAAGCAGCATATTTGATTCTCAGGAATTTCAGCAAATTACAGTTCCCCAAAAAGAATATTTGATTTCCATCTACCAGATTACGTTACTCTCTGCACATTATCTGTTGTCTTCCAAAACAACAAATATTCTTGAAGAATTTATTTTAAAATATATTTGACCATCCAAGTTCCAGTTTTATTTGTACTCTTTCAACTTGGCGTAGTAATAGGGAAAAAGAAGACTCCACTATATCATTCAAAATTAATTATCCATAAAAAGAAAAGCGATAGCACAGGACATATTTCATATTCCAACAAATACCCAATGTCCTTGAAACTTTTTTTCCAAGAGAGTTAAAGCTACTGGTATGGGTTTGAGCAGTGCAAACTCTGACTAAAATAAAGCTGAAATACCTCTTCTCCCAACCCCAAAGAAACCATGCCACAAAGCAAGTTCTGTGCTGTAAACCAGCAGGTGGACTTCTGGCAACCATATTTCATATTCCCAAATACTTTGGGTTTTTCCAATGAAGAAGCCTCTCAAGTGAAAGGGGGAAAAAAAAAAAAAAAAGAACCAGCTTTCTCCTTTATTTTACTTTTTATTTTAAAAATATGTTATTTCTGGTGATAACACACTTGATGAGATGGAGAAAGAAAATAAAATCCAAGTCCCATGGTTCTTAAAGCAGTGTTTCTAGGATGTCAGGATTATGGAAAAAACCAGCCTAGCTAAATATTTAGAGCTGATCAATAAGACAGAACATCATTTCTTTGCACATTCATGTCAAGTCTGTGGTTCTGCAAACGTGCAAACTATTCAAAGCTGTCTGGTCTTCCTTTTCAACATTACTACATTACTAAGCCTCATCTCCTAAAACACTGTAACAGAGGAGCTCTCAAGTCTTGCAAGTAGCATACACAATCTTTTCTATAAATCAGTTCTCACTTTCTGTGACATGACTTTGCTGGTAACATACTACATCCAGGAGCAGGAACACAGCAGGAAAAAAAAAACCCTGCCCAGTGCTTGTCAGAAAATAGAAACTGGGCCACTTGGTAAAATGGTTTCCTGGTTGCTGCTATTGCCTGAAGTCCAAGAGGAATGACAACAGGGCATTAAAAATGCTGCATGAATAGACCTTCTATTAGACATTAACTGTAAAAATGAGTAACTGATCCTCTCTGCTGAAAGGAAAAGTTGAAAATGGTCTATTTTTATTAAACTCTGACTGGTGTGGTAACAGCCCTGATACAACCTGCTGAAATGGTAACAGCCCTTTTTTTCCTGGCCAGATGCAAGAGAAACCATTCTGCTTGCAGGTACACAATGAGGCTACCAACTGTTTATCTCTGTTGGTGCTGTTATGCACCTGAATTACAAGAGCAACATTAACTACTGTGATAAGAGACAGGGAAGAAAAAAAAAAAGAATTAGAATTCTATAGTACAATGTTCTAGCTGTGAATGTTATTACCACTAGTCACCATCATCACTAAAATTTTGCACAGAGAAATTTATTTCTTTATTAATTAAATAACTGCAATTGATGCTGATGCTGTTCATGCCATTCTACTTCTATATTTCTTTATCAAATCTCTGTATCTGAAATCTTAAAGATTGCCCTACATACTAACTTTATTTGCTACATTGCAATTTTTTCAAGTTTAATTCCACTCTGTTTTCCTGTAACCTATGGACTAAAATCACTTCTCACTTCAGTCACTTACAACTTCTGTCTCATTGTGCCTGCTACAAGAACCATAAGTAATCAAAGTGCAACCCTCTTCATCACCTTCAATTCTTCCTCAAATTGTCCCATGAAGATGACTTATTTGCTCCAGCAGTGTTGCTGGGAAGTATGGAATGGGTGTAACTTTACTATTCAGTCAGCATTATGAACCATTCATTGAAAATTGCTACATCAAGATATTCTTAAAAATAAAATCTTTTCTAGAAAATAGAGCCTTAGAAAGCTAATACAAAATTTTAAAAATCCAGAATATCTAGTTTTTTGAATGTGAAAATACCATGAAGAATAATGAAGTATTTAAAGTTTTGACTTTTGCATCTTACTCTTTTGTCTTTTCATTTTGCTTGATGCCACGTAGTGCTTTGAGACTTCACAGTTAAGAGCATCACCAGCTTTTAGTGCATTCCACCTTTTTTCCTTTTGGATCTATTCATTTTTCAGATGCCATAGGAAACCCAGAACTGTAATACCAGGAGTTTGTCCTTATTTCTTATTGTAACACACAGAAAACAATGGCTAAACTTCTCAAACACTTAAACCACTTCACAGTGTTCTGATCCCTTATTACATGCAGCAACTAACCCCACAGATATTACAGCATAAGCAAATATATTTAACTTCCAGACCCCTGTGGGACATTTGACATTGGGAAGAAAAGGGCACAGGCAGGACAACTCTAAGCACCAGGAAGTCTTTGAAGGAAATCAATTACATAAACAGAGAAGAGCTTCTTTCTGTTAGAACAGCTCAGAAACTTTAATTTTCTTATCTCTTTCCATGCCGGAAGCAAGGCCTCAATGAAAGCCTAGATGTGATCATGCAACCTGCTAGAACCAAGCTGCAGTGCTATGACGGACAAGCACACTGCTCCTAAGAGCATCGCTGAGCTGCCCTGGACTCGAATACAGTGCTGCATTTAAAACACAGCGAAGGTCTACTCTCGGCCACAATAAAAATCATAGAATTTTCATCTGTCTGCTGTGGCTGTCTCTGAAAATGCAGAATAACTAAAAAGAAAAAAAAAGGACATGTTATTTTGAGGGAAGCTGTATGAAAAAGCCAGCTCTAGGTCTGTGCGAATTGAAAACTTAGTGACCTTAGTCACTTCATTGATGGTCATCTCTTCTGAAATGCAGAAAAAAAAACCCCAAACCCTAAAAGTCATTTCCCCCCAACATCTTTCACCTGGTTTTCTTTACACTTGAATCAATTTCCAAATATAAAAAAATAAAAATATGTAATTATCACACATCTGTTATATATCAGAACAATCACTGGCACATCTGTTAACATTTAGTTTTCCCCAACACTTCATGCTGTCCCCCTAGATTATGGTTTCTTTGCGATGAGACTAATTCGTTCTGATGGGTTCTCTCTTTGCACATGTTCCTATGATGCCCAACACCTTGGTCCAATTTTCTTAGAGCAGGCAGCCTTTTGGTCATGAGGAAAGTTCTGTTCATGACGATTACATGTGCAATGCACTAAACTGCTCCAGACAGCTTAGCTTGGAAATGCATGAAAAAACAGGTCTCACGTGGGAGAAATGCCAAGAAAAACAGTCTCAGCTTTTTGACTCAAGTGACAGACATTAAACCTGCAATGAGAATCAACGAACTTCTTAAAATAATGAAAATTACTAACCACCTAATCTCTCTATGCAGTTAGTTTCCCCCATGTTGCCTGTATCGCTAAACACATATCACACTTTTCTTGTTTATAAAAAAAACCCAAACAAACCAAATTGCCCCACAAAAATACCCCAGCTGGGAAACCAGTAAGAATTCACTGTTTACCCCTAGAATTTCAGCCCAAATATACAATGATTCAGGTAAGCATTATGGAACCACTAGCTATTTTAATACAGTTATATATTTTGACACACAAAAATAAAAGTTTTGGTGGGTTTTGTCACTGATTTAGTGAGGACAAAATACCCTGAAATAGGTATTATGATTGTTAATTAAATTCTTTGAGGGGAAGAAGTTATTCCATACTCATAAAAGAAACAAGAACAATTATTAGCCAAGTCTAAGCTGGACATCTGTAAGACAAGTCCAAATACCATGTAAGAATAATTAGGTTATGCTAAACATAAGTTATTGCAAAACAATCTCTTGTCTTTATGAGGCCCAATACTTCCTGAGCAAATAACAAGAATTACAGCCTGTAAAAGGTGCAGTGACCATTTCTAGAAATGGACAGGCAAATATTATGATGAGCCATTTTATTTAAAAATGGATCTTATTTTGAAATCATAAGGCAGATCTTATAAGCATTTGTATGGTTTTCTCTCATGTAAAAAAAAATACTCTGGTTTTGTTACCAGGTTAAAGTTTATCGTAGGGAGCCAAAAATATATTAATAATGACAAAAGGGAATTGGTTACAGGTCTTGTCCCACAGTGAACAACAAAATCTTATGAAGAAATACATCTTAATAAAGTTAATACATAGTTGATAGACATATTATGTTTTTGTACTTTTTTCTGATCTAGGTCCTACATGTAATTCAAATATTGTTGGTCTAGAATCCATCCAGGTTAAACACAAGATAAACTTTGTGAATGTAATTAGGGCAGGGAAGCTGGCTTGAAAGAAACTTCTCTAATTTCCTTCAGTTTTTCACCCTTCAATCATTCTCATTCAAATGTCAGATACTTCCGAATTTTACAAAATATTTATCATATAGATGGTAAATATCAGGAGACTTTGTTAGGCTCTCTATGCTTTTGCATCATTTTTGTTAATTAGATTCAATAAACAAAATTAAATTCTTATGTTTTTCCTATGCAAGCTGCCTATGTGAATCCCATTATCCATGATTTTTAAACTTAGTCTAGAACAGTGCTGCTCTTTATATCTAACAAGTTCAGCCTACACCTTACCATCAGAGTGGCTTTCTGAAATCCATTACAGTTTATTCTCACAGCAGCCCAGCAAGGTCAGAATATACCATCCCTATTTTTAAAGTGGCAAACTGGCATCCTGAGTAAACTGAATTTTAGGGAGGACTAGAATCAAGCACAGCTGCTCTGACATGGTGCTGCTAAACTAGCAAAGGCAAACCTTTTTCACCCTGGGTTGTCTTCCACCCTCTGCCCTCCTCCACTGTGTTCCTTACACATTGGGGCCCTGCTCATGAGGTGCTGACCATATGCTTATTCTGCCATGTGTACCAGAGATCTGTCACTATGCTAGACCATTCTTCTCATCCCTAATACTTTGTCATCTTATGAGCTACAAGAGGTATTGCTTAGCTCTAGTCATCTGTGCCTTTATTAAGAAAAAGCATAAAAAGCCTAAATATTACTTTTGTTTTTCTGTACTCTCATACTCTCTAGTTTGGGATTTTTTCAGTTAGAACTGTGATGTACTATGAGTAAGGTTCAAAACTTCCAGTAATTCTAAAAGCAGGAAATACTAATGAAAACCTGTTTCTCAGGGGACACCAGACCTAAATACATGGATCTGAAAAATTCAGAGAGTTAAAAAATAATCTATTGCTTAGGTGTTCCGCTATACTGGGATTTCTGAGCACATTTTGTACCATATATTTGATATGTTGCTATGGTCAGGTCCAGAAGTGGTTTAGACAATCCCTTCAGAATGAAAATTAACATATACAGTATCTACATTACACAGAGGTTTTATCTCAAGTGGGACATTATTCTTTTTACCTTGAACTTTGGGAACTACTGAACTATGGACTACCTTAAGTAGTCTGGGCTTCAGATCCCAGGAGCAACTTCTTAACTCTTATTTCTCTAATAACAATACTCCAGTAAGAAAAAAAAAATCATTTATTGCAGAAATGTAAAACAAAATTACTCCTGTGGTATCCAAAAATACTTTGTATTTCAGAGCCACCTTTTCCTACATGAGACATTTTACTTTTCCACCTAACTCATCTCGTGTATCTTAATTATCATCCACTCATTTTCTCAGTTACCTTCTCTTTACTGACTAAAGGAGACCTATGATAGAAACCTTAATTTTTAATTGAACTTAGGAGCAGACATTCAGACTCTTCTGTGCAATAATGGAATGCCTAGATTATGATTATATTCATAACTTCTACAATACCTCTAAAATTTTATTTCCTACTTCTGAAGAGTAAATATGTAAGTTGATTTTCAGTGAAACACTGGAAATGTGACTAGAACACATAACATAATAGAAGATCAAAATGAGATGGCACTGATTTGATTTCTCTTTTCAGTAAAGCCACTTCAGGCTATCTTTATCATGGCACACCTGGAAGCTGGGCATCCTTCAGTTTTTACAATTTAATTAAATAGCAAAGGACTGACAGTAAATACTATGTATTTCAAATTGCAATCAGTCTCAACTCCTCACTCCAGAAATAATTCCTCTGACTACGGTGAACCATAGAAAAATAATTCTGTGCCTCAAAATGAGAAACTGCAACACAATAACCAGCTGCTTCCATGGCTGAGAACAGGTTTTTCATTGGCCATTCAAGTCTGGACATGCACTATGTCCATACATATAAGTCTTCTTCATTGTTCCCTCTCCACAAAACAAACAAACAAAAAACCAAACAAACACAAAAAAAAAAAACAACCAAAAAAACCAAACCAAAACAAAAGCCCCAAAAAAGCAAACTAGCACATAAAAAGCTTTGATTTCTGTTCCTCTGCTGATTCAATGCAGCATTTAAAGTTACAGTGTAGTTCAGAAGCACAAGGGTGAATGATACCTCCTTCTGAATGCATTCGAAGGAATGACTAATACAAACATGTTCAACCAAAAAAATGCTTAAAATAACTATTTAAAAGCTACTGAAATCAGGTACATTTTGCTTTATACTATCCAAGTGTATTTCAAGAACTCATGTTATAGCTTTGCACATTAACCCTCTCCTAGATAACATCTAACTTGCCTCTTTATATTAAGTAATCATGCAACATCCTTTTTCATCAGACAGTTCCACAGGATTCAGCTTTTTCATATTTAACATTTTTATAATGCCATCAATTCTACCTTTAAAGTCCTACCTTTAAAACTCCAGAACTTCTTTCAGATCAATTAGTCCCTTAACATCAGCTTTATATTTACCCATCATGAATAAACAATTCATATTTAGTATTTCAATAATTCACTTCGATCCACATGAGCAATGGATAATAAAAACCTGTTGTCTTGAATCTGAGGGCAGTGTGTCATGGCCATGACTACTTGGCCTATCTACTCCCAACAGGGGCAGCCAAGAGCTAGATGGGAACATTTCTTTGGTTTTTTTCAATTTAAAATTAAATTGTGCCCATTCCCAGTGGGCAGTTATGAAGCAGATGGTCAATGACAAAGCATGAATAAAGCAACAATTTGCTAATATTGAACCTACAATTTCCCCCTCTGTTTCTTGTGTGCCAAGAAAGCGCCAGAGTAGACATTACCTATCGATGCCAAACAGCTTAAGACAAACTCCTGACACCTAACAAAAAGGCACTTATTTTCAAGATCCAATTAGTTACAAGTACATAATTTTAATGTTTCCATGGACCTTCTGCCATCACCAGTCTTTTCCTCTGCATGCTGTTAATGTCTATTCCCCATGGCATTCCCTTTCTTGCATTCAAGAGAAGCTCCCATTGATATTTACAGAGATCAACCCGCTATGTCAGTTCCTCAGCCGTTATTTCAGTTTCTTGAGATTACTCCAGTTGAGGCACTGTAATTTGTTTTGTACCACTTTTCAGAGAAACAATATGTGAAAATAGTTCTATATTCAGGCCAAAGACAAAAAACTTAGTCTTTAGTCACCCATGTCTAAGCATAGAGAGATAAAAAGGGAAATTTTTTCAAAGGAAAAAACCTGTGTAAAAGACCTGAGGCTTAAAATGCAACACTCGTTGTATTATCATTTGTCTCTAAGTAGGACTCCAGTTGTTCTGAGAGGATAAAACAATTAGTTTTATGTTTTGCTTGAATTCGTCATTGCTATTTTGTATAGCTTCTGCATAAAAGCACAATTAGGAAAAAAAAAAGAGGAAAAAAACCACTTTTTACTGATAAATAGGATTTCTCTCTAAAAGAAAGACACATCAATAGCTAAGTTGTAACCTCATACTGAAAAAATTAACATTCTGCTTCAAATTATTAAAAATTTTCTGTTTCTTACAAGTTATTGGCCTAAAAACTCCTGCACATGTCATCCAAGTGACAACAAAGCAGACAAGCAGGGTACAAACAGCAAGGCAAGATCTGGGAGCCCCAAACAAATGAAGGATGAGACATGAACCTTTATTAAGAGCAAAGGACAAAGCTTAGAGCTGGCTCATATCGCTAGATTGTCATAGTTGGCACTGGCAGGAAGGGATTTCACTTTTTATTGGGCAACAGCTTATATTACAGGGGCTTTACTGACTACTATCTATAGGAAGCTATGGCAGATTCTGTCAGCAGAAGTTGACAAAGAGCCAGCCTCCAATTTTACACTTTGCCAGAAGTCAAGAGACATCAGACACCGACTGACAAACAGCAACTCTTTGGAAGCTTTAATACGCTTCAACTCACAAATACTTCTAAGATGGTTTATCTCTTTTGGAAGTATAAGAGACATTTATGGCTCTTCAAGGCAGTATTTTACAAATTCTAGCAGTGCTATTTGCCTTTCAGTCTAGATTATTGCATTTGTGCAAAGAATACAAGTCAGTGATTGACAATATTTCCTCTATGTATTTATTTCACTCAAATTCACAGAGATTCCTTGTTTGTTCATGTTTCAGAAAGTAATTGAGTATAGGACCTCATAATAATAGCAGAAAGAATGGGATTCTTTGCTCAAAGAGGACTTCCTGTCACCAGGAAATTAAATGTTTCTTCTGGCAGACAGTAAAGTACACACAGAAATAAAAATTAATCTGTAGGCTTACACTTACATGCTTTCTCAAAGTTAATTAAGAAGGAAGGTTACCCAAGGTTCAATGAATGAGGCAATACCAACTTAGGAAGTGATCTCAACTTACAAGAGAGGAAAAATACAAAATTTCAATTGTTGAACAGATAGAATAGATTCTTGTATTCTCTGATTTTTTGAAATTGTGACTCTGAAGTCCTGTATGAATGCTGACAGGGTTTACACAGAGGAACACACTCCCAAAGATGAATAACGAAGTGGCAAGAGATTGGATAATTAACACAGAACCAGGATAGGTCCTGTACGCTTATTAGCCTGACTTGCCTAGATATCAAGAACACACAGGGTGAAAGCCGGTCCCCAATCCACGCATTCGCAATTCAAGAACTGAAACTACATAGGTGCAAAAATTTCCCAAGTTTTCATGTCAGTAAAAATAATAATTAAAAAAATATAAATTTCTTTAACACTATCAGTGCTATAAAAGGGGGAAAAGAATTAATAAAATTTTTGGGGTGACAGTAGTTTCTCAATCATCCTGTAATTAGTGACTTTGTCAAGGACTAACTTGTGGATGTGTTCTACGTTTTTCCTAGTCATTTTTCCCCCAAGACAGAACTTAGGAGTGACAGTACAAACCTAGTAGCAGATGTTACTTGATTTAAGGGAAGGGCAGGAGGGTGAAGACTTCAGAAATTATTTTCTGACAGTCATTCTACCTGCCTTCACTATTAAGCTTCAATCTTCAAATAAAATCCAAAACAACATTTATCACCTCTCTGCAACCCCATTTTTGCTGAAGATACATTGATACTTGGAGAAGAACCCACTTCTGAATAATATCTTGAACTATGTATCTTAGAAGTTGGTGGCACAGAAACAACTTACCTTCTGGGAATAAATCTAATTAGGAAATCAGGACCAGTATAACCCTAGAGACTAAAAATACCTGGGATGTAGGATTTAGCTCTTCTAAGAACAGTGACAAGAGGCCATGCAGGGGCATTCTGCTAGATTTGGTCACACAAACGTAGCCAGAATAAAAACTCTGCAGTATAACATTTACAGTCCTGTTTCAGTTAAAGTACTTTTGGAAACACACGATTAATACTCATTTTCAAAGCTGTCTCTGTCACCATCCAAAACACTGGTTTAGGAAAAGCATTTTAAATACCTATATTAATTTAACTTAATTACAGTAAGAAATTACTAGAAAAGAGGAGCACACACTTTCTGGAAAATCTACATCAAAATTATCCTTCAATGGCATACATTCCTTAAAATCTAGGATAAAACAATCTAATAGATCACCAATGAAACTTTTAGGCATTTTTGGGAAGTTCACATACTTTGGATACTCTATAATCCATGCAGAGAGACAGAGAAACAGTTCATTGCTTTCAAATATAGTCAGGGCTCCAACTAGGCACAGAAACTTTCATATGCCCTTTTCATGCTTACAGCCCTGGGATCAGGACTGAACTGTTAAGCAAACTTCTTCAAAACTTTACCAACATCAGCATGCCAGAGCTGCACAATTCATTTCTAGATTCATTTTCTCTAATGTTTTTGTATAATACTTAGGCTCTAAAAATACTCCACAAGAGCTGAAAGCATAAAGCTAGCTAATCCTTATGGCAGGAAACATTATTTTTGTCATACACTAAGAAAAAGATTTATGCATGTGGTAGAAACATGGAATAGATTTGCTTTACTGTAATAGACTTTATTGTTTTATTTTGACCTTTTAAAATGTTTAGATAAGGTCAGAGTAAAATTAACAGGCAGTAATCACCCTCTCCAACACAGCAAGTCTAAGTAAATCCATACTGCTGCTCTATTAAGAATGGCATAGGCCACTGCATACAAATTTAGGAATTCCCGTGAGTCATCGAATGCTTGCTAGCTGCAAAAATCTGTTTGGAGCCACTTTTATCAAATGCCAGGAATAAGGAGAGAAAGCCTGCATGTTTACTCCATGCTGCTCTGGCAGGGAGCCAACAATAGCAAAAGAACTTGGAACTGCAGGACTAAATCCCCATTTGTCTCACCCTTGTAATCATAAAACTGTTTATGCAGATAAAAGGACTGACAATCGCATCAAGTGCTGTGCCCTAAATTACTGAAAGCTTCCAAACACCCTTTTTTAAATAAACTTACAGACTTAATAAATCAGCTTCTTAACAGACAGCATAAAAATTTTAAACCACTAGTAAAATATGAGTAAAATATGGTGAATTTGTTGTTCTGTGGCAGGGTATGATTCCATCCTTGCATGAGAAATAGAGTCTCAGAGAGTTACCAGCATTATATTACACAAGGAGAAATATAATCCAGAAGACTTACAGTGTTTGTATCAAGAAAAAAGAAATTATGTATGCAATGTGGAAGAAAAAAATAAGAACGACAGGTGGCAGATTCAAAACTGTTTTAACTCAAGTTCTGTAGTTATAGAAAATACCAACTGCTATGAAGAAGGCTAAAACAAGCAGAGAATAGAAATGTTTTTACTGCTGCACTATTTACTTTTGTAAGCAATGTGACAGTAGTCACATTTAAAACATCAGACTAAGTAAAAGCAAAAAGATTTAGAAAGCTAAGTTAAATGAATTTCTGATTGATTTTTCACATTTCTCCTAAAGAGATTTTTTCCACATTAGAAATATTATTAAGAATCTATAACTGGCCTCTAATATGGTCTTCCCATGCAGAGTATACAATCAGTGCTTCCATGGTTAATTTGGTGCATTCCAGACACACGGTTTCACAACACGAAACAGTAGGGAAATCATCACAAGGTCTTCCTGCTCTCCACACAGTCCATGCTCCCCTTAAGCCAGTTGATTTTGACAGAAGCATTGGCACACCATGTCACAGAGGAAGTAGCAAGGGCAGAGTTGCTAGATGGAAAGAGTACTTTAAACTAGTACTAGCACTAAATGCTTCACAATTAAAGACCCAGGCACCCAGTAGGTAGATAGCTGAAATGCCAGCTTCAGCAGCCTTCCCTGGTGCTCACAGCCTTCCCAAATTCACCCCATTTTCTTACCCCTGTTTATTTATGCCAGAATAACTAGTATAATTAAAAGCCTAAAATGTACAGTATTAAAAATGTGGTCTTCCTTCTTGATGTGCTGCTTGCACTCCGAATTATTTCAGACATTCAATTTACGAAGTTCTACAAAAATACTTTCTCTGTCAGACCTGAAGCAAGGGGAACTGTGATCACAGCATTTTTAAGACAGCTTTGCTACAAGAAAGACATCTCATGGAACTAAAGAGAACACAAGGGAGAAAACAAGTCCTGCATTACAGCTTTGTTACACTACACAGTGACATCTCACAGATGTTGCTACTAAATATCAATAAAATGGAACAGCACAAAATAAACAAAGGATAAATTACATATGTCATTTGGCATGGGTCATACCTCAGGTGACAATGCTTCAAGCATCAGTGCAACAGCAAAATAATAGCAATGAACTTGGAAGAGATAAAACAGAGAAGAAAAGTCTAACTCCCATGAACACACATCACAATGTACAGGATTTTGTCAAGGACTTTCAGCCTCCAGTAGTCTAAAGAAAAAAAAAAAAAAGATTCTAAATGTGGATTTAGAAACCTTACCGGAGAATGGAATAAGCAAATATACCAGCATTCAACAACTCTTACAAGTTTAAAGACTGCAAAGCGTATGCAAGGGCCTGAGAGGCTCCGTCCTGCAGGCTTGTCTGCCTGGGCTGGGGGCCAAGGCAGGCAGTGCAGCTGCAGCCTGTCCAGGCTGTCCCCCTCCCTTCACTGCCTGAGCAGCCTGGGCCAAAGCCCCTTCCTGTGGGAGCTGCTTTTCAGCTGAGCCTCTACCATCAGCCCTCGACCTGAGCTGCACCTCCTGCTGCGGGGCAGTCCAGCCCCTGCCTCATCCTGGGCCCTGTTTATCCAGCCCACTGTGCCCCAGAGCCTGGCCTGGCCTTGTCTCAGTGGCCCTGCCTGGCCATCCCAAGGTTGTGTTTGCCCATGGTTCCCCTCACTTGGGCACTGCTGTCTGTTTTATCACCCTCATCTCCTGGCTCACCCTCTCTCAGGGAGCAGGCAGCCCTCACTGCTCCATGTCTGTCTAACCTTCTTTTCCTCTAGTATTCTTGAGGGAATATACATGACAGGACATGATTTATACTGGTCTAATTACAACTGAAATAACTCTTATCCAGCTAGCTTGACAAAATTCAGCTGAGAGTATAGAATAAAAACATTATTAGGTCAATCTGGCATTTGTTGCAGGAGAATATTCTTTATGAAAATTAGACTCTGTGGTCATGTGATCTCAAAATAAATATGGAAAAGATGGCATCTGTCACCATTAACAGAACAGTGAACATAACAGGAAAACTTGAGCTTTGCCTAGAAATTGAAATAGCTGGCTGGCAACGTTGTATGTAGTTAAACTCAACTGCGACAAAACAAGAGGATATCAACCAAACCATTGAAGCTTAAAGGGAGCAGATTCTTTAATGAAGTTTATAAACATAACCTGATAATTGTGAAGATTTAAAAACTTTGGGATGAGTATTAGACTAATCCGGACAGCCTTCAAGGGAAAGATATTGTTGTTTTGGTAGTTCTGCTCCTAAATTGTTCAAACTTAAATAAGTCACGTAGCTCTTCCCCAAGGTATTCTGTCAAGTGAAAGGCCTGCACTCACTATCTCAATTTCCCATTCTTTAGAATGGGACCACTATATAATACACTATATTATATATTACACTACCAGATGTGGTTCCAACTGTTAGAAATGAAAAATCAAGAGATTCCATAGAATTATATTCCAGAGAATCTTTGTTCTGCTATCAAGTTATTTTTAACATATGACATTTCATAAAAGTTTTTTCTCATCAGGGCCATAGTCCATTTCAGACAGTTCTCCAAATTGCAATATCATTTTTCCATCAATAGTTACTTGTGCTAGAAAAAAACAACCTCTTTAACTAGGAGCTACTCAAAGACCAGACAAAACGCAAAGCAATGTAACAACCTAGAATTTGCCGTGACATAAACCTTCCAAAAACAGCCATTCTTGCTGGAGTCAGGGAGGAGGAAAGAAGGCCACAAGAAATTACATGAGAATTTACAATACATGAGAAATTAATTTTCCAATTAGTATCATTTCATGTATATTCCTTATCTGGGAAAAGTCTGATCTCTCTTCACCACAGAAGGAATTACATATCCCCAAGGTCAGGCTATCTGCTGGATCTAATAATTACTGGATAAGCAGAGACATGGGATTAGAACAAAACTGTTCTAAACAATTTTGTTGTGCCAGTTTTCTGACAAAAGGCACTTTTCTCATAAACTACCTTGGCAACTAACAGTGCTGGATCCATATACCAGTAGGAATCATAGGAAAGCAATGGCACAGCAGTAACTTGTTCTTCCATTAAAACCAACTGGGACTATGGAAAGCTGATCGTCAGCTTTTGCAGCGAGTCAGCACATGTTATCACATTAGCAGGGCTCTGATGTGCATAAGCATCCACACCAAATCACAGCAGGAGAAACCAGAGCAGGGGGTAAAAAAATGGTAAAGAAATTCAACTCTTCTATGGATGCTCAGCTCTGCAATAAGACAGAAAAGAGGATAAGTAACCCAATATGGATAAAAATAAAGTGAAAAATAGAAGGGTGGGAATATTAAAGTGACTAGGAAACAGAATACAAAAGAAATAAACTATAAGAGAGATAAAAGAAGTTATTGAAGCAAAAAGTAAGAAATGGAACAAGCTGAGTGTGCATAAACATTAATTATGGAGAAATCAGATTCCTTCAGCTCCAGATTTTTGTTAGCGATAACACTGACTGATTCAGTTACAGATATTAAAAATTAATTAAGAACTCAAACTCAGACAAAACTAATAAATTCTTGCCTATGACTGAAGTGGGTTGAGCATATAAAGCTGGTAATCAATTTGGCCCTGAAAACTTTCATGGCTAAACACTGGCAAGAATGATTAGCTTGATAGCTTAGGGGTGATTCACAACCTGCTTGACTATCATTCCTCATTTAAATTGATTAACACAAGTAGATATCAAAATATCTGCAACTTGGTAAGTGAAACATGCAGTTTTACATAAAACTTTCAAGTGATTCAGAAAACATATGTGTGTGTTGGCAATAAAGTATATTTTCCATGTAGAACTACTATTTGCAGTCCTCTAAACCCACAATAGAAATTATGTCAGGCTAAAAAAAAAATCAGCAGGCAATTTCTTAAACACGTACAGTGGATCAAATTTCAGCCATAACAAACAGGATTTACCTTTGATTCTGCTTAGGAAAAATAGCAAATGAAGTCTCTCACTAAAACTAAGCAGGGAAACTCTTACAAAGACGAAAAAAAAAAGTTAGCTCTTAATCCAAAGGCTTCAGCAGCACAAAGGGGAATGATTTGCAGTTAGGGGCCAGGTGCACCAGCTCTGGCAGCATCTCTCTCTCCTAGAGTTTCTTAATACATCCTTAATGAGTCTTCTTCATTACCTACATGCAGAGACCAGAGAAATGAGCACGTGCACACTTCTCACAATTATACCCTCATCTTAGCACCCCACTATTTAAAATGCAGGGTAAGGAGAAAGTAAGGGAATAGTAGAGCTAGAGGTACTGCACGGTGGGCTCTTATGACTATTTGTTTCATTTTTACTGCTTTCTAGTCCATGCAGATTATTGGTGTTCCACAAAAAGCCTACCAAAAACATATGGCACAGATTCCCACACATGCAAGTGAACAAAAAATATGAAGACACAGAGGTAATAAGGAAACTTCAAAGCTTAAACATATTTAATTTGGCTAGAAATGTCAAACCATTATGGCAAATGACACAAGAGATTCTGATATGTTTGTTTGCTCTTAAAAAAAGGTAAGTTTTAAATTACATCTCTCAGGATCTTCATCTTCATACAAATACAATTCTTCATACAATCTTCATACAAACATTATGACTTGAACACGTAGTTTCAATACTCAGAGGTTCAGCTGCCTAAAAAGCAAGATAATTTGCTGTTTCTGAGCTCTTCCTCTGTTCACCACTGTGCAACTCCACTCCTCACTTCTGTAGCTTCAAGAATTTTATGACATACTAACCACAATAGCACACTTATGGACACATATATCGTCATTTAGACAGAAAAGCAAACATAGCTGCTCCTTCATCTAAAATTCTGGGCCTGAGCATTAAGCAATAATTTACCTTTAGTCACCTCATGTTTTATTCTTAAAAAAGGAGGCTTTCTTTCTAATGCAAGATAGGCAAAATTACATATCTAAGTATTTCCAAGGATTCATCTTAGGTTTTTTTTTTACTTCTGCAAAATTTGAAGGGCAAGGGAACACATGGGAAAAAAATTTCAAATTTTGGTAACATATGGAAAACTCACTGAAACCCTCCAACCTAAATTCTGAAAAATAAGTAAAATAATTACATGAGCTTTTCAAACAATGTTATTTTAGAATAATTCTACTTATACCAGTGCACACTCATAAAACAAAGAAATATCTTATTTTGGTGAGATATGAATGCTTTAGCATCCCATCCCAACCATTTAGCTCAACTTTTTAATCTCCTTACCAGTAATATCAGTTGTAAAACACCCTACCCTACCCTACCCTACCCTACCCTACCCTACCCTTCCCTTCCCTAACTCCTCCAACAGCCACTCCTCACTGTGTGAGTGAAGTTGGTGTCCTCCCAGCAGGTAATTAATTGGCTGTGAGGGGTAATTTTCAGAGCAATTGAGAACACCTGAGGGGGAGGAACAGCTCTGAGGTTGATGGCAGAACAGACACTTCTGCTCTCACCCCACACAGTCAAGGTTCAAATGACAAAGTCCTAGGAGCTCTGCACTACCTTGGAAATTTAAAATTCTTATGTGAGGCAGAACTTAATGTCTCATGATGCTCTCTCCCCTTGTAAGCAGGGAGCCTCTTAGCTGAGGACTGCACCTTCTCTCTGTTGAAGGAGGGAGGGGAGAACAAAGAGGGTCTCAGCAGGAGGACACCCCTCTTCCACTTTTCTTCCCACTTTACTCTTTTCCAGTGTGATTTATCTCTTGGGTGAAAAAATGCCATTGAGGGACTGAGGCAAATAATTTCAATGTATTCAGGAGAAAACAGGAAACTTAAAACTTCAGTTATAAGAACCATACTGGAAAATAAAAAAAGAAAAAATTGGTCTCCATTTCAGAAAAATGCTCAGTCAACCCCTCCTGACCTCAATAGTGTAATATTACAGTCAATACTTGTGTCTCTGCTTTTTCAAGTTTATTCGGTTTATTTTGGGAAGTTCACAACAAAAACTACATTCAGTTCTCTTTCATGTCGCTCAGATAAAATGTGCGTTACCTCAATACAGGCACTAACCTGGAAAATTTAAATAATCCCGATAGTGAAGGAACTGATACTGGCTCATGACGCTGATTAAAAAATTCTGATAATCTATTTCTGTCCCCTACAAATTAAAACTAGAAAATAATCTAAATACAGTGCAAAAAGGTCTAATTAAATTACTTTAAAGTGCACAGATGTCTATATTTTACTTTAATGTACAAATTTAATAAATACCACTTATAGGTATTTTTCTGCATTCTTTTGTCACATCAGTACCATGCTTTATAAATTTAAATTACCTGAAACGATGAGGATAAAAAAAAAAGATAAAATATGACTAGAAACCAAAACTAACTGTCAATCCAATACTAAATATAATCTTAGTATGCCAGGAACAATTTTATTTCTTAATATTGAACTTATTCCACCTTGAATAGTTAGATTTTCACTCCCTGAAGCTAAATATGAATCTAAGAAACCTGCATTACTTCCCAGCTTCAGTAAAAAGAAACAAAGGCATTCCATCATATTTTGTCTCGTTCTGTTAAAGCGCCATAAGTACTTTAATCTTCCTTATGAAAAAAAGGGAAATCAGACATTCTGATTGACTATTTAATTTCTTACTACTCTGTATTTATTTGCACTAATCATTTACACATAAAATATTCTTTGTTTTCTGTGTTTTTAAACTACGCAAGGTAAGGAGACTTGGAGAAACAGACTGGATTTAGCACTGGTAAATGATCAGTATATTCTCTTCCTTCTATGTCCTTGCATATGGACAAGAAACAAGCTCACTGGATATTTTAAAGTGAAACTGGTAATCTTTAAAGACTTCTAGAGAAACAGATGGATAAAAGGTTTAGTGAGGAAATATTTAATCAGAGGAGATTTGGCAAATTAATCTGTAAATGAATCCTTGCATGCGGCTCTTTTCATTACAGGGAAGCAATATCCTTGCTGCCAATCGTTTCCCAGCATTTTCAGTGCCAAAGTGCACCTTACCCCACATTGCCCCACCAGACTTTACTGTTTTAGCAACAGCCTCCTATACTTACAGGCCAGATAATACAGCCTTTTACATTAAAACAAAACCAAACCACCAAATTTCCCATTTTGACTCCCCTGAGGATTCCTCAGAAAGATTCTGCTTCTGGAGGTTGTTGATTGGAAAAATCCAGAGGTTACCTAATAAGGGAGTTAGAGTGTGACTGTGATGTTCCAGACATGAATTATCTGGGGGCATGTGTCTAATCTTACCATTCAGTGATATGAGCAAGGAAAAAAAATATCAGCTTTTAACTGGCCGTATTGTTTTCCAAAAAAAGCCCACCAGACTGTTTTTTTTCAAACCAGTTCTACAATGGCCTAAATTCACATCATAGCAATACTTTACAAGCCCTCACCATTATGTTAGCTTCTGAGTATTTATAGCTCCACTCTGTATCACAGGAAAAGTATGCAGGGTCTTGTACTCTGGTGAGCAGAGATCACAGTGTCAGGAAACTCTATAGTCACTTTGCTATAATGCAGTAGCTTCAACAAAGAATAAAACACAAGCCTTAAAAAGGCAAAGCATCCAGTATGTGGAACATCTTGATCTGTTTCAGAAGAATTATTTAACCAAGAGGTAATGATTTCACATTGGCGATTTTTTTTTCTCATCAGCTTCCAGGCATAGTCATAATTTATATGTAATTCTGAGTAGAAATCTAGGCTGCAATGACTGCTTGAAACTCTAGACAAGTTTTCTTTCCAGCCCTTCCTGAGCTTATAAAATGGAACAGGTGTTACAGTAACTGGAGTTGTTCCTTTCCCTTGAGGTAACTCTGTGTCACAAAGAAATCGAGAGGCTCTTGTATGCATTTCTCCAAGCATATTAAAGAAGGCTGTACTGTGAAAATATTTGATAGAAATAATAACACTAATTTACTGCCATTTATCACAGCTGCCTTCCATCCACTTCACACTGAAACAATTACGCCTGTGGCATCCCTTCAGGGAAACCTCCACTCACCATACCTTTAGCATTAAAATAACAAATAAATTTGGGGAAGGTAAAACATAACTATTCCAAGAAAAGCAGGTGGTTCTATGTTCAAATTGCTCCATTGTGACAGCTGCATTTCATCATTTGTGTGTACTACATGAAAAAAAGATTTTATTGTTAGAAATCCAGTTTAGAGAGACCTCTAAGGGGTTAAGTAAAAAAAATTAAATCCTTTCTCAGTCTTCCAAATCTTTAGGAAGGATGCTTTTTCTGCCTCCAATGAATGAAATGTAATTATTTAAAATCCTGTTGGGATTTGTTTACACTACTATAAAATTTGGTATGTCATATACTCCACGCCTGGTATGACTTTAAATGAACAGTACAGTTGCTATACTTTTCCACTCAAATATTATACCTTATCTCTGATATAAATGTAAATGCATGCTCATGGTGAAGAACATCTACCATCTATGCATGTTCCTGGCACACAAAGACTACCAGAGATGTTGCAATTTTGCTGCCAGTTTAACCTCATGCTCTTCAGAGCAAGGGAAATGTGCAAATCCTCAGCTGGTATGAACTGAATTTTCAAAGGTATAGGAGTGACTGCTATAATTATTCATATCAGCCTCTATTCCTGTCCCTTTAAAATCCTTAATACAGCTTTTATTATAAAGTTATGAGTGCTCTTTAAAGTTTAAGTAAGTTCAATGAATAGCTATTATTATCATAAATTTATCATACCTGCAATCCCCAGATACAGTCCTGAAATTAAGAAAGCACAGAGCCAAACAGACATTAAAATGAGCAGTGCTTAATCTTTCTCAATACAGCTCAAGTTCATTTGCAGCATACACTTTCTGGGATTATATGTTCTTCTTCTAGAGAATTCTCATTACATGAAACTAGGAAACTTCAGAGTATTTTACTTTAAAATCCAGGAGCCTGAATCACAGTTTTTCATCCTATGGCCAGCTATGGGCCAATCATTCATACATTAACCTCAGTTTGACTTCTTATACTGTCAGCAATGTGGAAATATGTGATTTATGTGATTTATGAGGTAAAGAAAGTTTCATCCATTAGAAGAAAACTACTAAGTCAAGCACACCACATTGTGGGCTAAGACGTAAAAGGCTCATTCCCACTAGAGATTCATTCCTTTCTGGATCTAACCCCTCTTTGCCAGCAACTGCCCACCCACATAGATTATAAAGGATTGTGTCATCCTAAATCTTAATGTAATTTTAAGAGAGAAAATTGGATGTTTTCTGCTGGCTTCTGCATAAGGGCAAATTTCACCCAGAATGTAAACCAGATTTTTTATATGATTCATTTTGTTTCAGCATATTACCTAATAACTTCTGATGTTGTTAGGAAGATTATGGAACAAACAGATTTTTTCAGGGGGATAGTCGAAATGATTTCTTGAGGCCTCTTCCAACCCTATTTTTCTACATTCCTATAATTTTGGAAAGACGCTAAAATTTTCATACTGTAGCTGGAATCCGAACCAGAGTATTGCTTCACTATCCTGAATGGCAACTGCGAGCCTGAACACCAGACCATCAAAGCTGAGCATTAAACTCTATGACATGTAACAGAGGAAATGTTCCATCCAACTCCCCTGTGTCCTTGTTGGAATTCTTGAAAATCCTGGCATTGGTTCTCTTTTCAGACAATCCTGTTAACACTAGGAAACCACAAAAGTCCAAAGAACCACACAGCAATATGATTAATAATATACTTTGTACACTACACAGAAAGTAAGAAACACAGAACATAGTAAAAGCAGTGTTCTAGTATGTGTGTCCTTAGGGATCAGACAGAGGAGAGGGAACTGAACTCCTGAAATTCCTGGGGTGACTTTGGGTAAATTATTCAAACTGAGTCTAGAATGGTAACTTGTGCTTCTGTGCTCTTAGTCAATTTGCTTTCCTTCTCCACATTCCAAACCCATCCCAAAGGAGAGTCCACACCCTCTATACCTTGATCTTTCATGGAACCAGTGCCACTTGGAGTATCCTCACTGCTCATTCTTTCAGGACAGCACTGGGCTGAGACATTCAAACTCCAAAGTTGAAGCTATAATATATGTCTTCATATGAGAAATAGTGCTAATGAGTCCTGTAGTAGGGCTATAACAAAAGTGTATAATTTCCAAGACCCCAGCTATTTCTAATAGCTTTATGCTGCATATTTCCGTAAGACAATTTAGTAGAGCTGTCTAGGGCTCTGAGGACTCTTCTGCACTGTGTAATGTAACCAGAGCCTTTATAGTCTAGTTCTCCATCTAACACAGGACTAGTATTCCCTTCTTTATAAAAATGTAACTGCAAGAAACATTCACAAAAAATATTGTGATACCCAGGTACTAAATTATTGGGAGTGAAGGGAAATACCCTAGAATTAGATAGCTGGGAAATAGGCATTAAAAAACACCATTATTTTGGATGGGACAGATATGTGTCCACCAAACAAAGCAAAACCACAGCAACTAGATAACAGCACTAGATAAGAGAGAGAGAGGTTCTCCACAAAAGTACTGAGCACCTTCACCAACAGAAGGTCAGATTATCACAGAGGGGAGTCTGGTTACCCAGTCATTGCTGGGTTAGTGCACCAAAAAGAATGTTCACAGGTAAAGCTGTCTTTAGTATACCTCTGCCTCAGACTCTGGAAAAAAACAGGTGATGTTTTGATTCTAGGCTTATGTTTTACCTCTAGGAAACAAAACAATGCAGAAAAGTTTCTAAAGCTGAGCAAATATAGGAAAAAATCTAGAACATGCAACACTTCGACCAAACTAGGCTCCTTCTAACCATAGCTAAAGCCACATGAATCCTAAAAGAAACTAAGAGCAGAAGAGGGATGAAAGAAGGGGATGGGGCTTTATATGAATGCATACACCTCTAAGATGAGATAGAACATCCATCTCTCATTTCTGAGAATTCATAATGCAATATTAAAACTGCAGTGTTGTGAATGGATTGATAAAGCTCTGCTGGGATTGCTTACAGAGTGTAAATACACTGAAATACATCAGAACCTCTTTGCACTTCAAAATATGTTTCTCTGCAGTGTAGACAGCCCTAATAAGTAAAGCAGCCCATCCCAGCTGACTTACTTCAGCAATTCTAAATCACAATTATCCTTTTGTGTTATTGTTATGTGCATAAATGATTTTTTTAAAAAACTTGCAAAACACAAAATATTCCTTCCCAGAAGAGAAACTGTATAGTCAGAACATCTCATTGCTCTTCGAAAGAAGACAATTACAAATAATATGATGGGAACTTTTAGAACATACTGCATCAATCAAGTTCTGCATGAGTAATTATAATAATGTTTTGTAACATCATTAATTTTGTCTGCAGAACATGTCTCAGATTTCTGAAATACAAGATTTGTTTCCCAAAGGACATTAGCCCTCAGCATAAGTTCTTGGTTAATTTCTGTGATTCTGCTGAGAACATCTGAGTAGTAAAGAAACATTTGTTTTCTGGGCTAGGATTTGGGTGTTGGGGTCACAGAAGGTATTGTCTGCAAGCTGGCTTTTTCCTTCTATGGCATTTGTTGTTTTGAAAGATTTCACAAAAGTGTCCAAGCTGTTAGGTGTAGGAAGGCTTGTGTCAGTAAGCATTAAAATTCCTTCTTCTTCCAGTGTGAAGCCAGCTCACTGCCTTCTCTTTACTGCTTCTCAAATGAGAATCTATCTGTTTCTTATGGCTATTTCTTCAGATTTCAAGTTTGTGGGTTTTTTTATTTTTATTTTTAGTATTAAAAAGAAAGGAATTAATTTCTCTTCAAATTCAACATGTTGAGAATAGCTTTACTGTTATAAAAAAGAACAAGATTAAGGCTTACCTTCAATGGGCAGAAATTGGAAAAATGAGTCAAAGAACTAGTTTGTCACAGATCACCTAAACTTATAGCAGATTCAGAAATTATTACAAGGGTTCATATAAGCAATGATCCATCAAGCATTTCATAAAAATAGTGAGAAGGAAAAGATAACGTTTAAAGAAAGGCCAGCACTTGCCCAGATAAGACATATAAAGGAAAACAGATGCAGAACCGAATGGGGAAGAGAGGAGTAGAAAGGAGACAAGGAATTAATTATGTGAACTGACATCTCCAAGGGAGACACCAGAAATGTGAGATGGTTGTCAGTAATAATATGACCCTAAGATAGGTTTTAAGCAAGGCAGTCGTGTAACAAAGCCCTCAGTTTTCTGAAACCAATCTGCTTCTGCTTACTTTATATGGGTCTGCCTCACCACACAAGAGGTACAGCCTGGCTTCCAGGATACTTGTGAAATTAAATTCCTTTTTAATGAGGAACCATATTAAGTCTTTTGTAAATTACAGCATTTTGAGTTAAACCAGCTCTGAATTAACAATTTCATCAGAGTTAACAAGCAACACTTTACAAACCGAGAAATTTTTATTCCTATTTTTTGTAAGGAATTTGAAAGTGATCTGTTTCAAATGCAAAACAAGTCAGATGAGATGGAAAGAATAAGATTTGGCCCGACCTGTTGGCAAGGAATTCAGTTTGAATATAATATTTTCTCCATCCAAGAAAAATAATATACAGGATTATTCTCTTCCTCAATTTTGTAGTATTTTCTTACGTTTCCATCTATTCATACCTGTTCCTTGTTTCTCCCCTACCATTGCGCTACATCCCAAAAACATCCTTTTACAATCTATTGTAAAATATATTTAATTAACAGTTCATTAGTATGAGAGTGAAAAATCTTCATACATTTTTTAGTTTTATCATTTCAGCCATAAATTTTGCTGATGCCCAGCCTGATGATTTATTAGACATTTCTCTACTAACCATGGTTTCTATTGCTATCTTCCTACTTGCTGTGTTCCACAATAATCCAAATTTTCCTGAGACATAATTAATACCTGGGGAGCAGAACAGCATCCTTGCATTCTGTATGTCTTCAATCCTCCTGTGCATCACAAAGAAATCAAGAAAATAAGAGTCTTATGCAGCTGTATGGCAAATACATTCTTCATGGAACAGTATGTCCTAATAAATGACAATGACATGAAGCTTGTTTCTGATGATGTGTAAGTCTTCTGTATTCCAAGTTCATAAGGAATTCAGCTTTCTGCTCTTCTTAGGTAAGTTTGAACTGCAAGATTACTTGTGCAATATTTTAACATAATATAAAGATGAATGTAGGCAGCCTCCATAACTCATAATGCCCTTCAATTGCTCTCACTTGGAAAAATTGAATCAATAAATGAGTTAATACTGTAGCATTTACACGCCTTTACCTATTGTTCTTCTCTTGCTCTGTATATTGTTGATCATCTTACACCAGAATAAGCTTTTTTAATCAAATATTGAGGCATCAGTGAAAAATGAAAAACGCAGAAATGTCCAGGTTAGAGGTTTTCCATGTGACAGCTGGCCACTAAATTTAGACCTGGAGCAAAGATTGTTCTTATATCTGCAAGTCACAAGGTTTTCACATTGTCTATCTATGTCTGTCTGCTATACCTGAGCATGAATAGAATTGGGAGATGTAAAGGAACCAGGTGTGTTTGTATCTCTGTACTGCCCAGGCTCTGGTCACAACCTGTACAAGCAAATAATTTGTCAATAAAATAGTTCCCCCAGAAGGCATACTGGAAGGCAATACCAAGAGATTCAAGTGATACTCAGATGTGGGCCTAACATTTTCCTTAAGATAATATAAGGCTCAAAAGTCCTTTCCTAGGTAAGGCAAGACCCAATCTGATGGACAAGCTGAATAGGAGCCTCAGAATGTTTACTTACAGTATTAGTCCCCAATAACAATTTCCTTAGGATAAAAGAAATGAGGATATTTTTTCAGTATTCTTTTCTATTTTTTGATATTTATTATATAAATTTTTACTGCAAAAGTGTCACATTAAATTTTTAACATTAAAAATTTTAAATAAAACTTCCACTTGCAGTAATTCCAGTGATAATCTATACTTCTGTTTGTGAACACCTCTTGCAGAGGTGTTTGACTGCAGCTGCCTATGAAATGCCTTCGGAATGAGAACTATTTGGCCATGGTGCATGATTGTTACCAGAATAATTTAACAAGACATAACTGCGATTTTCAAAAAGGATACGATTTCATATAGTCCTCACCATTTACCTTGAAGATACAGTCTCTGAGACTTGTTTGCTGAAAAGCAGCTCATCAGTCTCACCAAGGACATAAGAAATAACATCATAATAATAATAATAATAGTAGTAGTAGTAAACAGTCACAGGTTTAGGAAGTTTAAGTTTGTGACATACACCTCCCCAGTGGAAGGGATATGATGCCTCTCATACAAAGTATACAGATATCTAAACTTTGCAAACAACCCTGGTGTTTCTTAAAAAGTATGTTCCTGTCTTCCCATTGAGTCTATTGGAGTTACTGAGAAGAAGAAGAAAAAAAATAAAAGGCATCTTTTGGTGTCTTTTGGTGAAGTCTGACAAAGTTTCCACAGAAGTAGTCCACTAAGGCTGCATGACAACAATGTGGCAGCTGTAGGGTCAGGCCTGGGATGGGTGCTGTGGGTAACATCAGTGACCTCAAAATGCCTGAACCTGCAGACAGCAAAGGCACACACACACACACAAATGAAGGGAAAGGATGAGAAGGGTGATCTCAGAGACTCAATCACTTTATCTCATAGTGGACTTGACCATCCCCTCTGTTTTGCTACTGACTAAGCTACTGTCCTGAGCATAGAACCATAGAAAGGCCTAGGGTGGGAGAGAGGAGTCTGGAAATCATTTGGCTTAATCTTCTGTTGCAAATAGGGCTTTAGGTTATGTTATCCAGGGCTCTGTGCAGATAGGTCTTAAATATTTCCTGTGAGACACACTCCACCAGCTCTCTGGGTAACCTGTTCCAATGTCTAATTGTTCTCATGAAGAAGAGTGACAAAAGAACCTCCATCTTATCTATAAATACCCTCCAGTATTGCAACACTGTAATAAGATTCCCTCCCCTGAGCATCCTTTTCTCTAGGTTCAACAAATCAATTTCCTTCAATTTTTCTTCATTTCTCAAGTTCTAGAACCCTCTAATCATGCTGGTAATTCCCTGCTGGATTGTTTCCAGCTTTATAATGTCTCTTGAAACAGGGAGACCGAAACTGGACAGTGTTCCATGTGTGGCCTAACAAGTGGTTGGGTAGAGCATAATAATCACATCCCTTAAATCCCTTGGTTATACTTCTGCTGACACAGCCCAGGCCATGGATGTGTGGATGTGTACACCAGAGACTTAGCTACATGTAACTCTGTTTACATATATAAAAATTCCAGAAATGGTATCCTGACATTCCCAGCATGGCTTATTCCTTACTTGGTCTGTGGAAAGCACTTCTATTTTTTGGTCTCCATGGCAATTCAGGTTGTTTTTAATTAGAAGCTTGGTACAGTATCTCCAGGCTGAACTGTGCAATAGTAAAGGAAATAAACTTTGAAAATAGAAAAAGCTTGTGTTGAGTAGATGAAACAAATAGTGCTTTTTACAAAAAATAATTTTCTTCCTGTCCTAAATTATAGTTGCTCTGGGTTTACTGATTCTATAAACAAAGAAAATTACATCAATAAACCTATCCATTGTGTATTGAACATCTTACCCAGGGGTTGAATAAAATATATGCACAAATTAAGAGAAAAATTTTCATGCTTTTAGAACAACATATGTTAAAAGTAGTTAAAAAACTCCTTAAGAACAACTTAGTTTGGAATCAATCATAAGCAATGCTAATCTCAAAAATTACACCGGTAAGTGAAGGAGTAGGCCACAGTGACCTATTTCCAAAGGAGCATTTGTGCTACCATGGTAATCCTAAGTCATTGTCATTCACACTTAGTGATTAGTTACTGACGCTGTACAACATGGAACAGCAGCAGCAAAGAAAGTGTAGGAAGCTTAGACCAGAATTCAGTACAGGATATGGTTAGGATATTAAATCAGAAACTGATCATAAACAGAATTTCTAGTAATCTCTTAGACCATCAGATTTATAGAAATCTACTGTAAAGCCTAGTAACACAAAGAAATCCCTTCACACAGCACAGCCAGAAGTATGTAAAGTGTGTCCTTGGCACATGCAATCCTTTCAATTTCAGTACATCCTGAAGCAGATGGAAGCTCTCCTGATGAGACTTTTCCTTCCTCTGCATAGGAGTCCCCCATATCAAAATAGAGTTGCTTCTTTCCTGTCACTCATTGTTCTGGCCCTGCAGAGTTAGGAGATCATTTTGCAGAGCTGGGCATCTCTTTAATTAAAGATATCCTTTTAGGAGATAGCTCTGCAGCATCTTCACAAGGGCTAGACTGGGTGGGGTTTGATCAGATATGGCTGATTTTAAAGAGCATTTCTCCTTCAGAACAGCACTATGGCACGTAAAAGGAATGCATTTCACGCTATTGCAGCTTGTGTAGGCATGCAATTACTAAAGCTACCAAATTGTGAAAGTTTTATTTTGCTGATACTCATATAAACATCTACTGTAAGTCATATACTTTGACAGGAGGAACCCATAGCTTACACTTAAAAATCTGTATTTAGATAAACATAAAAACTGGAACTGTAAATCTTAAGAACTCCCCTATATGACACTGAACCATGCCATAAATCAAATCTCTCCTGATGGGAGAGAATTTTCTAAAAGTGCTTGCAAGGAGTTTCAAAGATAAACCGAGACTTTTCCTGGAGTTTCAATGCTGCCAGATAGTTGTTTATTAAGTCTTATCAGAGGAACAGAGCCACCAGCGTGACCCAGGTACAGCATAGAGCACAGAAAGCAGGAAAGAAGTCTAATTATCAAGATTTATGCAGCCTTTTAAAGATAATTTAACCAATAGTTACTAAAAACATATATTATTTTCACTTTCTTACCAATTATTCAGTAACACGGGCAGGAACTGTGGAGTTCTCTATCCAATCATCCCAAACTACTTTTACTGCAGAACATGGAGTAGTAGAAGAAGGAGAAGAAGGTTTAGAGAACAACAACAATCCTCCTAGTTCTTGTCTAATAGTTGGTAATTTTTTCCAAGGTTGGAGGTTAAAACAGTGTTGTTCAGGGGGGTAAGAACCCTTCAAAACAGGCAGAGAAATATTCTCAGCACTCTGGGTTCCTACACCTATAGATAATAGAGATGTCTTTTTAAGTGCTTCCTCAATCTTTGCCTTTAATATTTGTGCTTAAATCCGCATTCCACAATTTCATAACTGTCTTTTTCCCATACATAATTAACAGATTTCCTTTTAAATAACAGAATATCAGTTGGAAGGTAGATTCTATTAATTCACTAGTTTAGACTTTGCTGAATTTAACTGACTAATTTGAAAGACAGCTGGCTTAGCCAGAGAAACGTGTCAAACAGAAATTTAATATGCACAGCAAGACTGATTTTTTTGATGACTTTACTAAAGAGTCTCTGAATAGTTGGTCAAATTCAAAATACTAGTATGTTACCATAATTAAAAGTTTCTTACTGCTGGAGTTTGATTCAGAATCATTAATTACTCAATGATTACTCAAAAGGCTTCTCATATTCCAAGGATTCTGCTTTTGAATTTTGTGTCCTTATAAAAAAAAAAATCACAACCCAAACCAAAGCAGAACTAGCCAGCTTTGGTTGTGGTCACAAGTATTTTGCAAAGCTGCATTATTTAATTAGGAAATTTAATCAGAAAGAGATTGTATGGCTTAATATCTAGTTGTATGAGTACAGCCCATTTTTTGTGTTATAAGTTATAAGTGGCTTGAAAATGCTGAGGCTTTGCTGAGCAATCTAATTGCACGTCTTTAATTATCATATATGCTAATTTCACAATACAGGTCCTCAGGACAAAGCCTGTCTTAAAAAAATCTGTATTCTCGTCCTTTATTGAAAATGCTGATCTGCCGTGTAAGGAATTGGCACAGGATTTAACATTTCAAATAATTACATATAATGACATCTAATATTTTACACAACAAAATACACTGACAGCAACATTTGAAAAGCATGATGCTATTAGAGAAACAAAGATAATTAGAAAAATTAGAAAAAAACCTTTAAAATATTCTGATTCCGTTAACTGCTAGGCATTCACTTCAGTGCAATAAAAAGAGAAGGCAGTGGAGAACTTACTGGTGGAAAAGCAAAATGTAGATGGCTGTCATTTTGGTCAAAGATAATTCTTCATTGACTGGTTTCCACAAGCAGTATAAACCTATATAGCTAAAAAAATATTACATAGTTTTCTACAAGTGACATTTAAAATTGGCTGTGTGAGACAAATATATGTAATCCTGATATCCTTGGTGATGGCTTTGCATGTGTATCTTTGATTTTAAAACACAAATGGGCCTCAAAAAAGCTGTGGAAGGATGTGGGGAAACTACCTGTCACTTAGTGCTAACAGAACAAACCATGTCAATGACAACACAAATACATGGAAGTAGTAGCGGCCATAGAGCAAGCAAAGAGCAGTACCTGAACAAGACTATAACCTTTTCTATCTGTAACTATTTCACATACAGCTGCAGGTATTTTCTTGGATCAGCTGTGAGTCAGTTCTCAGTGTACTCCTGTCTCTGCCCCTCACTCATTTCAGAAGTGCTCATTCTATTTTTCTGTCATTCAGGAGAGTGCAGAGCACATGCCTGTATTCTCACATCAGTCACAACAGAAAGTCACATCTTCTCTGTGGCTCCCTGTTAATGCCTCGGTGAAAACAGCAGCACAATGGCAGCCCTGCCTCATTCCACGTATCCCAGGAATGAGCATTCTGGATACACAGCCAAAGAGAGGTGTCAGGAGAAGAGACTGACAAAGAACTGCACTCTGTTCCAGTCAGCCATGCACACCAAATTCTTGGAACTATAGAACATGATATGTACCCAGAGGCTACTGAGGGATTTTGAAGCCTCAAACTCTTCAAAGAGTGGCAGTCTCAGTTTGCAGAACTGCCCTCTGAACGCACCACTCCTCTCAGAATTCTCTTAAGGAAGAGACACAAAAAATCCTTTTATTGTGGTTTCTAACTTACTTTGCAAATTGCATTTTTCTGAATAGCCAGTTCAAACCATGGAAGACCACTAGTGACACTTTTAATCTCTAATTTAGAAAAAAAAACAGGAAAGAGAACCTAAAGGTAGTGTGATGATCCAGAGCAATGATTTTGCACTTGGTACAAACATCATAAAGTTGCTTTACAAACTGCAGGTCAAGCACCACTACAAACACTTCCAGTATTAATGTTAGACACAATCTCTTAACTTTAAATTGTAACAGATTTTTTCATATGCTCCAGATGTGCATATGCCTGCAGGGTAGAAAAGAGGGGCAAACAAAATCTATGCCCTTTTTTTGATCCTGAAATATTCCAAAAAAAAAGAACCTTAAGAAAACAGTGTATGTGTCTGGATTATATCAAAATCTAGTTAACCAAACTTGAATCTCCAGGGGGTGTATTTTCAGATTCCTTAGAAAAATAAGCCAAAGGCTTTAGTGGATACTTGTAAAAGCCACCAACAGCTAATGAGAACAACATTTTTATTTTATTCATAAAGCTTATCAAACTCATAAACTAGAATACAGGAAGAAATTATTCCCTATCTATTGGTTTAGAGAAACTATAGTTATTACTTACTGTCCACTCTACATGCTAAGTATTATTTTAACATAAACAGTTAACGGCTTCTTGGAAATGTCACAAAGTTATTCTTTCTCTCTAGTTTCAGAGAAGGTACTAAGGAGACTGCAGAGAAAGTAGATACCATCTGAAGTGAATGAACGGCTGCATATATGCTCTCCTTTAGGGTATTATTAGAGAGATTAATTTCATCAGGCACTTTAGGGAATTAAAAGGACACTTTTGAGCACCTAGTGATATTAATGTTTGAGCTTTACATTGGTAGAGAAACTTATTACGCATAGATGATATAACTGTGCATGGTACATTAAGCAAAGAACTTGAAATATCAGCAGCTAAATTGTCAAGGAAAACAATCTACCAGAAGCAATGACTTTGAGCTACATCCACCCAACACACATTGCACTGTATGTGACTCAGGAGCAGGTGGACTCTGCTGCTACTGATAAATATAACATTTTAAACACAGGATAAATACTTTCTGCACCTTTCTAAAGCAAAAGAATTCTTCTCAGAAGCCAGCACTCTCTCAGATCATTACTGGCTCCTGGTGAGCAGTCCAGAGCATTTATACTCCAAGGGACTCCCACAGTCCCACAGAAGGCATGAACAGCTGGCTCAAGATTCTGGACAGCCTTCAAAATAAACCCTGAGTACAGTTCTTAGCCAGCAACAGTAAACAAGTGTAGGGGGAAGGGGTCAGAGAGGCAGCTTGGCGTGTGTACAGATCACTGCACAAGCCCAGGCACAATAAGCACCATTCATACCAAAACTCATAACACAACTCAACACAAGTTGATCTTCTGACACTGTTGTTTCCTCTGCCTTACTCATTCTTTTAATGCAAAACCAGACTTTAATAAGTTAGGTAGGGCTTTTTGGTGGTTTTTGCAATCATTTTGTATCACCAAGATAAACTACTCATTATTTTAAAGAGAAAGTTGTTTGAGACTATGGATGATGTGCATTGAAAACCCTTCTATTACCTCTTCAGCCATCTTCAACATTTCTACTTCAATATGCTGAAAATCAATAGAGAAAAAGCACCAGCGTGTGGAGAACACAAGAGCAGGCAAGTGTGGTGTCAGCACCTCTGTTCTGTCCAGGACAGAGGTGCTGACAGGCACAAGTGGCTTTCCAGCTGCAGGGATACTCAATTTTCTCGTACCCACTGGTGATAACATGCTGGCTCCAAAACCTAATTGTGTGTGAGATCCAATAATCATTATATACAACAGTCTGAATTTATGGAACTATATTATTTACATCATTTTTAAAAATCTGAAATTATTTACCTGTCTTTTAGAATTATCTACACTTGAGGAAAATTCATACAAGCCAGTGGAAAAGAATTCCATCATGTACATCACAAATCAATAAGCTGAAGCATTGCTTGGCTGACTATGTGGCTGCTTTTAAGCTGCTGTAGTAGCTTATGAACAAGAATAGAGAATGGAATTTTGCTTGGTTTTTTTCCTTACTATGAGATATTGATGCATTTTTATGCCACTTGCATTGTCTTTGTGGGCTGTTCTTTCTGCTAGAGGTCTAATGGAAAAAAAACATTAAAATGAAGAGCTGCTAGCAATGAGCATATAACAGAATTCTATATCTAGTAATATAATTGAAATGTGGTATTATGAAGAAAAGGCTTAATAAAAAAATCTGTTTAGATCAATGTTTTGCAGTCGTGAATATATATAGAATCGATGAAAAAAATTGCAGTTTAGAAATTACTATATGTAATCAATAACCTGTTCTTAAATCACCTTTAAATGTTCCTTGACCCTCTTAGAAAGTATGATGCAATAACTTCACAAGAAAGACACCTAAGTCCATGTGGTCCAACTGACTTCCATCCAGACTTCTAATGGAACATCAGGAACAGCTGCTTGAGCAGTGAAAGCTCTTTCAAATTCAAAAGCCTTCTCTTGTGTCTGCTGTAGCCTAACACAGTTGCTGCCAGCTGTAGTTGATGGGGCAAGAAAACAACCAGTGAAAGAAGGAGCTGCAAAGTCCTCCAGAAAAATGTGTGGAGGGAAGGAAAATGTGTCCCAGGGAGATGGAGCAACATTTAGATCTGCTTTTCACTCTGTGAGATTCAAGCACATTCATGTAAATGGTTGCAGAGCTTGGTCATAGAAATGTTTAGTCTGAAAAGAACTTCTGAAGCATCTCTCATGAATGTTACCCAGACTTCAGTTTTGTATCCTTTATTACACCAGGCATAAAAAAAAAGTAAAAGAACATTATGTAATACTCTTTATTCCATGTCTCCAGGAGAGAGATTAAACTGAATCTAATAACAATTTATTCATATGGCTCTCATCTGTTATATAATGTAAAAACATTTTATATAAATATGTGATCAATGTGTCCACCAAACAGGAAAGGACAGGAGGGTGAGTACATGAAGCGGGCATTCATATCACCAAAGCTGTCAGACAAGATAAGCAGAACAATCTCCTTACTACACATGAAGGATGACCAGCAAAGCCAAAACCGAGAAGTACTGTGACAACCCTTTGGGAAGGGAGAGGGCATTAGCATAAAAACATCACACACAGTCAAGGAAAATCAGAGAAGGAAGAAGTGATCACCTTGGTCTCAGATACTAAGAACCACAAAGGATTTAATCAATAGTCCCAACTATATAGCATCATCTCTGTAGTATTGTATCCTCGGGATAATGTGTTATAAACCTACAGCTTTGTATAATTAGTAAAGTATAAGGATTAATCTTTGCCAAGAAATGTGTTGTTGATGAATTATTTTGGTAAGGGTAATCTTCTAAATACTCATTACAGCAATCTATAATTCCTTTTCCTTTATCCATATGTTCACCATCAACAGCATTACAATAAAGATGCATTAGGTGACCTATAGAATGCATTGGCTGGTCTCCTGCAAACCACTTCAGTGCACAACAAGCTGTCAGCATGTCTAGTCCCGCTAAATGCAACACAATCACTTATTTTAACAGGTGTAGCATTAAGAAGGTTTGATTATCATGGGAAGTTTTGACATCAGATCTTTAATCCTTAAATTTTATTTTTTTAATAATCAGGAAAAAAAAACCACTAGGACCACAGAATTACAGTAGTGACATAGTAAACTCCCAAGATAGACCCACCTTCTCACAATAAAGACAAATTAACTCTGGCCAGTAGAGAAAGCAACTACAGGATATGTTAATTTTATTATTATGGATATCGCAAGTTACCATGATCTGTGAGATTATACTCCAATGCCTCTGAAGTCTCATAACTGTAGAAGATTTATTCAAAAAGACAAGAATTAAGGAACACATTCCCAAAATTTATTAGCATGCTTTCTGCACAATCCCTTGGGAATACTTTTTCACCTTATATTATCTCTTGAAACTTAACTTTTGGAACAGTGTCTTGTTCTAAGTTGGGCCTATATTACAAAACTGATTTGAAGTCAAAGCAGGCCATGAACAGGCAAGAGCAAAAGTTAGGGTTGCAGCAGAGAGAAAACCACCAAGCCCTATACAAACCAGTCCACACAGATCACAGTCCTCCACAGAACCGGGAAGGAAAGTAAGCAGACTCCAGCTTGATGCACATATTTCATTTCTCACTTTTCAGACCTGCTGTCCGGGTGAGCTCAATGTAGGCACTCAAAGAGCTGGAGGACAGTGGCCGATAAGGCAGGAACAGAGAGAGTCATTAACTACAGGCTCAAATATTTTCAGTCTACAGTAGCTGCAAAATATCAAAAGCATAACATTGTTATTTTGCCAGAGAGGTAAAACAGTAGTTGTGTTCTAAGAATTTAGGGCATAGAAAATTAAAGACATTATTTTTATTTCTATTTCTTGCTGCTTTGCTTTTTTTTGGAAATTCTGCCAGGACATTTCGGGTTGGTCTCTTTATACTACCTCAACTGGTCTATGTGGATTTCCAAAATCCAAGCTACAAATGAAGATGTGTATTTTATTATCACATCTAACACTGGGAACTATGAATTAAGGAAAACGTGATGTGTTTATATTAGTCAGGATCACGTAATTCACAGGGGCAGACACAGTAGCCCAGGAGGACCAAAAAAAACTATATTCTCTGTAGACAGAACATGATAAAAATGTTGAACATTTCTCACATCCTTTCATAGCATTAGGCAGGGGTCTGACTATAATTTGAAAACTAAGCAGCAAACTCAATAAAAACTCCACTCATTCCTTCGTATTCCCCTGATACTGTAGTCAAACAGAGAGCCCTAACCCTGTAAGAAATCATATGGAATCATCAAACTTACTGTTGGCTGGCCATGAGAAACTGTTCCAATGATTGGATTTTAAATCCCTGATTCAGTGATTGTAAGTAATTTGTTTCACTGAAATGCTGAAGTTTACCAGTTTTCTGTTTCTGGGAAAATGGGATAAAAGGCACTCTAGGGTTCAGGAGCAAAGGTACTTTTACAGGATATTTTTCATCTGTCATCTTGACCATTTATTTAATTCCTTATCTGTCAGTGTCTGTTATTTTTTCTCTTACCTGTAGATTAAACTTATTAACACAGGACCAATGATGTGAAGTTTATGCTCCCCTGTATGGCACAATGCATGCAGGGCCCAAGAGCCAAGTTCCTAAACACTGCAATAACACCATGAAATACCACTGACAGTCATCAGTTGAGCTGTATCTCCCTGATGAACACACTGTATCAATGTAGCTTAGAATGAATGACAGAACAAGGTCAAACTGCAGATTACAGCCCACTTTCGATGTAATACTTTGTGCCTTGACTTAAAAGCGGTGTTGGGTTCTAGTATTTTAATGAAGCACAGCAACTACATACAATTTTTACTGAAAATTCATTCACAGCCAGAATACCCATACTGTAATTACGTAGTTCTCCATCAAGAAAAGCATCTAGCCAGAATTACAAACATGCATCGAATATCCTACAGTCGGAAGAGGAGGGAGGAAAAAGAGAGCCCTTTCCTTTCTCTGTCTGGCGTATTAAAATGTAAAGCCTTTAGAGCCAGCTCAGTCTTTTCAATATGCATTTGGACAGTGCCCAGCACAAAGAGCTCAAGTTTCCAATTAAAGTGTCTATTCTCCCTCACAACAGGAATGAATAAGTATTGAATATATTCAACACACATTAATTCACCAAATAGCTTAGGGTGATATTTCCGTTTCCTAAAAGAAGAGGAGAGCTCGAAAGGAAGTCACTTGGGCTGTAAACAGAAGTTTATCATATTCCACTTCCTTCTGTGATGATTTTTCTTTTTATGGCTACCTGATTTATAGCACCATACAAAGCTCAGCTGCCAAGCAGAAGGGAATCCGAGCAGCAGCAGAGGCTCCTCTCCCAGATTTTAACTCCATTCTCACTCTGGCCTGCAGTGTCCACGCCGCACATGTTTGCAGCAAGCAAACCAGCTTATAGATGAAATAAAGATAATCACAGCACTCAAGTTGGCACTCAGAAGACACTGGTTTCCCACATTCTGAGGGTGTGCCTTCCCAAAGAAACAGGAACAAACCACAGAAGCAGCACCTCTAATCCTTTTCTCACTCAAATTCTATGGTAGGAAGGAAGATACAGTTTATGCCAGTGTATCTAACATCTGAACTTTAAACTCACACCGGCACTAAGGCACCTCTAGCCTGGTCATCTGTATTTCTGTCAGATAATAAGAACAGATGGTGATATTTGATACAAACTAATCAGCTAACTTAGCAAAGAGTTGGGTATACATTTTCATAACAAGGCATCTGATGAGGCTTGATAAATAAAATTTCCCATGGGAACAGAATACTGGAAATACCATCCTTATAATAGAAAAATATAACTAATTCAATAAAGAGCAAGCAAAGGTAACCTTAATTATAGAAACCTCAGTGCTTACAATCTTTATGCTACTGGAATTACATTTTCAAAGTATAATTGCCAAAAGGTGACTTTCCCACAGCTAATAAATGCCAGCAGACAAATCAGTTGTGAATGTCCTGTTCTTTTCCTAGAGAATCCTTTTGCAGTAATACAATCATTATCAAATAAAGTAACTGGAACTAAAGCTGGTCAGGAAATTTTTATTAAGTGCTGTTCTTCAGAAAATACTAATTTTTATTATCATTAACATTGAGGGTTTTGGCAGAGAAGATTTGATTGATTTTCTTTCCCCCAAAAAAATCCCCAAGCTTGAAGTGTCCAATTTCTGTGACATTTTTCACAGAGAAGATTAAACCTTTCTTTTTTCATTATTTTGGCTGTCAGAAGAATAGTGATCTAAAAACCTTCAGGTTAATAATAGAGAGCTTTGCTTGCGATTTTTCTTTTTTCATTTTAGAACTAAAATGTATTTCAGAGATTATTTTTACCCTTCCTTCTGAATGGATTTTTACTTAGAAAAATATTGGAGCTATTATAATGGCATCTCAGCTCTGCTGAGAATGAGCAAAAAAGTTTATTTAGCAGAACAGGATACAATAAAACTTGCTTTGTTTTGTCTGATGTCTTGCATATGAGAGAATATCCATTACTGACCAAGAGTCAACAATGAGTTCAGCTATAAACTAAGTTAGCAGCTAACTCTGCACATCTCGGAAAGCTTAGCCTTTTTCTGTGCACTCTTTGAATGGGCTTTCTCAAATACACATTCTTGACTGTGCAATTCATATTTTAAGTGCCATTCATATTATATTCCAGAGCAGCTTAGATTGTTCTTCCCACAGGATATGCAAGATCACAGGGTAAAATTGCTTTGGTGTCAATGCAAATTCATGGGATTCTGGTGTTCCAGAGTTGAACACTTGTGCCACTGTCACTCTATTTGGTTCATTGCTCAGACTGTAGATGGATTTCACCTGAGAAAAACAGGATTTCACAATGCAAGAGCTCTTCCTCTCTGCAGACCACAAAAAGGCAACATGAAAACAATAACTGCACAACAGGAGCAACACTTGATAGGCTCATTTGGTGTTTTGTCAGGTTTCCCTCTCTAGGATAAATGATTACTCATATCATGGAGTAACTGTCACCAGTATAGAATAATAAAGTCATTCAGGCTAGAAGGAACTTATGGCTGTTTTTTAGGCCAATCTCCCACCCAAAGCAAGGGCAACAGAAATAACTGTGTCAGCAAAATATACATTTGTCTTAAAAGATACACAAACCTTGTAGGTTTCCCTGTTAACTTTTACCCTTTGAGGTTCTTTAAAACTTGGTATCTTTATTATTGATGACAATAAATGAACTAACCGCATCAGCAGAAAGGTCTTCCAAACAAAATTCTATTCTGTTTGGTAGTGTAGTGTGACACCTGTTTCTTTGTCCTATTTGAACAGCTGAAGAGCAGTGCAAAGAGTTTATGCTGGGAAGACCATGACCTACAAGAATCCTCTCTATTGCCAGCTGTTTTTAAAACCTGTATCAATTTGAAACTCTATCACATATAACAAAGAACTAGGAATTTCTTACTTAGTGAAGTGAAAGATACAAAGTCTCTACCTGATGCTTCAAAGAGAAATTACGAACAAAAGTTTCAAAAATATATTTTTCTTTTTGTCCCCGTGGATCTTATTCTTATCATCAATAAGCCCCACCAAAAAACCTCAGGTTTTTTAGCCTTCTTGACTTCTAGCTGAAAGATGTCACACAAACAACAAGCTAGGAGGAGGTAAATGGGGTGTGGTCTCCAATTCATGGTGGACAGCCAGTGCCTACCCTTACATTTTGAATTCTTGGTCACAATGAAGTAGTGCTGAAGAAAAATCTTCATGTCCAGACTCTGTTTAAATAAAAAACACTCTTGGAAAAAGAAAAAAAAAATTAGAAAATTCTACCATGGAGAATTGATGGCAAATTAAAGAAAGAGCATTTATGAGTTGAAAAGGAGGAAAGAGTCCTCATTTTTCTGACAGAAGCATGGCAGAATTAATGACAGTATCTCATAAAACTCCTGTTATTAATATTATGTGTCACATTTCAAATATGAAACAACACAATGGACATAAGCAAGCACTAGATAGATTCCTTCAGTTGTGGGAAAAAGAAAAGTGTGGGAAAATACAGATGGGAGGGGTGATGACACCAGTGCTGACCTCTGTTCAAAGTTCCCAAGAGTAAATACAAAGCAAATTGTAGCTTGCATTGTGGCAACCTTTTATGGTGCCCTACATTTGATTTGTGAACTCCGCTGTACTCAATAACAACAGCAGAAAAGAGTGAGGATATAATCCCTCTTCAATTCTTCAGTAACTCTAAGACAAAACCCACTTAAGTGTGAGCTATTTTATTTACCAGCGCAATGCCCAAGAGATTTTTTCTGTTATTCTTTTTTTTCTCTCTCTCTTTTTTTTTTTCTTTCTTTCTTCTTTTTTTTTTTTCTTTCTCTTTTTTTCCTTCTTTGGTTGCTATTTTCAACAGAATATCAAAATGAACTAAACAAAGCTGAAAAGGAAAAGTTGTGTTCTTTTTCAGGAACAAAAAATGGGCCTCCATTATGCTGTTCCTCACAAGAGATGCATACAGTCTTCTGCCTATATGCTTTTAAATGTGTTAACAGTGTTTAAAAATTATTCTTCCTCATTTTGCATTCATTAGTGTTTCTCAAAGTACATATGCTGCTACCTTGGAAACCATTTCTCTCCTAAAAATAGTGCATTTTTCGTATTCTATTATTTTAGTTCTAAGAAAACTCACACAATAAACATTCTCAAACACTGAAAACATTAAGGCATCAAATTAAAAACCCATAGGCCCCGCCCTGCAAAGCCTGTCAGCTGTGTACAGAGACCTTCCAGGAGCATTGTTGGTGTTTTAAAACACTTGAATTGCTGCCAGGTGTGAAATCAATTTATTGCTGCAGGGTGAGATTTTCTAGAGAAAGGTCCAGCCCTCATGATGTTTACAGGCATTTAACACAACACAATACAAACTTAGAATGTGGCTAATGTAGATATGAGTAAGAAAGTTTTTCTAAGAATTCAGGGCATATAAACATGTATTTCAAAGAGAAATTACTACGTTCTTCCTAGAATTAGAAAAACAAGAAAATTCAGATTTCCTCACAGGCAGAAACAGGACTTCTACATTACCTTTCTTGAATCATAATAATTCTCTACTGATCAAAACAAAGAGTTTGCAATCATTTACCACTTTAGACAGGTTTTTTTCTCCTCTAAAGCTGGAGAATAGACCCTTCCAAACCTTTTATTCATTAGATGTGAAAGACACTGCCTCCTCAGTCCCATCATCCTATTCCATTATGAAAAGTGGGGACTCAGCCATTCTCCTAGCACTGTCTGTGTGTTATGAGATACACTCCTCCTTCCGGGTCTGCATGCTAAAAGGTGAATGAATGAGCCAAGGATTTATAGAATCCACTAACCTTTCAGATTCTTCAGAGATTATCCACTAAATAAAACTGGATCTAGAGTTCTACTACTACTTTTTCCAAAACCTGCTCACACTTAGCATTCCAAAATAGGGCAGTGATATTTGTCACTCCACTACAAAGCAAGGACAGAGCCTTTAAAAAGGATGCTGGCATCCTAAAAATACCAGTAAAACCAGGGATATTGTCTCAAGTGGACAAAGCATTGTTATTTCATTTCCCTTATCTTGGATAGATCATGGCTTAGATTTACCTCATGATGGTTCCCTAAAGAAATAAAGTTTCTCACAGAGATTTTTTCACAGCTCCTATTCTATGAGTTTCACTGCCAGACAATATGACCATTCCCAAGAATCCTTTTTACATCATTATTTTTGCATGCATTTGTGATCAAGGTACAAAACAAAAACCAGAATAGAACAATTGATTTCTTACCAGTGCCTTTTTTTATTTAAGCTTTTCAATAATTTTTGAGTCTACTCTTGACAAACAGTACAGTCCAACAAATCCCATATAAGAAGGACTTCCTTTATCGTCACAAAAAATAAGATCAACCAACCAACCAGAACACGCTTAGTTAAAACAGATCAGATTTAGACATTGCAAAGAACTCCAGCCCCCTCTTGTGACAAACGATCAGATGACAAACACAGATTCATAGTGTGATAATGCACAGTTTGAAGCTGTTTCCATCCCAAAAAAATTCCTTTCGAAAGATGGTGAGGCTGGAAGGAAATAACTTGGCTTCCTGTAGTCACAATCCTCTCTGTCTTAATTCAGGTAAAAAAGTAACATTCAGATAAAATTGCATCAAGTAAGAACAAGAAGACTTTTTTTACCAATCAGCATGAATTCCTTCCGCCTCTGTCATGTAAGGGCTGTTAAGACCACTGGATATAAAAACGTAGTTTTGGCGTAACATCTTGTTCCATTGGTGCATAATGAACACAGCTTTCAGGATCACCATAACATTAGCATATGCCCGTTAATCAGAGCACTTTTAGTATAAATTCTTCATGAATATGATTTGCAAAAGTTCAAAGGACTAAGAAAGGCATAACATGTGGCAAAATGCCCAATAATTTTTGACCTGGTCTGACATATCTCTGTATATGCATCTGTCTAGATACATGTTCATAAAATTACTCGTAGACTTTGTATCTCAGAAATTACAGTTCAACAGTGAAGAGAATACCAGCCTGCACTACACTGACTGGCTCTACAAATGGAGCAATTCAGCACTGGTGTATTGGGAAACCAGAGAAGCCATTTTCACTGCTGTTAAAGGAAATTTGTCAGAGACCTATTTAGGGTATGAAAAAGCTAATAACTTTCAGGACTCAGGCAGGATCCCAAACACAGGGTAAATTATCACGGTTCAAAAGGATTAGGATGAACCTTCCGGTATATCATTTCTAATCCAGGATTTTACCCGCAGGTAGGGAAAATACATTGTACATGTTCTGCACATGTAGAAGAGGTTTGTCCCTGCTATGCAGACTTGAAGAAACTTTTGGGGTCCTGAACATGACCAGTGTTCAGAGCTGTGATGAGCTGACAACTCTGTATGGACATACTGGTCCAAGCTAAACCTTCTACTGAGCATAACTGGGAGAGTCCATTGCATGCAACATGCATAGCAACACTCAAAGTGCTAACCACTTTCTAACAATTTTCCAAATACAAATGGTCTGAACCACCCCCTCAAACATTGATGGTATTCCAAAATTATCAATATAACCCTTCACAATAAAGACACATCCATTAAGACAGAAAAGCCCTCTTAGTTACTTCCAAAATGTATAGTCAGGAAAGTGCAGTCATCAGATGTGTTTGAAAACCTTTTTCAGTTCAGAGCCTCTCAGTAGCTCCAGCTTGCATGTACATACAGTGCAGTTTCACTGGAGGCTACAGAGATCTGTATTAAGCAGCACAAAGCTTTGAAGAAAATTGCTAAGAATCAGTCTTCTAGAATATCAGAACTGGAATTGTTTAATGTCATTTCTATTTCCTTCAGATAGACAAGGATCAAAAGCTTCAGATTAATCAAGATGATCAGTTGTACATACAAACAGGCTACCTACTCACCTCAGACCTTATCAAAACTAAAGTACCAGATCTCAATAGTTCAACTCAAATTAGTCCATTGAGTGGCTTTGCTCAAAGATGGAGCAAATAGAAAAATTCAAAGATGGCAGAAGAAAAATAATATCAATCATATTTCTTGTAGAACCACAAGCATAATCCTCCAAGTACCTCTTCTGTGAGTGAGCCATCTGCTCTGAATAGGCAGTTTAAATGCCAATTCACTAAAATGTTTCCCTCAGCCTCATCTCTTGTTTCTCTAGTTTCACCATCTGTTTAATTCTGGTCATTTCCTCAGTGACACCTTTTATTTTTTACTCTATCAGCAAGCACAGGTTTTTCAGCACTTGGATTTTAGCTAACATGAAAGGATGCCAAGTACAACTTACAAATTGCTGCAGTGATGGATAACTCAGTTTGAAATCATCTAAAAATGTATTGTTTTAAGCCAAGTTTAAAGCAGATGTGTAATGACATGGCATACTCTCAGCTAAAACTCTAAGTGCCATTTAATTTTTCATTCAATATCCTTTCTTCAGCTCTGTAGCCTGCCCTTGCTTCTGCCTATAGCCATGCTTGTCACTAGTACAGGTACATACCTACTCATTATGCCTACACAGCCTTGAGCTGTGTAATGTCATGTGGTCACACATCTCTTTTCCAGCTGGCAGATATTTTATCTATTAATAAGCCACTTCCTCTCCCACTTCTTTTCCCCCAGCAAAATCCTGACAAACCTTTCTGATGTGATGTAAACCCAGACATTTATACATACACAAAGCCTGCAGTACTCATACAGACCTTATTATAAAATAATATGAAATCATTCAAGCACTTTCACTTTAAAGTAAAACAGAAGAGACAGGATTATAGCAGGATGTGAGTTTATATTCAGCCAGTCTATATTCACAGCAGCAACTCTATAGTAGAGCAGCAAGAGTTACTTGCCCTGATGGTCTATTTTGGGATTGAAAGCTCAAGTACTATTGTTACCCTTATTCTCCACCTCAGAGCAGTGACTGAAAGTAGTGCTTAATGCCAGCAGTCTTTAGGGACAACCTCCGAGCCCAGCTGCTGCATCCCTTGTGTGAGATGAAAAGCTTTACCAGCAGTCTCTGAGTTTCTGTTGCTGTGAATACACCATTTCTTGCTCTTGGTGCACCCTGCTAGATATACAGGCAGCTCAGGAATGTAGAAGTTTGTGTTTGAGTCGTAACATGATCCTATTTACTCATCTATCAACACCTCCTCACCAGACTTTCACAGCTGCTTGCTGTTTCTATCCACACAGCACTCCAAAGTGGCAGGACACAGGCACTGGATGCAGGATCTATACTTCTGGTTTCTCATTTAAAGTAATCTAGTGATCTTAATAGAGGAGGCAAACCATTTTAAGGCCCTTCTGAAAGTATATTAAGCTCTTGGCATAGCCACTGGTTATGTGAAAACAAAGATACAACAAGTAGAGAGATGGGACAAACTGCAGTAAGGCAGTGCTGCACTCACTGGCAGACCAAGTCATCAGACCAAAGACCCCATTCCTGACTCCCCTGAAGGCATGGACAAGCAGTCAACATAACTCTACTTCTGCAGTACTCTGTTCCCACAGATATCTGTGTATGTTATTTATGGTGTGGCCTAGAAATTCCAGGTAGAGGCAGTACATCATAGCAGAGCTTGCAGTGGTCCTTAGAGACAGAAGCTGGAACTCAGTGTGCTGACCTGATTTGTTCTGTCCTGAGCAAAAGCCAGAGGATAGGAACTAATATAATGTATTGGGAAGACTTTCCTGAAGCAGTAAACAATGTACCGGAAGCAGAAGAGAAGCCGCAAATAGATCCAAATTTAGCACTAATGACTGTGGTTCCAAAATAAGTGCTGAAACATAAAGGTTCTATTAAATCACCTTTCACATTCCAAAATTACAGAGAGGTGGGAAACGCACTTTTCCCAACACTACACCCACAGCATTTCATTAGATGAGCTTGCTAATATATTGTGCATCATTTTATTCTTGATACACAACACACTATATGTTAAAATGAGGAAATCCAGAATGAATGTAAGGCACCTTCCATCCTGTTTGCTAATTGAGTGTGAGATTGTGTCTGACCAGATGAACTTTATGTTCGATTCTTTACCACTTAATCCCATTGCAGCTTTGCTCTTTACTAACCAAGCAATTATTCTTCTAACACAATGCAGCCCTGCCACTGGAGATGATCCCACCTGTAAAAGGTTTGAAATGGATACCTGTAGTTAGGTTATAATAATATAAAACCAATCAGCAACAGACAACCACCCTTCCTTGAACTGAAACATACCCAGCATACAGAATAGGATTGCTGGGTTATAGTACTATTGGCTCTATACTACCTTAGCAGAGCTCCCTCAGCTTTTAACCAACCTGACACTCTTCCTGCGTTTGTACTTTGCTGAACACAAGCAGGCTCACAGCTTCCTGTGTGATGGTGATAACATATGTCTGACTTCGTTGTTGTCAGCTGGAGTGAAGGGGAAGACAATGCCCTTTGAACCATGAAAAGCAGTATAAAGCTTATCAGATCCTCTCCAGATACCACTGAAGGAAATGGGCTGGAAGAGTTTGCCCCACATAGGAAATATATATAAAAACCTGCCAGTACTAATCTTTTTGAAATGTCATTAAAACCATACTTTTGCAAATCCGAGTCCCTGCTAGACAATGTCATTTGTACAAAGTGAACTGAAGTAGAAGTGGAGAGGAAGAACTGTACGCCACACATTAAACTTAAGTACATATCACACAGTAGTCTTCCCCTACATTTTACAGTGCCAAAATAAACAACTCTTAGTGATTATTTCTCTGGTCCTTTTCTGAAGTTGAGATTTAAAGGTCTTGTACCATATAAAACATTATGCACAACTTTTCCTACTAAACAGTTCATTTGGGGGTTTTGTTTATCTGCAAAGCCTTCTCGATGAACTGCAGCAAAGAAAGATCATGGAATGACCCCCACAAAAACCCTGTACATAATAAAAAATATATTTTCAGACTAGTGTTAGGGTAATGTTCTTATTGCCCTGCCAGATACTGTAGACAGTATTAGCATATAAAACTTCTAATAAGAATCATGCAGTTTTATATTGATAAAAACACCTATTTGATTTACCCTGTACTATACAATCACAAAAACAGTTAAATAGCACAAACACAAAAGTTGTAAAAGTGAAAAAATCACTTGGACTTTTTTTTTTATATGATAGTTGAAAAAAATACAAACAAAATACTAATAACAAATGCAAGGTTGAAAAGATTATGAGCAGAGATTTGGGAAACTCAATTCTTCATTTTGATGTGCTCACTTTGTGGTTATGGCAACACCAGTTAAAAAGCAATTTTTCAGTATCTTCACTGACATACTGGGGAACATTTCTAGTTATTACAACTGGAGAGGAATACAAGAGGGAAAAAAAAAGAAGCATATTCTCTATTCCTCAATTTAAGTAACTGAAAGAAAAAAACAACCAAATCTGCAGATGTCAGGTGAAGCATCAGCAAAAGAAGTGCTTCACAATATTTTCATTTAATTTGCTGTGGGTTTTTATTGCCCCTATAGCAGCATTATTACACAGTATATAATAAAACCTTGTGTTTCACACTCAGAAAATTCACCCCCTTAAACAATGGTTAAATCACTTAGAAGTCATGAAATAACACTGGAGATCATTCTGATGGTGTCAATATAAGAATGTAAGCAAGAGTAAATATTGTTCTCTGTATTATTTAAAAATCTGTTTTAAAATAACATCCAGGCACGTTTATTGGCAGGACTGAGCACACAACGTTCCATTGCAAATCTGCCCCAATTTATCAATGCTGTGCTCTGTTCCAGGTCTCTGTCACAATGCAAGCTTCATATATCCGGTAGAGAGGAAAAGGAGAAGTCAGTTTTTCTGATATCGGGTGTTCATTGGGTTTTTTTCTTATATTTATAGCTTTTGAAATAATGTGGAACAAATGCAGCTGGCTGATGTCTGCCAGGAGGAACCTGTACCCATATGGCTTTACTGAGAAACTACCATCCAGTTTCAGGAGCTCACAGCTCACTGAAGTCAGTCTTCTATTGGACAAATCCAAATCCCAAACTTAGGACCATGGCTTAGTGGTTGTTAGAAAAGCACAAAGTAGCTGATCAGAAGTCTACTGTGTCACTGCCAATATATACAAAAAGCCCTGAAATCCCCCTCCTTGAAAGGGGGATAGGTTGATCAGACAAGGCAGGGAAGAGGAGAAAGGAAACACTCCTAAGAAAAAACTGAGGCACTGAACTATTTTGACCAAGGTCACTCAGGATGCCTATAAAAGAACCAGGATGATGAGCTTCTCCTTAGTCCTGGTCTACCAGGTTTTTTTTTGGTCTTACTTCTTAAGTCTCACAATACTTAGGTTTTTTCACCACTAAGTTACTATCTCTGACAGGAGTTATATCTTCTATTTTCATTATTTGCAGGAGATTTCAGAAATATTGAGATTACATATATGTTTTTTACTTGCTCATATTTTATTTCATTTTGTTTACTATAGAGACCTTCTCAAAAAAACCCCAAGTGTTCACAGACCAATATATAAAGTAGCAAGGTAAAAAAGTCATCTTTCTGCTCTCTGACCCAATAAATCTTGACAAGATTACAAGAGAGGGGCAAAGTTCCCTTTTCTGTATTATTGCACATAGCTTAAATTCTGCAAATCAGAGACTTCCCAAGCATACAGAAAATAGAGATTTGACCTTCCACAGAGGTGGGAACTGAATTTTGTTTCTACTGTCTATTTCAAAATGAAATTCAGAACTGGGATCCCACAGTATTCAGAGGGCAAAATATTCCACTGTTACCTGGACACTTCATGGTAACAATTTAGAGAGATGAACACAGATAGCTGATGCCACCCAGCTGTACCTTTTACACAGCCAACAAACCCTAGGGGTTCAAGATGCTTTTGTGCAGTGACACTAAAGATTAAGCTATCATTGCCTTAAAACGCAATAAAACAAATTAAGAGGCACATGTCATCTAAAAAACATTAGGAAAAAACCTACAACAGTTATTACTTTTACACACAGTTATTTCCAAAGACCATTAGTCCAAATGGATCCTGAGACACAGCATGTGAGTGCCCATACCGGGAATATGCTATTCAAGCCTCTGCTGGCAAAAATCAGTACAGGCTGATCTGTTCTAATGGGAAATAAACCAGAGTAATTTCAAATTCTGTAATGTTATAAGGGACTGGGGTTAAGAACACTTGTACTCTGAGGCCAGTAAAGCCAGACAGAATAAAAAGTGAATAAATACCAGACTGGATCTAGAACAAGAATAGTTCAAGAGGCAAACAGTTCATAAGAGCAAATGGATACATCTTGTGTCATGTCATGGAATTTTGTAACTGCAAAAGGGAACTGTTTACATATAATAAACAAATAGAACAAAATTTCCTGTGTTATCACTGAAAGGGCTCCCTATACCATGACCTGGGAAAAATATGTCCAAAATATGCTCAATGCAGCTGTTAATCTGTAACATTTACTGCAATAGGTTATTTTCTGAAGGTCTTTCTCTGAAGAAGTTCAAAATAATCTGTAACTTAATCCTTTTAAAGTATTTGTGATTCCATGCTTCAAAAGTTTAGCAAGGTACAAGCATTGTCAGGTACCATTCTCAAACCTAGGATTAAGAATTGTATAAATCACAAGATCATGGATTGATCTTATCCACTCTTAGGATTCCTCTTCCCGCACAAAATTTCTGCATGGCCGTTAACTCTATAACATTTTATGCCTAGCAGGGAAAGAAAAGTGAAAAATAACTTTTTATTTATTAAAACATGATTCAGAAGAGATGACACCATGGTGAAGACAAGGAAGAGAACATGAACAAGCTCATCTGGGAGATTTTGCAAGAACTCTGTGATACCTAGCTAAAAATGACATCTTGAGGACTTTGCTTAAGAACGTTAAGCACCTAGGAATGTTGTCTACTGATCCTCTTCCAGCTCCCTTCCCTTTATCCTCATTCTGCTGGCAGGATTAGTTTAAAGATTATTTAAAATTATTTGAAAGAATTAACTCTGAGGGCTATTTGACACACAACTTATTTAGAAACAGCCCCTTCAATTGTTCCAGTTTGATGTGTCCACTTGAGTTGACTCAAGCCACAGCTGTGACCAGCTCACCTGAGATGTTCCATGTTGTGGCTGTATCAAATCCCTGTGCAATTGGTGCCTTTCACATGACAGTTCTCTCTTACTCAGGCCCCTGTTTCTTTCATGAGCCAAGCATTCAAAAACCTCTATGTCTAACCTTGTTCTCACCTCTGCACTGATCTGGATTCTGCAGCTTGATCAGCTTTTCTTCAACAACACTTGTCCTTCACCAACACTTCACCATCTGACACAGGGAGGGTTTATTCATTTTCCTTCACCAACACTTTTCCTTCACCATCTGACACAGGGAGGGTTTATTCATTTTGGTGTGGCACAGTGCCAGCTCCCAGAACCTCATCCCACCTCCTCTGGCAACCCCAAGCCCCTCTGCTGACCCTTCCTGCCTTTCTGGGAGCTCTGCTCCATCTCTGTCACGTTCCAGCTGGACTCAGCCACTTCTGAAACAAAAAGGCACTTCAGAGAAGCTGAGCACAGGACAAGAAGAATTTCTTACACCTTAAAAAAACATACATGTGATTTAAAGCTCCATTACCACATTATCATAGAATGGTTTGGGTCGGAAAGGACCTTAAAGCCCATCCAGTTCCAACCGCCTGCCATGGGCAGGGACACCTTCCACTATCCCAGGTTGCTCCAAGCCCCATCCAACCTGGCCTTGGACACTTCCAGAAATAGGGCAGCCACAGCTTCTCTGGGAAGCCTGTGCCAGGGCCTCACCACCTTCACAGGGAAGAACTTTTTCATGCTATAATATATTTAATATATAATTTCCATATTATTATAGATATAATAATATATTACACATACTATATATGTACTGTAACATATTATAATATAAAGTGTATATATATATACATATATACACACACACTATATCCAGTAAACACTACATCAATTACTCTTCTATTCCTAAAAGACTCGTAACTATCAACTGTTTGAAGAATTGTTACAAGTATTTAACAGAGAGGGTAAATAAACGCATTTTTGCAGGCTAGAGGGAGTGCAACAGTTCCCCCTAGCGACCACCGCACAGAACAGAAGCCCCGCTGGTGAAGGTTTTCAGGGCTGTTCGGCCTTTTAAAAGCACGTAATAAAACACGGCTATTTCAAGAACGTTCCTCGCCGAGGAGCGGCGAGGGAAGAGGGCACAACGGGGTGAGGCGGTTCCCCTTCTCTGCCCGGGAAGAACTGAGGCCGGGCCGCGGCATGGTGGTTGCCGTGACGACCGCCCGCTGAGGGGCCGCCCATGTCCGTGGGGTCCCGCGTGTTCCCACCGGGAATGGTGGCTGTGTGCGCCCGTCGCTGAATCAAGGCATCCACTGGGCTGCAAAACACCTGCGAGGTCATGGGGTCCAACCTGTGCCTAACCCCAGCGCCCCAACACTAATGGGGCGTCCTCTTCCCTTAAACGCCTTCGGGGCCGTGACGCCGCCACCTCCCTGGGCAGCCCGTCCCAATGTCTAATCACCCTTTCTGTGAAGAAATTCTTCCTAATGTCCAACCTAAACCTCCCCTAACACAGCTTAAGACTGTGTCCTCTCGTCCTGTCACTTGTTAACTGGGAGAAGAGTGTGACGTCCCGTCAAGGAGTTGTAGAGAGCGATAAAGTCTCTGGATAAACAGCCCCAACTCCCTCAGCTCTGGCTCCTCTTCACACTTGTGCTCCAGCCCCTGTACCAGCTTTGTGGCCCTTCTCTGGACTCGAGATGTTTATAGATCAGATATGCAAATGTTTATATATCAGATACATAAACACAGTGAGCAGGTGTGTTTAAGTCAGAGAAAAGACAACCCTGGTGTCAAAAACAGCCATGCAAGACCCACCTCACGCTTCACAAGAAACCCTCGTGGCTCCTACCTGAGCCCCGGGTGCACCCAGAATGGAGACACGAACCCCTGCAGGGACACGCAGCAGAAATCAATTACATTGTCTCCTACTGCCACTGCAGTTGTCCCGTTCTCTCCTCACTGTTGGGGATATATTACTTACCTCAAAATTCAACAGGATGAATTAAAACCCACCACATCAACAGCAAATTAGTGGGTTTGGCTAGGTTAGTTCTTTTGGCAGTCTGGAGAGCAGGATCAGGTCACTGAAGAAATCAGTGACAGGAATATAAGCTGGGGGTGGGACTAAGCTCTTGATTTAAATTTATTTTTAAAAACGGATTTAAATTTATTAAACAGAATTTGCTACAGTAAGATTACTCAGCTTCTCTCATCACACAATACTTTCTCTGTAGAACAGTTTAAGACTCTTATAAGGAAGAGAATGTCAGATGCATTGATCAGGGAGAACTTGATTATGTTTTTCCCATATGTCAGGAGGCATTATTAAGGAAAATGCTCTCCATCCCTTAGTGCAGGTTAGGCATAAAATTTGTTATCTGTCTTCCTGCACTTCTAATCATAGAATAAATTCTACAAGACCTCATAACATAGCTACTCCAATACACAAGGAAAAACACCCAGCAGTTGTTACAGCCCTTTTGCAATCTGGGAAATTGGACAATCTGAGGAGTTAAAATGTGGATGGAGAGGAAGGAGGAAAAGAAAAGGAAGACTATTTAGTATTGCGATGTGATTTTTCTTATTTGCTTCTGGAGAGATAACAGAAATTGGAATTCATTTTCTGTAGATACCTTTGTGGTAATGTTCCCATTAAAAACATAATCTTTCGGCAGACCACCAAGATGAACTGGAGAATGGCTCTGCAGTGAAGTGTCCACTTTACAGAGAAAAACGTGCACCTCTTATTCTCATTCTAATAGAATTTAGAAACTAAACAACTTGTGAATGCAACAGAGAAAACAAGACTGAACAGGCACCTTAGAAACCCTTGTAATAACTGCAGAGCATTTCCAGCATAGCAAAGCACTACAATAAATATTTTTAAACCAGTATTTTGAGAGTCTTTCAGTATATCTTATAGCTTGTCACTTATTTCTCTGCCTTATTGTAACTGATTATGATGCCTAAAACCACAAGCCAAACAATATTAAAATGATAAAAAGTGGTTACCTTCAATGAAGGTCCTTCAGCTGCAAGTATGGCAAAAAGCACAAAATACAGGACTCCAACAATTTTATAAGTTTAACAAATTAGCATAATTAACAGAAATTATCCAATTGGAGAAACAATTAAGTAACCACCCTTTTGGTTCACT
>NW_008235977.1:5433195-5472178 GCF_000691975.1 Corvus brachyrhynchos
CTAACCCCACATTTATTATGTCTAGAATATCTGGAAAAAAATAAAATGTCCTTGGTTCACTACAGAGGTAAGACTAGGTAAGATTCCAGGAAGGTTAGCTTGCTGTTCTAAGATCTAAGAGAAAGGGTAAGAAAAGTATTAGTTAGTTAAGGAGCTATATAACTATGTAATATTAGTCTAGAGAGCTACCAATACATGAAAAATGTATACAAAGCAAAAATCTTTTTGGCATCAGCTTCACCTAGAGAGTAGACAACATATGCTTTGATCCATGACAAACAAAGTTTGTCAAAGTTTGTTTGACAAGGTTTGATCCATGGCAAACAAAGCAAATGTTTTTAAACTTGCTTTTAGTGCAGTACATCTCCAAATGATTCTGTAGTATGCATTTGGGTTGTCCTTCTCCAAATAAATAATTTAGCTACTACTTTATCATAAAGGGTTAAAAGCTTATTAACCTAGCTCCTTATTCTGTTGATGTGCTTTTGGTTTTTTTCTGAGGTGTACCCAATATGCTGAATATCACCTATGGCATGACTCCTTCACTGGCTTTTGCTGTTCTCCACAGTTTTTATTTTTAGACAGGTATGAAACATTTTTTTTGTATCCTACTCAGATCTGTTTAATAATTTTAATTTCCCTTTTACAAATCACACTGGATTTGATTTATTCAGCTAAAAGCTAAGTACTTACAGAAAGATACTGAGAAAAGCAAAAATAGCACTATAAAATAAGAAAGCTTCATCATCCTTTGCCTGTGTACATTGCATCATGGCACCCTTACAAGGACAGCAGATGCAAATACATCCTACCTTACCCTACCTTTCCCGTATCTTTATGTAGATAAGTCCTTGCAGCTGACAATGTGGTCCAAAATAAAGGGCCATAGGAACCAACATGAGCTGAGGAGATTATGGAAGTTCTTTGGACTCTGCTTGTACAGGGCATAAACCATCAGTGCCAGGATCTTCCCCAGTTAAACCTGACTGGACCTTATTAACTTCTCACTGTTATTATCCAGGGTACCGGTCACCTTCTGTACGAGGTGTACCTGGGACTATTACAGCCTGGGGAATTCTGTCAGCATGAACAAATTCACAGCGAGTCCAGGCCTTGAACTAGAGCACAGCAAATGCAAAATTAAGGCTCTGTGAAAATGAGTATGTGTGGTTCTACAGATAGCTGGCTCTTTCATACCATCCATGAGTTTAGATAACTGTAACAATCACAAATGCATATACTTATGTCTTGGAAGTTAATTTTGTTGCCATGTTGTCTCTAGATTTCCAGAAAGAGCAGCATTTCAAATTTGAGTTGTCTCACAAACAAGGAGATTGTCTCCAAGGTCCAGCTGAAGACCAGAAGTTTTTCTTCACAAGAAACAGAACAGAGAATGTGACTGTATTAGAACTGGCAACCTGAAGGAGGATAACATCCTTTTTTCATGAGAATTATGGTGATGACAGAAATACATTTAATGATATTTAGAAAAAAAGTGTTGTGAGATGTCCCTAAACAACATATGGCTTCAAAGAAGCTCAAATAAAAGTTCAGGCATTGGTAACTTTTTCGAATTTTTATTATAATGCATAAGCTGCAACATTTTACAAATCTTAGTTACATTTTCAGCAACAGATACACTGATACTGTAGTAAATACAGAGATGAAAAGACACCTCTGACAAAATATAAAAAGGTAGAAATACTTCAAACCAGGATGCCGAATATCAAGAATGTTTTACATAAACAATATCCATACTAGAGAGTTTTTGCAAATGGTTGCCAAAGTCATGAAGCATTTGTTGAATATAAAGCTCCATAATTCAAGGTGGTGAACACAGTCAGTGCCATGAGTTCACCTGCCTTGCAACATCCAGAGCCAAGCTTTGTATGAACAACATGCTCTAATGAGCACTAAAAACTGCATTTCTACACAATGACATGTAAAAATATTACTGTTCTAACATGGACTGAAGTGCAACAAGTGCTTCAAAGGAACTAAATTAATTACCTGGGGAATAAAGTACCAGGATGTTTTGGGGAGGGGGAATATAGGAATGTTCAGTAAGTCCTAAAACCGACAAAAAATTTCATTTGGTAAAACAGTTTTCAGGCTGAGAATGCTAGAACAAAAAGAAATGACAGTTTTGCCCTGCCAGACTTAAAAAAACCTGAAGCTTTTTTTTTTTCAGAACACAATGCATACTGCTTTTAAAAAGAAAATTAAGCTCAGATTCAAGTCATTTAAACCACCTTTCATATAAATTCTTTAATGCGAATGTAGCTGCCTACTGTTAGAAGTGTGGCACACATTAGTACAAACTACTATAAAAGAATGCTCATTTAACTCCGTAGGCATAGTACTGTGTTTTCATTATACCGCTGAATTAAAAAAAAAAAATTAAAAAACAATTAAAAACAATGCAGGTTATGCTCCAAATTGAGATGATAATTAGTTCTAGAAAATAAGAATTATGTACCCATCTCCATACACCTTCTGCTGCTACTGGCAAGCAAAGTTAGCAGCTGAAAAAAGGAGTTTTATCATTATAATAGTGTTTATATATAAATATATATTATTTCATTTTTGTAGTTAATATCCCAGTCAGTTTCATATTTGTCCAGTGACTTCAAGATGCTTGCACTTGATGTACGAAGTTGAATCAGATCCCGTATGTGCATTTTAAAAAGACACTACTGTTCAGATTGCTAAAGACATTTTCTTTTAATTTCTTTTCAAACATAAAATACAAAAAACAGGGTTTACAACAATTACCATCATCAGCAGCATGCAGGAGTCAGTATTCCAACATAAAGAACACTAGATCTGCCTTTTAAAAGATTATAAAAGCTACATAATTGTATGAATTCAGGGGTTTTTTGGCTAACAGAAAAAAACCATAATGTGCTTTTCAGATAGTCAGGTGTCCCACTGATAAAATAAGTCTGATTAAAGAGAAAGGCACTTCAGCAGGCTAATTTATCTCCAGATTTTCCTAATGTAAAGTAATAGACAACAGACATAGTGCACTGCCTTTTCATTTACACAGTGTTAGATCAGTAGCGTTGTGAAACTGTGTCATTTTTTTAACTAACAAGAAAAATTTATACTGGTGCCCATTCATTTCATCCTCTTTGGTACAAATTACTGCATAAAACAAAGGAGACAACTAAACATTCCTACATCCTGGATTATTTTTGGCGCATCATCTCTAGCTTTATGTTGGCAAATAATGTCCCTAATCAACATAATAATTTTTACTTTCAGGTTTCTAATACCAGAGTTCTTCTATTTTCTGACCATACTATAAAGATTTTTTTCTTTTAATCAGATGTGATTTTTAAGTGATTCCCCCACCTTTTTTTTTTTAATTCTAAAATATCTAGCATTTGGTAACAATCTAAAAATTACTGTCAATGAGCTTGCACTTAAAACTATATGTACATAAATAAAGGATTTTCTTGCAAAAGCTGACAGCTCAAGAAGTGCCTTGTGAAGAACTGAGACATAAGTCTTGCAAACATTTGTGTTCTTCAAAAAGAATTGATTCCACCAAAGCACAAATACATACCAGTTTGCAAATTAGCATCAGAAAGAAGCTGTATCCTTTCCAATTTTCCCTACTCATTCCCCTCTCCTTAGAAGGGGCTCACAGACATGGCCCACTTCTTATTCTCAAGGTAAGCAACCTCCAGATTCAAAGAAGTCAAAACCTCTGAAGGTTTCCCCAGCCTTTCCAAGAGCTATATGCCACAAATCCTTGGTAATTATTGTATAGGCCCAATTCCGGCACCAGCATTTTAACAGTCTGTTAATGCCACAAAGAGTCAACAGAAATCTTAAAAAAGAAATTCAGTGATTCCTATAAATTCATATGTTGAAATCATACAGAGAAATACAGAAAACCATTAGTTTGACTACCAACACAAATTTCACTGTGACATTCTGTCTTCTCCACATGTTAAACATCATGTAGAATTTTTTGTGGAATTAAAATTCTTAGTGCTCAGCATAGTCAAACTCCTTCTTTTAATGATTTAAAACCAAAAAGAATTCTAATCACTAGTAGGCAATACAGGTTTTTCCAGTGCATAAATTCCAACATACAGCTAGAATGTGAAGACTGAGATAATATATTCTGAAATATTCTGTGTGAATATAAATCATAATCATTTTAGAGTTGGATTTCTAATCCTTTTTCTTTGACAACCAGATACATACTCTGTCAGAGAACGAGAACAATGGAGTGCCAAACCTGGTTCCTTTGAAACAAGGTAAATAAAGCCATTTACAGTAGGCTGTATTTTTAAATGATACAAGTAAGTTTGAGAAATTAGGTCTTTTTGGTACGTACAATGAAAAATGCATTAAAAAATCTGAAATATTATTGTAGGTGAACAAAATTTCAAGTAAAGACATATGAATTTAATATGAACTCCTCAAAACCATTAGCTTGTCAGGGATTTTCTATTATGTTCAACAGAATGTATAATAATCTCTTTTTGAAAAGGGAGCCATCAGAACCAATGCAACTCTGCAAACAGGGCAATATTGAACCTTAAGAGCAGCTTTCAGAAGAAATGTGCATACATAAATTGACTCCTACTAATGTAAATAATAAAGCAAAGGATGCAATTATCAATATCTGGGGCTAAGAAGTCATATAAAAAAATCCAGTAGAACTGCACATAAAAAAAAAGTATTGTGAAAATGTATTTGGTGTTGGACAACAAAATTCCTGTTACCTAAAAAGAGAACCGAAGGTATGCTAATATGACAAGCCATCTTCACATCTGAAATAGATGAATCATAATTAAACCTCTTTTAGGTTCTATAGGCCAATTTAATTACAGACTTATTTGCACACCGTAGTGGTTTGACCCTGGCTGGATGCCAGGCACCCACCAAAGCCACTCTACCAATCCCTTGGACAAAGTGGACAGAGGAGAGAAAATATAATGAAAAGTTCATTAATTGAGATAAGGACTGGGAGAGATCACTCACTGAATACCGTCACAGGCAAAACAGACTTACTCAGCTTGGGGATATTAACTGAATTTATTACTGACAAAATCAGAGCAGGATAATGAGAAGTAAAATAAATCTTAGAAACACCTTCCCCCCACCCCTCCCTCTTTCCCAGCTCTACTTCCTCCCTGCAGTGACACAGGGAGACAGGAATGGTCCGTTCATCACCCGTGGTTTCTGCCGCTGCTCAGGGACAGAAGTCCTTCCCCTGCTCCAGTGCAGGGTCCCTCCCACAGGAGGCTGCTCTCCATGAACTTCTCCAACTTGAATCCTTCTCACGGGCAACAGTTCTCCACAAACTGCGCCAACGTGGCTCACTCTTCCACAGAGTGCAGTCCTTCAGGCACGGCCTGCCTCCAGCACGAGTCCCCCACAGGGCCACAAGTCCTACCAGGAAACCTGCTCCAGGGTGTGCTGCTCTCTCTGCATGTCCACAGGTCCTGCCAGGAGCCCACTGAAGCACAGATTTCCTGTAGGTTCACAGCCTCCTTCATGCATCCTCCACAGGCTGCAGGTGGATATCTGCACGCCATGGGTTGCAGGTTGCAGCTGCTTCACCATGTGTATTAAGTTTGAGTGGCCAGGTTTTGGTAGTGGGGGGGTCTACATGGGTGGCTTCTGTGAGAAGCTGCCAGAAGCTTCCCCTATGCTAGCAGCTCCAGGACAGAGCCGCTGCTGACCAAGGCTGGGCCAATCAGAAATGATGATAACACCTCTGTGATAACAGATGTGAGAAGGAAAAAAGTTACTGTGCAGATGTAATTGTGGCCAGAGAAGAGTGGGGTGAGAATATGTGAGAGGAACAACTCTGCAAGACACCAAGGTCGGTGGAGAAGGAGGGTGAGGAGGTGCTCCAGGTGCCGGAGCCGAGATTCCCATCTGTGATGGTGATGCCCATGGATATTGGGTGTGACTGAGCTGGAGTTCATTTCCCATAGCAGCTTTCCCAGCACCGTGCTTTCCACTGGGAGCTGGAAAGGTGTTCATAACACACCAGTATTTTGGCTACTGCTGGGCAGGGCTGGCACAGCATCAGTGCTGACTCTCAACATTGCCTGCCAATCAGCAGGCTGGGGGTGGGCAAGATCCTGGCAGGGGACATAGCCAGGCCAGCTGACCCAAATTAACCAAAGGGATATTCCATACCATATGATGTCAGCTCAGATATAAAAGCTAAGGAAAGGAGGAGGAAGTGGGGGCATTTGTTATTTACAAGGTTTGCCATCTGGAGCAACGACTACACGTGTTGAAGCAGCCCAGGAAGTGGCCACACATTGCTCGCTGATGAGAAGGAGAGACTATTTTTTTTCCTCTTTGTGCACACGCAAACTTTTGCTTTTGCTTTAGCAAACTACCTTATCTCAATCTAGGAGTTGTTTTCCAACTAGGAGTTATTTTCTGTCCCCCTGTCCAGCTGGGAAAGGGGAGTGACAGAGAGGCTTGATGGGCACCCGGCATCCAGCCAAGGTCAACCCACCACACACACACTTATTTCGAACTCAATTTGCACTTTCATACTTGTGAACTCAATAGGAACACTTCATTCATGAAGCAACTGCTCACCAGAATTTGGACTGATGCATTGCTAGTACCATCGTGGTTACCTTACATATTCTTCTAGAAACAGCACCAGACAACTGACAATCCCAACACAACAGACATATTTCACAGTAATATTTCCTGAGTAAATATTCCCAGAAGCCCAGCTGCATAGGATACTTCCCAACTCTTGAGTGTACTACAGGGCAGACAACCAAGCACTGTTCACACCACAATTCAAATATAGGCATTGTATGTTTGGGTCTTGGTACAGAACCTTAACCAAGCTCTAAGGGAAATATTTATAAAGCCTTTTTAGGATGATTTATAATCAAACTGCCAAAGCCAAAATGCTGGAACTTATTTCACCGGGGAAACAGCCTCAAAGCCACAGAAATACATTCTGTATACTGTATGAAGCACATTAAGAGATGCATCCATTTTTCTGTTAGCCAAAGTTGAAATGATCACTTTGACAAGATGAACATTAAAATTAAAGAATATTTTGATGGCCTTTCCTTCCTCTATACATATCTTAGTTACAATTCATGCATTCATGACTTTTGGTAAATTTAACTCTAAGATGAGTCATAAGTAGTATTTATATTGCATTATAGACCAAATTTTGCAATCTTCTGTCTCATGCTTGTAACCCTCCCCCCAACTTTTAAAGCCTGCTTAACTCCTCTGCAAACCTAGATAAAAGCAGCTCAGGCTGGCAAAATGTAGGCACATAAACCTCAAATGATCTCCCATTGTTTTAAACATAAAATAAAAAGCAACAGTGCCGAGCTTTCCTGCTCAAGAAACTATTTCCAAGGCATAATTTGTCTAATCTTACACACTTCATCATGGGCCAAACTCTCGCTTATAAATATGCAGAAATTCAAGGCTATATTGTGGAGCACAATTGGCCCAACAGCATGCAGAAGAGAAGATGTTCACTGACAAAGAAGCCAAAACAAGACACTGGGATCAGGAGTAGCTGCAGCTTCAAATGCTACCAGAACCAGTCCTTTTCTGCTGGACATAGATACTTCACAACTGATGTCAGTCTTCAACTTCCATGGGCCATAACAAAGCAGATTCAAACAAAGCAGATGGGCAACATCTTAAGATAGCGTGGACCGTGAACTGCAGTGGCCACAGAGCTTGTACACTTCCCCCTTCCCCCACTGTTGTATGGAATTGCACATGGATGGCCACACAGGGAGGGCAGTAATGCTATAGAGCTCCGCTGATAAATCCAACAGAGCTCATCTGCTGGTGTTGTGGGACCAACGGATGAAACATTTCACATTGTACAAAGAAGTAGTAACAGATCCCTAGAAAAGTTCACATATAAAATGCTGTACAGAATGGTGACGTTGATTAGGAACAAGGCTGAGGAATGGCTTTAACTAGGCTACCATCACATTAGCAACAAGTACAAAAATATTAAAACATGTGCCTACATTTCTCACTGTGCATTCCCAAAGGTGTGTCCAAGAATGACAGGCTAATTAAAATGTGGGCCTTCCCCATACTGCCAATAAAATCAGGAACTGGAAAAGTTTACAAGTAGCATTTCCCTGTTTTCAATTTGCATGGAATATCAATTGCCCAGCTGAAGTTTAGTAACTCAATCTGTACGTTAAAAAAAGGAAACTTTTTATACTAGAAAACAACTTTTCCCTTGTAAACCCAACACTGCAGAATTACAGAAGCAGCCAAGAGGTCAACAACCAGCAGGGAGAGCAAAAGCACAAAGCACATTGTGTTTTAATTTATAGGAATAAGGGGCCTCTCCTCTCTTTTCTTCCAGATATTGGTTTTGCTATCTCTTTTCATTAGAGGTGGTCTATCCCTTTTTTTAGCAGAAGGGATACCAGACTCATGACTTCCTGGTAGAGATTTTTTTCTTAGACCTTCCTCATCATGCTGTTCTATGACTGGCCCATTCCCTCCTTCCATAATGTGCCTCACAGCCTGGTCCTCTGGAGTGCAAACAGTGGTCCCACTTTCACTGCTACTCAGATCCAGATCTTCCAAGTAAAGAATCTTAGAATGTGGCATACTTTTAATGAAAGTTTTCTCTCTCTCCAGTTTCCTGCTAGGATGATGCTCATTCATGTCCACACCAGAGTCCAGACTAGTATCATTACTCTCTGTTTTTTTGCCCTTTTTCAGATCTATGAAGGAATGCCTCACTTGAGCAATTGGTTTTCCATCCAGGGACACAAACCATGCTCGAGGATGTGGAGATGGTTTTCCTTTAGAGAGTTCCAGCAATGTTTGTTCCGAAATACCTTGAAGTTCAGATGAAAATGGAGTCATTACAACTGCTTCATTCAATGTCCCAGGAACAGAGACAGATTCCAGTAAGCTGTTGGTGTACCGGCTCCAGTTGGATGTTTGGGAAGGTAAGCCCTCTTCACCACCCAGGGTACTGTTTTCATCTCTGCAGGCAGAAGGCTGGGGATGAGAGTGCACTGGCATTTTGGGGAGTGTTTGCATGTAATTGTCGCGATTCATGGGTTCCATCATGGGGCCATACACCAGCTGCCCTTTCCTTGGCAAAGTTGCTGATTTAGCAGGATGCAGTTGTTCTGGGGAGTGGAAAAGGTCTGAGGTTTGAAGAATAGCAATAGGCTGATTGTAAATATGCATTAGATGTTCTGGGATGTGGGAAAGCCCATATATCTCCTCTTTCAGTGAAAGGTATCTGTTTTGGTCTGGAATGTCCCTAGGAGCCTGGGAAATAGCACTGTTACTGTGCTTTGGCTGCTGTAAAAGCCTCACTCCAGCATTAGGCTCCACTGAATGGGCTGAATTTCTTGCCTGACCAGTCTGACAGGATGACTGGTAAGAAGCATCCTCTGTGTAGATTTTAAAATTGTCTTGTGATTTTCCGTCTTCTGTGTCTATGGACAGCCTTCTTTGAGGGCTGTATGAAGAAATCTTCGGTGTATATAACTGTGACTTATCCTCCAACTTTAAAGACCCTTTCACAGCATTGATGTGATTTATGTGAGTTGTTGACGTTGTCTGATCTTTTTTTATGACCTCCAGCTTAGTTGTGTTTTTTTCCTTCTTCTGTGTGCGACGACATTTATCCCTATGCAAAAGAGAAGTAAGGTGACTGCAGAGCATACTACAAAATACTGGACTGTTGACTAGCAAAGCTGAAGGTTAGACTTTGGTTAAGAAGTCATAGTGTAATGAGATATCACAAACTTAAAATGAAATTCTGTAACTGTAATTTCTTAAAAAATTTTAGGCTACCCATTATAGTTTAGCTAAGGAAACAAGTCTTAACCTGAAAAGGCTATTTTATCAACCTCAAACTCTACTCATAATGAGCCCACTGAAACTTCTTTTTGCTTACCTGCAGTAACAAAGAAGAACAGCAAAAAATCCAATGATAATGACAAGAGTTCCTCCCAGTATGGCCGTAAGGAACACTGTGTGATAGGCTGTTATGTCCTTGGAAACAGCACTAATAATGGATTCTAGATTGTCAAACAAAACCAGACAAGCATTAGTTCTTAAAACCAAATGATTCCACTTGATGTGCAGAGCTAATAAACTGAACGGTACTTTTCCAGTGATTTTGTGTTCCAATGGCATTATGTTCATCCTTCCCTTTTCCCCTTGCTATTTCAGCAAACTAGAAAATATACAAACAGGTTACAATATAATGATAGGTTCATCTCAAGTACTAAAGCCTTACCATGACATCTACCTCATTCCAGACAAATTATATTTGTATTAATTGTCCAAACTAACTTAGAAAAGTGGTCTACATTTTCTACTTAGCACTCTGTCAGAGAGTCCTACCTGGTTTTGGAATCAGACATACTGTTTCTCTGATAGATTCCTTCATATGAATTTACAAAACATGCAAGAAAATCACTGTAAGGACTCAAACAAACGTTATCCAAGTGAAGAAGCTGCATGTCACTTCTCCCTTCCTGCTATTAAATAAAGAAATCAAACTGACAGCCTTACGTGGGGCATTCAGCAATTGCTTGGCCAGTTGTTGCCATACCTCTCGTTCCAGGCAGTGGAGCTGCTATCCAGTAGCCCAGGTGTTGAGCAGTGTATGTCCATACTAACTGACCATCCACTTCCTTGACCATTCCTAGCCCACGGTTTACCCAAGCACCTGGGGGGAAAAAAAGGACAAACATTGCACATGCCATGCAAGATTCTTCTATACCTCAAACCATCAGCAATTATGCTATTACCAAAAATACACAAGGTCATAAGAAAACTGAAACTTCTGACTTAGCCATTGTTTATTACACAGCTTTAGCTAAACAGGCAAACTTCCTCTCCTGACAATTTCATTGCAAATATCCCTCTGTGGCTGTTTACTTTGAAACAAAGCATCAACATTACTTACCAGAAGTAAAATTAATATGACTTATTTTCTATTAATAAATGTCTTTTACATATATGCACATAGATATGCACACAAATAATTTGAGAAAGCCTATTATATGACCTTAAGCATGCATGAAGGCCAAGACTAAAAAATGAGGGAGCAGGTTAACTGATGCATGTGAACACAAGTTTACCATCAGCTAGCAGAACTTAGTGGGAAAACATTTTAATCTTATTAAGCTGCAATAGGATAAACAATGTTTGTCTTGAATGTTTCTCTCCTTCTCCCTGCCCCAAGGCTGTAACAGTTCACTTAGCCCAAGGAAGTGCTATTGTTAGGACACACCATCTGTTTGGCAACACATGGGACAGGTATTATGGTATGCCCGTTTCTACAATTAATAAAGCATCCATTAGAAGAGGGAGAATTATACTTAATTCACTTAAACACATTTATTGTGGGCCATCTGTGAAATTCTAAGGACAGAAAACATCCTCATGTAACCAACCTTACATATTCAACCTGCAAATACTGAGAGGTAGAGACAACCACCAGTTTTTTTAAACACCAGTAATCGAAGTATGAAAACCGTATAGCTCATGTCAGATGGAGCTTATATGAATTTCAGTTCTATTTTCTTCCAGGACCCTTCTTTCAGCAAAGCAAAAGTAAATATCTCCCAGCCAGGAGGTAAAGATGAGGATGGATGCCTGCCACAGATGCTCACATGCACAGGCACACACAGAGAAAATATCACTTAGCAGTAAAACATGCGGCTTTCTCCTGGTGCTTGTGATGGCTGGCAGAGGGGAAGGGCAGCAGCAACCACCTAGAGCTCTGAAAGTGCTTTCTCAGCCACCTGAGAAACGTTGCCCAGAGTCAGGAGTAATACCAGCAAGCATTGTATAAAAGGCAAAAATAATTTCTAGGTGTCCAGAAGTTCTATCTTAACTGAACAAATCCATAAGAAGCTATACACTGTTTGCTGTCCTTTTCTGTAAATTACATCTTCCCCCAATATACTCCATAGAAAATACTAGGTATTAAGAAAAAATATTAAAATGTGATTAATGAGTAAGCCCATTTTCTCTATGCTTTACTGCCATTCAAGCAGAAGGATATAATTCTCAATTTAATGTTGAATGCAAGCTTTCTGGTTTTTGTAATTCTATTAAAATCCACAAAGCACTTTTAGCACTAATGCAGCAAAATATTTAGTGAGAAGGAAGACATACTCAATACAGATCAACAAATTCTGCATTTACAGCAGCTGGAGTACAATTACCAAAGCTCATTTTCCAGGAACAGTCTCAGTACTACTACACTTGGAGTAACCCCAGGGAACACTGCACAGGCAGACCTGTGAAAGCAGTTTCTATCTTTTTCCTGGTGCATATGGGTCAGCCCACACAGACCTGTTCCCTTGCCACTTCCAATACTGACATGGGAGCTCTGATTACCATCATAACACATTACCCAAGGACTTTAGAGTTAAAAATTGTGTCAGTGTCTTGCTGGGGACATCCCGCATGCAACATCTTGGATGCCAGAGCCTCATTACTGAGTGCAGCAGGAGCTATGCATTCAGCTCAGATGAGGGCCTGCTGCTCCTTATGGATGCTCTGGAATGCTTGCTGCAGAGATGAGGCGTTCAGCTGCCCTCAGTCACCAGAACCTTGACTACAGCATGCCTTGCAATTACTCAGTTACCTTGGGAAAAAGTCATTTTTCATGTGTTGGATCAAAGGTAAAAAATAAAAGAAACATATTTAAGAATAAACATCCAGAAAGTGAATACAGTTGCAAATTTTTACTGTAAGAAAGGAAGAAATGGGAGAAAAAGTTCAAGTTAAGTTATGCCCCAAAAGTTTCTGTCCTTTTTTGCCATCCTCCTTGCCCTCTCCTCAGCAAGCAGCAGTGAAGGCTCCATGTGAACAGTACACCTCAGAGAGTATCCATTACAAACAATTTGCCTTTCTGGAATCTCTGTCAAAGTACATCCCATTGGAGAGGAAAAAAACAACTGGTTTTACTGGGTTTTGGATCAGCATGCCATGATCCTGGCTCCTGTTTTACTCCCAAGGCCAACATGCCTACGTAGGAATGCTGAGAAGGACCCTCAACACCCACATAACAAACACCTTACACTGGTTTATATTCTGACCTGATCCTGTGCTGCTCCAGTTCTGTCAACTCGTTGTTTTAACAACAGTGTTGACTTAGCTTTGTTTAGGGAGTTAAAGCAGCTCAGCACAGGATGAGCACAGGAGCTGGCAAAAGTGGCTGTGGCAGTAAGAAATTTAAACCCTGGGTGATATTTTGCCACCTCAGACTAAAACCCTTTATTTGATGAAAAATGCCATCTCTTCCCACCAGTTACCCCTCTAAAGTATTCTAGGTGTATAGACAGACTTAATCTTCTATGCCAAAACTTATCCTATTTACTTTTTTCCCCACAAGACAGCCTAGCCAAATTTTATTAGCATGTTCTTAATTCAAATCCATGTTCTTCAGTTGTTCTCCATTAAGATGATCAGTTTCTTGAACACATAAACAACACTTTGTTAGAGCTGGTGTCCCTCTCCTGTACTTCCAACAGCTGGACAAAAGCTTTTTGCCTTGATAAGGAGCAGCACATGCCCTCCTAACTCACTTGCATATTTCAAGCTGAAGTGTGATGGCAACCATAAGGTACAATGTAGGACAATCAGGACATTAATGCACCCACACCTAATACAGGTCATCTAAATGGGTTATGTGGATGTAGCTCATTACTCACTCCTGACTAAAATTAGACATGAAGGGATGACAAAAGCTTTAGAATGACTAATCCCCAGCCTCCTCTTTGCATTTTGGAAGAACGATGTTGTTCCCTTGAATAACTCTTATTTCCCCTTCATTTCACTTTCTGAATTGTTTTTGTTAACTGAAGCAACATCTATTCCAGTTCTAGCATCAAAGGATCTTTAGAGCTACAGTCTAGGAAACAAAGCATCCAAACCTTCAGTTCTGGTTTGCTTTCTTATAAGAAGGAATTCACAAAATTACTAGGCTTGAAATTTAACATCATCTAAAATATATGTTCTGTGAATACTCAACCTCCCACGAAAATAAAAATCCAGCACATTAAAAAAGCAGGCAAGAGGAATGCTAATGAATTTTACCAAAGCTTTTTGAACTAACAATTCAAGGTAGTCCCTTAAGAAAATTGACCATCTATTGACCATCACTTCTTAGAATAGTGCCATCACTGTTCCATGACCTGCAGTGCCGTGTGCCCAAAACTACAGGCGTGTGCTGGAAGGCAGAATAACAAATAACTTAACCCACTTACCAATTTTCATATCGAATGTCCAGGCAGGTACAGCATCTCCTGATTTTACAGTAGTTGTGGGAAGAGGAAGTGTAACCTGAATAGGACCATTTACATTCAGTTCTTTCCCAGCCAAAAGAACATTTACACATATGGCAGCAAGAGGAGTTAATTCCATGCTTTTGAAACCTGAAAACAAGAAATCTCTTGTAATTTTCCATTCATAGTTTATTTTAAAAGAAACAAATTAAGAATTAAGCTACTAAAGGCAAGTCCTCATCTACATCCAGCTACACAGTCAGCTGTTATCAATTTGGTCAAATAAAAATCAACATTACTTTTCTTCTGAACTTTTAACAACCTATGATTAAAACAAAACACAGTCATTTCTATACTAATGCTGTAAGAGAAACAGATTTGCAACATCCAGGTTCTATGCCGACTGTAGAATTAACAATGAGGCAAAACTTGTCTTGGGATGGGGGAAGGAGGGTTTTTCCCCTCAGATAATGAGGTTGCAAAACACCTAACTGATGTGAAATACAGATCATACAAGAATTTTGGTATAATCACAATGTACATAACATTGAATCAAACTGAAGGCATATGGAACTCCTCCTGTAAGGATTAATTTCCTAATTTGGCAGCCAGAATTAACTGAATAGGTAATCATGAGGCTTGTCAAAGCACTCAGAGGAAATGTTGCATTTACAAAGCAGCCTGAAAGTATCTTTCCTTTGTTTCCCTTTCAGCAGTTTGCAAATGCTCCAGAATGCCCAATATGACAAGATGGTGAGAGAAGCTGAAACAGAATTAGTAAGCAGCAGAATAATGTTAAATCTATGCAGGCTGTTAGAAGCTGGTTGTGAGAGAACTGGCACATCAGATATCAATTAGCTTCCACCTGCCCTAAAACGAAGCCTATTCCTTTAGGGGTATATGAATAATTTAAAACACATGCCAGACAAATTGAAGGGAAAACTCAAAGAGGATAAACACTGCTTAGTCTCCTATGCTTCTTCCCTTCTGCCTTCCATTTAAAGAGATGAAATACTGATAACAAAAGATTTTAAAATATCTATGTCAAAATATCAGTATATATGATGCCTTTGATGGAATGAAAATTAAAGAATAGAGTATAACGAGTTTAAATAAGCCATGGAGTGCCCTCTTCATGCACTACAATGAATTTCAGAGCCTCATGACTTCAGATCTACTGGGAATAGAAAGAAAAGAACAAAAGAAAGATGGAACTGCACACAGTACAACCTACCAGAGGTTACTGCACTTAGGCAAATTAAAAAACTATCTGATAGAATGACAAATACTAAAAAATCCAGTGGTATAAGAGCAGAGTTATGACTCATGAAACCACTTAGTGCTTCTCCAGCGAAACAGATGAACAAAAAACATTATTACAACTGTGCGCCGTATACACAGGGACCACTTGGTCCCAAACTTGCCCAGACTGACTGACTGTGAGCCAAGCAAGATGTTCCACACAATCTTTGTGCTGGGTGCAACGCCCTAGAACCAATCACTCCAGTGAAAATGCAGAATCCCCACAGCTGAAGTCAATGGCTGCTGTTACACTGATTTCTTTAGGTTCACCTAGTTTACAGTCTGGCTATAATTGCATTTTTAAGGTGTTTACTAAACCAATTCCAGTCTCATGAAATCCTGAACATATATATATATATATATATACATATATATATATATATATGTATATATATATATATATATGTGAAAGCAGACTCTGAAGGAGTATTTCAGTGCACCAAGATACGTTCTCATACTACAAGGACCAACATAGAGTAACACTGATTACTCACCTGATGTGTTTATAGCTTACTCCTATGGAACAAAGCTTTGTGATTTAATATAATGGAAACAGGTTCAAGCCCTCTTAAATTAAGCATATGTTTTTCTGAAACACTGTGCACTCATATGCATTTTAATATTATAATCTTTTTTTATAGGAATTCTTAACCAACATACTCACATACCTGATTTATTTAGAATAATTCCTGTTGTATAGAGAAAGCTGTCCACTTTCAAAAATTGCTCTGGCACTGTCAGATAGGCTGTAACATTTGCAATATGATTCGTTGGAAACTTTATTAAAGATTTTGGAAACTGAACACTCAGTTGAGATTTGGCATCTGTAAAAGAGTAATATTTTGTCTTAGCCACAGTAAAACACACAAACAGTGTTTTTACTACTCTTCAGAAATCCACTTAGCATAACAACCTGTTTTCACCCGCTTTCTCCATGATTTATGTATTTCCAGTCTAGCACTTGTCACAGTCCCTCATACAGCTACGTAATTAACAGAAAATCTGGCTTTGAGTGGATAGGTATTACATGAGAATAAGATGATGCTTAATTTTTTTCCATGTGTGTACAGATGGCTATCACAAAGTGTTTAATTACAGTCTGCATACACAGAACTTACCAGACAGTTTTCCAGTAATTAAGACAGTATCTTCAAACAGCCATATATTAGCTTGACTTTGTGGGAATAATGAGAGCGTCACGGACGAGTATACTGTGGAAAATGGTAATATCTGTTACATCGTGCAACCAAAAAAAATCCTCCAAGGTCTCCAAATCCAAAGAAATATTGAACAGAGCACTTAATAAACCAGAGAGTACATGAAGACTAAATAAGTTACTCCTGTTATCCAGAGCAGCAATTTTAGTGTTTAGGCAGAAAGACCTCTGTTGAATGTTTGCTACTGTTTTATACCTTCTATGGATAAACAGTGACTAGAATTCTTAAAAGTCTCTTTTTTTAAAAAAAATCATGTACCTTTTTAAGAGTATGCAGTAGTTAAACAAGAAAACCTGTGAGGAAACACTGCTTAAGGGGAGCTGTAACAACAGGTTATACCTGTCATAGAGGACAAAAAGCATTGGCACTCCAGGAATCACTCAGGTCAACAGGATTTTTGTCAGAACACATTAACAGCTCTTTGCTAAATCTAGGCAAAAAAATTTCTAAGAATTCACTGTGTGTCACAACATAACCTACTTAGATTTAGAAAGGGCTATTTTGTGTTTTAGAGTAATCAGAATTTTGACAAGTTTAACAGACCGTTCACCCTTAGATCTGCATTGACAGGCATCACCTCCCTTGACTGACTTCACTGAGTCATGTTCAGCTGACAGCAACTACCCAGACAGCTTGGGAGAGAAATTTAATTACTGCCAGATACAGTTTAATAATAGGACTGTAAGATGCTTACGTACTTGGAATTCTTGCAGTCTTCCAAGGCAAAGGTGTCAGCAGGTAGCCATCCTTGTATGAGACAATAGTTAAGCTTAATCCTAATTTGTAGGGGACTTTTATTAACACTGCTCCATTGTTCCCAGTAAGAGTAGAATTTGTCAAGGTGTAGTTCACAAACACCTCCACCACCGCTTGTCGCAGGTACTGATGACTGATGATGTCATTTACTTGAACTTTTAGCGTAAAAACAGATCCTATTGACAAAAAGAAAAACAGGAGGTCATGATAATACATCACAACTAAGGACCATAAACTTGTAAAGAAGTCCTGGAGTTCAGGTCTTTGTTATTCATCCATTGCACAGTGGATCTCTTATCTCTAGCCAAAGGCAGGGGTAACCATGCACTTATATACCCCAGAGAAGAGGGAAACAAAAAACCTTAAGACGGGGCACAAAGGTGTCAAAAAGTGTTTATCAAACTCAACAAACATAGTAACTAACCAGTAAAAAAAAAAACAAAAACAAAACAAAAAAAAACCAAACAAAAACCCAAAAAGCCCCCAAAAAACCCCAAAACAAAACCCAGTCAAAACCAAATTACAAAGTAATCTTCCCCTTTTTGTTTAAGCTTGAAGAACGCATCTGTGATGACGTGAGATTTAATATGCTCTGCAATATCACACTGATAATACAGATGGTCTTGTTATCCAAGTGTAACCCTTGGCTTGGGACACACATTTCAAGATGCACCTTGAGTTTGTAAAAGCAGAGAACCTGATGTCTACAGACAGAGGGACAACACATTTATATTTACATGTGTAATGTTATTATAAAGCAACCAAATGCATCCAGACACTGTTTTAAACTACTATCTCCCACCAGACTTACACCGGCCTACTTTTCAGTTCCGACATTGCAACTTCTAAAGAGTATCTCTCTACTGCCAATTAGAAGATCTGATAGTCCGTACGATACCCAGTGCCTTGCAGAGATCATAATTACAGTGACTAAAAAGTATGTTGAAAATAATAAATCCACTTGAACAGCAGTCTCAAGGTGCTCTGAACCACATTCAATTTCTCTTCCACCCTGATGGCAAATAAATTATTAGGGAGTCTTTTCACAGTATGTGAAAAGGGACAGAATTCCACATTATTTCAAGAATAAAATTAATTTATTGTTAGAAATTAAAATATATATGGATCACTGTTAAAAATATTTTAAATAACAAATTTTCCAGGATTTTGGTTACAGATATACTACTATTCAATACCACTGCACTACTTTGTATCCTAATACTTTCAAATACATTCATCACGAATATGCATTTCTATTTAGGTCAAATGTCAAGTTAAGTTATTTGAAATGTATCTACCTAAAATCATACTTCAATTTCATTATGCTATCCCCACTATAATTGAGATTGACATTGCACCAAGAGATTACTGCCACTGACCTTGATTTAAATGAATAGGTCTTGAGGAGCCAAGTGCAATCCATCAAAAAAATCCAGTGTGTAGTGGAGATGCCCAAGTTGGGCCTCTCTGAAATAAGTATTTATTTAGATCTATTATATGCACGGAGCATATCGTATATTCATGCAAAAAATGACCTGCACACAACAAAAGCTACACTGGCCTCAATTTATTACTGTTTACCACATACACAGCAAAAACTTACCAGCTGTGCCAGACTGATTCTCTGCAGTGTTATACAAAAATCTACATCTCCTTGAGCAAATTAATACATATTTTCAGAAAAATAAAAAAAGACCCAGTGTACTCAAACGTATTTAACAGAATTAAACAGAAAATGCACAATAATCTTGGAACAATGTCATCTGGGTGGGGGTTTTTTTCCTTATGTAAGATATTTCGAGAATAAAATTTCTTTAAATTGCTGTGCTAGAGGAGTTTTAAATCACATAATGATTGGGGGGAAAAATTATGTCATGTCAGCAAATTATGGGCTCCAAACAGCTCCTCCAGGCATTGATCCAGTTACACAGATACTAGCATCATTCCAGTGGCTGCCAAAACTTGAAAAACAGGTCATTTGCCCCTGGCCAATGACTAGTTAAAAGGCTACAGAGGAGAGGAAACAGGCTGTGTACAATATTATTATCCAGAAATCATTTGGAAGTCAGAAGTATATAATGAAATGGTATTTAAAAGTACAAAATTCAGCAGTAAAAAATTCAAGCTCATGCCAGTAAGGAGCAATACCAGAAATGCCTGTTATAAAGTGGTATTTTAACAGCTGGAATCAAGTCAGGAGAAAAAGAGCCGAGTTTTAACAGCTGAAATAAGTCATAAAAAATTAAAACCTAAAATGTACTCAGAAAGAGACATTCTTTCAATCATTCCATACTTTCAATGAGTATTTTCCATTCCCTGCTGACAAAAAGCCTAACAAGAAAATACAGGAGGGCAAATGCCACAGCTCTCCTCCAGCTGTTGGTAAATTCAAAGGTTGTTCTGTGCAAAACTATTTCTTCCTCTCATCTCCTTCAGTCACAGCCATATTAAACCCCACTTTCTTAGAATCTTTGGGTTCCCAAAAAAAAAAAAAAAAAGACTGTAAAACTGTAGAAAACTGTGCTATTTTCACTCTCTCATGGTGAACTGACAAATATCATTGGCTGTTTTTAGCCATGCTGAACTTTGATTACTTCCTTCTCCTATGGGTATAGAAATTGCCACAGCATTTCCCAAAAGTGATACTCTGCCTGAAGGGGTGTTGAGGAGATGCAGACGCGAGGCTGGAAATGCGGATTGAAATCCCAGGGGGGTTGCTGAGACAAGGCTCTCCAGTGGCAGCTTTGGAAGAGTCCCCACCTATGTGACTGTCACACACAGGCAGCAGCTACTCCAGAGAGGAGTGCTCACCTCACAGCCCTGAATATCCAGACACAGATTAAAGGAGACTCAACCCCTGGCTCTCAGTGCCTTTGGCCTTTCTTTTGCGCTAAAACAAGTCTTCCTGGCAAGAAGTCGTCTCCTGCTCGGCAGGGAGTCATGCCCTGCCTGCACTTGGATTTGGTGATATCAACTAGAATATACCCTGCCAACAAGTCACTTGCAACTCTGGTGCAATGGTTTTGGAGAGACTTTTTTAAAAAATTAACCTTTCCACTCCTCAACAGTAACAGAACAGAAGACATGAGGACACATCATTATGCCTCTATCCAAATGCTTGTGAAATAATAACGTGTTAAAAATCCAAGTGAAAAAAAGCCAGAATCCAACAGTAACAACAATTTTTTACTCACACAGCCATGTTCACCATAGTTTTGGAGACCAGTTGTTGCAGCCCAGTTAAGAGCACAACAATCCCATGGCCCTAGAGCTCAGAGTTTGTAGTTCTGGTCCTACAGCACTGATCTATATCTTTCCAAGCTTGACATCCCACGACCAGCTCCCTCCTCAAACCAACCCCCCCACAAGCCTCACATCCATTTATTGTGCAAATTTATCACAGATTTAATGGCATTCAGTTATTAACAATGTCATAGTAACATCCAAGACACCTAATTTGCAAAGAAAATATTGTCTTTCTTTTCCTTTTTATAAATATCTTGATTTACAAGTCTTTAAGGACACTTTTAAGTCTCAACTATGATCGAAACTGCAGTAGGATATTTTAATCACAATAAAATATACTGAAAAAAAATTCACATAAAAAAATGAATGGTTGGTTAACTTTTTAACAAAAGCAAAGCTGCAAACTTAAACAATGGATGAACCTTGTGCTTTTTTCTGGTCAATGACACGTGCCAAACACAAGTGGGTCAGCTGTATCTCAGTATTAAACAGATTTGACAGAACTCCCACAATTAGAAGAAAGAACTCAGTCCTTGCTAATTTGATTTGTGCTGCCTCGGAGGAAGGGATTCCTCTCTTGGCAGGTCCACTGGAAATGCCAGCTCCCACAGCATTAAAATGTTTCGGATAAACCTTCATAGAAACACAGCAGTTATTCAGACAAAGGGGAACAAGGCCTTCTACCATATTTAGCTCCTTCAGAAATGTCCTGGTCAGTAAAATGACGCCTCATTTCTTTGAGAAACATCTAATGCCTGAATTAGAAGAATTTGGCTTCACGTCACTGGCCTAACTCAGAAATCGTATCACAGAATTAAGCCAAAGAACGGCTTGGAATTGCAAGCTGGGTACAAATGTACCAGTGCAAAAAATCTCAGTTATGGTCCATGTAATTTGTTCTTAATTCTGACCTGCACATAAGCATGTCATCTGGTTACCATTATTGTGAGATTTAATTACCATGGTCAAGGCCGGGCCCTTACAGGCACCAATATATGCCAAACTACACATATCATTAACTGATATGGTGGTGAAAACACACACACAGGGCACTGCCCAGGAAGAATTCCTACACATTCTGCAACCCAGTCCTAAGTCCCTTTCCCTATTTATCACCAAATTCCTATAGCCAAAGAGGTTCTGTACCTGGAAGGAGGCAGTTACTCATCTCAAACACACAGACAACTACCCAGTTAAGCAATTACCTTATGGGATGAACAGTAACTACAATTAAATCATTCATTAGTTCCGTCTTTCAGAGGGGACTCCTCTCACCCTTGCCCAGAGATGTTTAAACCCATGCCAGAAAAGGCACACACTGATAAGAGTTTTATGGCAACTGCCTACACCAGGCTCCCTGCTACCCAGCCAGAGAAAACCTGGGCTGTGCCATTTTCTTGGTCTTAGCTGACTGAACAACCCTTTTCCCATCTTTTACATTCATGAAGCACCGTATTTTTTGGCTTAACACAATTAGGGATATGAAAGGTGCACTGATGTGTAAAGAAAAAATGTGTAATAAAAATACGGGGTTTTACTACACATCCAGTATTGCAATGGATATTGCCATGGGGGTGGAAATCAATGAAACATATAATCTAGACAGCCAACACACATCTGGCTTCAGTAAAAAAAGGTCATATAAAAGCCATCCTCCTGCCCACAAACACCAATCGTTACTTCTCAGAATTTCCTTAGAACTACAGTAATAGCAGTGACAAACTACAAAAGCATAGATTGAAAAAGTAAAAGCCTACTGCACCTTCAGTTCATTAAAAATCCACATACATGAAGGGGAGTTGCGGCAGCACCAGAGGGCTATGGGGTGATTTAGTGCTGGACCAAGCCCCCTCCCCACAGCTCACCATCCATCTGTGAGTACCTTTGTTCTGGAGCAAGATACAAAGCACTGACACAGGACTGAATTTTCTGCCTTACACAGTGCATTAAAATGACATAATAGGTGACCCCTAAACTCCTATAACAGTTTTATGGGTGTACTGTGAGAGTTATTGTCAGGCACTGGGGTGAGCTCTCTGGCTGGTTTTCAATTATGCTTCTCATAGCTATCAAATAACCTGCAAATCTAATTAATAACCTCTACAACCAAATGTGGGCTTCATTTGTTAGCTATCAGTGTTCTTTTATCCTGTCATACTCCACACAGTAATTTATAGACCCTAGTACCAATGGGCATATACATGCATAAAGATCTTTCTAACTCTACACAAATTATTCTATCTATTCCAAATTGGTATCAGGATATCTCATTTAGAAACTAATTACATGATTCTTTATAAGGATGTTTTATATGCTGCTCCTCTGATTTAAAACAATAGCGGAAACTAAATAGGAGAACATTATTTTTCCTCCCTAAAATGGAACAGGACTTCTGCTAAAATAAAAAATACACCACAAGTGTTTTGCCCTGTGAAATTTTAACTTTGTCTTTATAAATTAGTTGTAAGTACAATCTGCGTATTTTATTTTCACAACCTATGACTGAACTGAGAAGCAAAGAAGCTCACCCTGTTCACAAAAGGTCTGAGAAAATTCAGCAAATACCTAACCAGCTGTAAAAATCAATTTCTCAGGAAAAGAGAACCTTAGATTTAGATAAGAACAACACACGCAACAAATATAATCATTCCACTTGGCTGTAAAAAGAAAATACTTGGAAGTTGACAACTACTGACAGTTTCACTCTCGCACTTAGCAGGAGGTTAAGTTTGCACCACCCCTCTCCAGAATCCCTCGGGGAGTTAGAACTTTCCAGCCAGGGACCCAACACTAACCCCAGAATGAATGATAAAGAACAGGGGTACATAAGGACAGACACAGACTGCAGCAGTTGCTAAAAATTGCCTTATTTAGGTTGATCTTTTGGCAAAACGGCAGCATTATGGCTCTAAATTTAAAGCAAGTACAGGCTGCTCCTTGAAATGCCCTTTGGAGAAAAGATATTGATGTTTTAGTGCTCCATGTCAGGGGTGCTGGTCACCACAGTTCAGCTACAGACACTTACAGAAAACTGCTTTTAGACAATACAAAGATATTGTAAAAATTAAATAAACCGAAGCACAGAGCTAATCAGCATTTGCTGCAGTTGCATACGAACAGCCAATCCACATAATCTATACAGCACAGTTCTGTAGCTCTGCACTCCCTCAAAATATTTTAATGCAAAATCAAACATTAGGATGTATATTTAAACGAAGAGCTTTGGCAAACATCTCTTCAGGGACACAGAACACATCACCAATTTCCAAGGACAAAGCAGCAAAACAGGGTCTGGGAAAGTAGGACACCACAGTATTCCCACTGCCCTATTTCTGGTCAACCAATTTCCACAGAAGGCATCAACAAAATCTCAATTATGAGGGAGCTAAGGCTAGATCCTGGGGGGACCAAGCAGTGCCTGTTACAGTCATTTACAGGAGGCAGTTTAACCCAATCTAGTCAGATCTAGGTGTCTCCACCAAGCTGGTGCTTCACAGTCAAGAAAAACTGTAACAGATTAGAAATTTTAAAAAATTTAACACACTGTTACCTAAGCTTTGTCACACATCAGAAGCTCAAGTGAGCTTTTGCTGGAAAAAGAACAATTATAGTCTGACTGAGAGCTTTTCAAACAGATTCTTTTACATTTGCTTCAAATAATGCTTTATTTCAGTTACAGAGAAACACTTCCTTATTTCACCAGCATGGCTGTGATAGGCACAGACCACAGTGCCAGAACTGTCAAGCATCTGTACATGGGTTAAGAGGAAATGGAAATTATTTACTAGAAGCTCATTCATGTCAATATATGCATCATTTCAGCACACACTACAGTATTCAGGTGGCACTTCCTCCCACCTTACTGGGAAAATTAAAAATAGAGCCTAAGAACACATTTCACATGCTACTCTGACTCCTCAGTGCCACATCAAGGAGGGGCTGCATCTCTTGAAACAACTGGATATGTCTGCTAAGAGCTGAACAAACTAACAATGCAGGAAGAGATGTAAACCCAACAATCTGCCGTCATCTCAAAAAAAATACATCTGATTTCTACACATTCATCGTGTTCTGAAAACTCCCTTTCCCACTTCCTATTTCCCCTTGCCTTCTATATTGTCCTCTTTCCTTCACAGAGCTCTGCTCAGTCTCCTTCCTCCCACAATTCAATCCATCCTGGAGTAATCTCTGTGATGATGAGTCCCTGTAAGATTTTAGCCAGTGAGAGCACTGATCGTGAAAAAAGACCAATACTTTTCTAAAGACGAGGGTTTTTGCAAGCCTCACATTAAAAAGAGTGGTGAATGTATTACATGAAATTAAATGCATTGAATTGAACCCATCAGGATGAGCACTTTAAAGGGACACTTCTAATCTAGTAGACTAAAAAACTGCCAGGGATTTGCCTCTGGGAAATTAGCATGATCCAGAGAAAACTTCAAGATTCTAAATAAATTAGTAGGTCAAAGACTAACTATTAATTTAGTTCAAAACAGAGCCCAAATGTAGTTTCATATTATAATAAAACTGTCTCAGACAGTATGGAGAAGCTGTCTGTCTACTGACACACTGGAGCAAGTGTTACGTGTTACACTAATAAGAACAAAGCATTTTTAACTTCTAGAAGGGATTTTGATAGGAAACAAAAGTAAATAAATAAAGAAAAAACCCCAACACACTAAAGAAATAGAATACTTACCTCAGTCATACCTTGTCCATTTTTTCCCAGCAAAAGTATTCATGGACTTGGCACCACTTTTTACATAGAATTAACACTGCATTTTACTGATGCTTTCAGAAAAAAGATTATTAGTTGCATTTATTTACTGACAACAATTTCATTTCACTTCAGCAGAATAATTATTTTCTTTCACTTTAACAGAATAATTATTTACCTTTTAAACCAACATACTTCACAGGTTTATATTTTTTATGGATGTGTGTGCATATGTAAATACAAATCTTAAGCAAACAAGAGGAAAAGGAGGTTTGTTTTTTGAAGAGAGATAAAGAAAACTGCAAAACATTCTTAATAGAAATCCTATCCTCAAATATTTGTTGAAAAATATTAATTTATGCCTCATTAGTACGTAGGCACTGAAAGAATTTCCAAAGTAGTCAATAAGCATTATGTCAGTGTAAACCAATGAACTGCTCTCCCCACAACTTTTGAAATCAGTTCCTCCAAATTCAGAAGCAACTTAAAGGAACGATGAAATTTAATCAGGACTAAATGTGGCCAATATGCAACTCTAGCAAACTTGAGCTGCCACATTTTGATGTGATATTTGCCCAGTATAAGGTAATTTTTCACACATGAGAAAGACTTTAGACACTCCTGGTACTTCCCAACAGACATTAAATTCCCATCCATCTCATTCCATGACACACTTGTACAGGTACTGATTGCAGCACTACCTTGACTTCATATTTTAAAAAAAAAAAAAAGACAAAACCCCACATTTCAAAAAAAAAAAAAAAAAAAAAAAAAACAAAATTTTTAATGCTTCCATTTTTTTTAATAGTGTGTCACATGAGAAAGACTTTAGACACTCCTGGTACTTCCCAACAGACATTAAATTCCCATCCATCTCATTCCATGACACACTTGTACAGGTACTGATTGCAGCACTACCTTGACTTCATATTTTAAAAAAAAAAAAAAGACAAAACCCCACATTTCAAAAAAAAAAAAAAAAAAAAAAAGCAAATTTTTAATGCTTGCAATTATTTTAATAGGTTTGGATTACTTTATAGTCTGGATGGCCACAGTATCCAAAATCTGTACTATTGCATAGGCAAATTATCAGCTTTTTCAACCGAAGATCTGTTGTATATAAGAGAGGATGGATCTGATGAGTTATTTGAATGAATAAATAAACAAAAATAACTCTTTCCTACAACCAACAGCTGTGTTCTACCATTAGAAGTGGTTACACTTCCACCCAAGATCTCAGACCAGATGCATAAACTGCATAAGCATGACAATCATTCCACAAATGTTGATAGGAACCAAATATTGATGAAATTAAGGTCCTGCAAAATCAATAAAATAAACCAGATGATCATAGGCTGTATCCCTAATGATTACTGCTGCATAATCAATGAACACCTTCCTGGAATGATCCTGCTTGTAAGAACTGCAGCAGAATGTCATCAGTCTAATCCATAAAGCTGCTAACGACTCAGTCTCCTATCCAGTGGGAACACACTCCCAAGCACTTTGAAGTGCTCCTGGGAAGATATAGAAAATAGAAAGAAAATTCCCCATTCTATATTTTTATGGGCTACCTAAGCGAGAGCCATGAAATTCATACAGGAAAGCAGCCATGAAGGTTAGATGGGATTTTTTTTCCTGTATTCCTTTAAACACTGCATGGCATACATATGTCATTTAAAAAATTCACTGGAATAATATTAAGTGCATAGCATATACTGCTGCAGGGTGCTCATTTGGTAAGGAGCTGCAAGATGTTTTTTTCACCATTAGATGCTTTCTTCACAAATTAAAATCAGACTGCTTCATCACCCTAGACAGAACATGAGAACTCGCAGGACACAATAAACCTATGAGAATCACAATTACCATAGCAACTTTGCATTTTGATTTGCTGCTATTTTGTTGAATCAGCCACCCTGGTTCTCAGAGCTGTGGTTACTATGGAACACTGAAGCAGAAATTCACCTTCCTGGGGCAAGGGAGATAGGCAGCAGACAAGATGAAACGCTGCAGTCTGCAGAGCTTCATTATTTAGGAGTCATTTATTTTAAATATCGTCTTCTGTAATTTGAGATAAGTGAGATAAATTATTAATATTACAAGAATAAAATCTTAAATAAAACTAATCTTTCAAATTAAGATAAATTTGCAAGTGAAAGAGATTAAAATGAGCAACTAAGTGCTAGCAAGAGCTCTTGAAACGTACAAAATAAAACAGCTTTGCCCAGACATTTAAGAGGCCATTATAAGGCTATTTTTTTCATTTCAGTTTACTTACTGGCTAATACTAAGCCTGTAATGCTGCTCTTTCATTTTTTTTAAAATCACTGCCAGTATCATTTTACCTTGCATTAGAGTTCACAGAATGAAAATATTAAAAATTGACACTTTGTTACAGAATATTGGAGAAAAAAGGTAGGAAGGGAAATATTAAAATCTTCATAATACTCTATTTTAAATATGCTGTCTTAAACCCCACATTATATTACACACCTTCAAGAAAAACAGGGAAGTGCCTATTAGAGGATAAGCCAAAAACATACATTTCCCACTCAGGGACTTTACAATTAAACCTCCATCATTTAAACAGCAAAAATAAATCAGTCAGCAGCAGCATCTTGACAAAATGAGACCATTTCTTATAGACAAATCTAATGATTTGTCAAACCTGCCCTCTAACAGTCAATACACTTGGACAGAAAGAATATTCCAGTATCCTTGCAGCATGAATCATCTCATTTTTTTTATCTTAATGGGTCAGGTACAGGGTTTGTCTTGTGAAATTCCTAGTGGTGGCTTGTGACTGGAATAAGCTGAAAAAAAACTGTGCAATTTCCTTGATTTGACAACCCCGTAATTTGACAGAAGGAGGAAATAAAACGACAGGAAAACAAAGCAGCACCTGTTCAAACATGACATTTAATGCTGTGAAACCCTAAGACAGATATGCATCCACAGACTCCATGGCATAATGCACCCCACAAAGCAGAAATTCAAACATCAGGGCATGTTACTCACTAATTGCAAAGGACAACTACTGTTCCATTCAGAGATATTTTTCAATAACACACTGGTCACTACTCCTGTCTGGAAATACTTTTCTTCCCCTAAAGCTGCAAAATCTCATACTACTCCTTCAAGAAAGACATTGCTGGAACATTACAAATATCTATCTTTAACCTGCAGGAAAAGATTCTCTAATCCCTTGGAAGAAGGCCACGGTATAAAGGCATGTATGGAGAAAACAGAATTTAAAGTTTGCAGGACAACATTTCCTAAGGGTACCTCTGTACATGTGGAATGGGAATTTTTTATTACAAGAATTAGGAAATCCATATTGCAGCAACAAAACAAGAGTACCCAACAAGCTACAGTCTCTTTCATATAGAAATTTTTATTAAAGTTGAGTTTCATAAAGTGAATTATCAAAAATCACAAAATAACAATGAATACAACATCAGGTACTAGAAAAATTACTGCAGATTCCTACTTATTTTAAGTCTTATTCCTCAGAGTTTAAAAAAGTTTCAAAAAAGAGGAAGTTCTGTCAAAGCAGATCACAGGCTAAAGCAAAACAATGGAGTCAAGACTGCACCACAGTAATGTAACTGCTCTGCACCCATGGATGCCATCCAGGTAAGTGTCAGTGCTGAGCACATTAATGATTCAGCCACTGCTGCTCGGAATCATTACTGCCTGGCTACAGCTCCTCACTGGATGAAGTGCTCCAGGAGCCAGCTGAAGCCCCAGCTGTGTTGTCTCCAGCACAAAACAAGTTCTCCCTTCTCAGCAACTGGCCCAAGTCCTGTAGGGAGTAATTGGAAAACAACTTAGCACCATGGAAACCTTTCTAGGACGATGGAAATGGTTTTATTGACACCGAGGCTAAAAATGGGGCAGTAAACACTTTCTTCTTCCCCCCAAATACTCAAGATTCATTCAGCACCTCTGAGATTGTGCCAGCTGGACTGGGGGGAAACAAATGCACTTAAGTATTGCTGGGACAATCTGCTCCATGGAACGCTGAAGAATCCAGCAAACTTGTTGAGGGACAGGTTTTCTCTACTGTGCTTAAGAAGAAACACCCAACAAAAACACAAAAGGGGGGAAAGGAACCTGACAACTAATTAAGAGGCAAACAGGCATGACATATTCTTTTGCCCAATGCTGCACCCCAACTATGCAGGATCTCACAAATGTTTTGCTGGGTCTCTATTCTGCTGAATTTAATTAGAGGATTTTCCCAACATCAGTGGTCTGTAATCCAAAGAAAATCTCTACTGCAGCCCAGTGAGAGTAAGTTTTCTCCTTTGCTCCCAGAAACAATGGAATAAGCTCCTGTGATATTTATCACAAGCCACAATTCATGTTATTAACAGCTTTTATTGTTCCAAAATCTACTGAAATCCTGCATTTACCCAACATAAAACCACTCATTGCTCCTGTTCAGTCACTTAATGAAATGCTTCAAAACAGAGGAAAAATGTTTTCCACAATTACATGAAAAACTTTTTATAATTCCATTAGATTCTATAATAGGTGGAGAGGGCAAGCATGTCCTTCTTCATCCCAGCAAAATGGCCAATATTTTCAAATATCTTGACACCACTGACCTTCTCTCCAGTTTAGCTCACATTAGCACATACAAATCATCAACCAGATTTGCTACCTCACAGAAAATAACTTCCATGAGAATGTTCCTATCGGTTTCCTTTGGAAGCCTTGCCCATGGAGAGTCATTAATAATAATAGATTTGGTGTCTTGCCAAGTTTCATAACCATGCTACACACTGCTATCTATCTCAGCAGACTGAGCCAACTATATGCATATTTATGAAACAGCCCCAAATCTGCAGCAGAGGGTGTAACTCCACTTTGTTCCAATCTGCATGCATTAGGGGAAAGCACATGAAAGACCTGAGCCTTGTTTAACCTCGCAAAGGAAAGGCTTTGGGGGCCCTACACAACAGCCTTCCCACACCCAGGTGTTTACCAGGGATAAAGGGCCAAGTGCTCTGTCGAAATGCAGGGCAGGGTAATGAAGGGCAACAGCCACCAACTGCAGGGAAGGATCTGACTGGACCTGAGGGATTTTCTTTTCTCTCTAAGGATAAACAATCATTGGAATAGGTTGCCCAGAGATGTTCCCCAATCTTGAAGCCTTTCATGGCCTGGCAGGAAAGAGCTCCTGGGTCTGAATTCAGAGCCAACCCTGCTTTAAGAATGCCTCTGATGGCCCCTCCAGCCTGAACACCCACGCGATTCCAGATCCTCAGTTACTCTCAAGTCACAGAAAATAAAACCAACAAGTATCATCTTCACTTGATTGGTTTATTTCAGCTGCTAATCTTAATACATTTAGCAAATCTGTCTGAAAGTTTTGCCAGGAGTACACCATCCTATGATAATCTGGGGCTCACAACCTGATGCAAATTCCATGCTTCATTATGGAAATAGGGTGAAAAGATATACTTCATCTTGCATGGCCTTACTCAATAACACTTGCAGTAAATGAAAACAGTAATACTAATGATTCTGAAACTAAAATCAGTTTGAGTAATGAAAGGGTTGCTCAGATCTGAAACTAAAATAACCTACAACACAAACCCTGAAAGCTACATGCACACTCCAGTGGGAAAGTTCAAGCGTTGAATACGGGTAAAAGATTCATGAGAAATAAAAAAAATAAAAGTAAGTGAAATACAAGAAAACATTTCAGAAGAAGCAGATGAACTATTAGGAACCACACTGAAACACATGAACAAAAACACCCAAACAAACAAAACCCACCTAAATTCAGCTCTTTCCTCCAAAATAAGCTGCATCATAATGAGTTAGTGCTCCAGTTAATCTGCCTATAACCACACTGTGTTTAGTAAAAGCATCCAAGCCAACACTCAGAGGCACAGGCTGAAGCCCTCATTAATCGAATGAAACTCCACACACCTGAGAGCACTTTTGGGGTGCAGTGGTCACATCAATAATGGCTTTCAACCACAGTGTGCAGGGGACATGTTGAAGTGGCTCTGAGATTCTCTCTGTTCTTCTGCTTCATGACCTCCTAATGCACACAGCTCAATATGTGCCTCACACTCACACCTACAAGCACTGCATCATGTTTAACACACACAAAAACCCCCAACATTCCCCACCACAGCTGTCATGCAGCTTAACTTGCTATAGCTGCCAGTGGTTCAGGTAAGACCCACACCAAAACCACAAGATTTTTCAAAATGGGACAGGGAATATCAGAAGGTAGAGGGACAAAATTTTTTTTTGCTCTTTAACCCACCACAAGCCATAATTTATTTCATGTGATCTCAATGAGAGGCTACCTCTTGCCTCTTCCCTCGGTAGAACTGCAGTTTCTCAGGTACCTGGCACTATCAACACTAAATGTGGAATGCCAGAGAAAGGGTCATGTGGGAAGTCCAGCAGGAGGAACTGACCCTGTAACCCATCTCCTTCAATAGTCTCATTTCCACATTGTGACAATTGTGCCCTGAAGTCTGATTTCTTTCAGACAGCAGAGACTCTCTATGAGTCCATGTGATGAAGCATAATCAGGCAAGATAAAGAAGGACAAGAAACTGAGGGGAAAGAATAAGGGTTCATGTGTGCCCTTGGTGAGACTTAGGGGGCTTATGCACACACAGACAGGCAAGAACATCACTCCCAGGCCTGCCCACCCCAGCAGGGCACACAGGGTGGCTTCCAGGAGCTACACCAGACAACGCCACACATCACCAGGATGATGCCATGCAAGTGTCATGAGCTGCAGACCTGTCACTATGGTGTTTACAAGAATGCACACAATGTGCTTACAGTCAGAGGGCACGCAGAGTAACTTCCAAATTTAGGGCAGCTGCTCAACCTGAGACACGAGGAGGCTTTTTCCACATCCTCTACATACTACTGACAGCTGCTTGTGAAGTTCACAGCATATGATTTTTTACTGGAGAGAACTGCTGGTGCCACACATTTGCTCTGCATTCTGCCTGAGAAGCTGTGTTAAGGTACGTGGTGCTTTGGAGGGTCCTCCACACACAGGACCATCCTTGTTGATGCTGCTCTAGTCACAAGAACCTGTTCACACTACAGTCCATGTGTGCTCTCTCATATGGAAGATCTAAGAGTCATCCCTTCCTCACCCAAATCCCCCCAAAATGACAGGGCAGCAAACTGCACAAAGATTACCCTCCGTACAGCGTGTGTCTGTGGTAGCTGTGAAAGGGAGATGTGGTGGGGATGCAGCAGCACGTGCTCTGTGCTGCAGGCTCAGAGTTTGGAAAGACTGCCCCTTCCCAGGAACCCAGCTCTGCTCCTGAATGGATCTGGAATGCCTATTCCAACTGAGTACATCTTGAGTAAAATCTGCCCTACTGAACACTGGGCTTAAGGACCTCTGCAAGACGAATTCATTCTCTTCAACTTTCTAACCCCGAATTCCCTAGCACAGGTTCTCTCAGCAAATATACTTCCCTACTGCTGATTGTGAAGCTGAGCACACTCACATCCTCCCCTCAAACGTGTGCTAGCAGGGAAAGTGTTCTCAAACCTCGTGTTTTCTGCTACAACTAGTGCCAGAGAAGCAAAGCAAGAAATGTAACAGCTGCTTTGCAGCCTGTTGAATACAACTTCCTGAGGCCATGTGTGGAAGGTGGAGGCTAGGAGTACTCAGGAGCTGTGCTGGGACACCCCTGGCAAGCCAGGATTAGGCAGGAGGAGCTAGACCTGCTGGTTTCAACCTACTAAGCACAGAAGAGTTATTTGAGAGTACACTAGCTCTGATGGTTCAAGGGAAATTGTTGATCACAGAACCTGGGTGCTCCTACAGCACCCCAGATGCAAAAATCTATGAATTAGGAATGAGACACAGCATCAGGAGTAATAAAGAGGACACATTTACTCTGTCACATTGTGCCTCAAGTCCCTATTCATTACAGAAGGATACAGTGATATAAAAATATGCAACTTTCAAGACAACAAAGTAACCTGTGCTGTTTTGCTAAGTCTGACACACCAAGAATTAAGTTTATTTTGAATAAACTTTCCTCTCAGATCTTTGCCCGTGTCTTCAAAGACTTCATCTACTGAGCTAGTTCACAGAGAAAGCATGCTACAGATCCCCAGTGACCCAGATAGCAGCTGCATTCCAAATTCTCAACCTGCCTTTTTCTCAGCCTGATAGTAATTCTGTGAATGTTTTTGCATAGCAATTGGCCTTTGATGGTGCACTTTCTGCCAACAGACTGACAAGAAGCAAACTTTAGCAAAACAAATAAGAACTGCAAAAACTACCACCTTGCAATAGGTGTCAGTTCCTGCCATCATTTATCCCTTGTTTCCTGCCACTTCTGACCATGTAACCATGGGCCCTGATTCCATGGATGCTAAAACACATTGTCTCTCTCAGTTCTTTATAATGAAAGCTACCATCAAGACAAGTTTCTTGAAATCTAGCTTTCTGAAGTATAGAGCATGATGCTGTATAAAGTATTACAGGCTTCAATAAAAGCAAGCTTTCAGCTCAGGAGAGATCTCGTACTCTTCAGAACTCCTCAGTACGTTTATGCAGATTCTCTTCCTGAAATAAAAACACAGCACATATTTTTTTCATGTGTGCTTTACCACGACAAACCCCAAACTCCACTTTTTCCTGTATTAGCAACTGAGTGACCTATATCCTGGAGCAGGTGCATCTATGAATATTTCTTTTTTTCTTATTCATTCCCATTTCAAACTGCAGATGCTTTATCCCCTCTCAGTGTCCTAATGCCCTTGCTGATATTTTGTTGCATTACTAAGTCTTAGAACAGCTCAGACTCTTAAGAACATCATCTCCAATAAATCAGGACAAGTCTAAGTCTTGCATTCTTTCTCACCTAGCTGAGAAGCCATTATTATAAATACCAAAGGCTGGGAATCCTGGCAAAAATGAACAGCAAATCAAAAGCCATTTTCTGAGCTTATTTCTATAGGTGGAGTTAGCTGCTTGCACTAAACCTTTTGTCTGGGGTGTGCATGTAACACTTCTAACTTGAAAAGAAACTTTTTCCCTGACACCAGTTACATTCCAGCATCTACAGGAAAAGAGGGTTGTGCTGCTGCTTGTACAAAATAAATAATGCCAGTTCTGATCAGAAGTCTCTACTCAGACAGCCCTGGCTTCTTGAGCAGGAACTGTATCCTACATAATCACTGAGCCATGAAAATGACTGAATTCCCTTCCTTACTGGAATGCTAAAGAATCTCCCACACAGCTTTTAATTCCTCACTCATTTTCTTGGGGTATCTGACTGCAACAAAAGCTCCAAAACAAAACCGGATTTAATCCTGCCATACTAATCCCCAATCCAGTGACTTTGGAGACAGTAAACCATAAAGATTGTTCCATCAAGCGACAAAAAAGCCAGTCACACTACACCTTGGGTTTTTTTAAGTGCATTATTATGTATTGTTGCTCAAATTCAAACCCAGATAAACATAATGAGATAACCAAATGCTAGTCTAAATACCTAAGTATCAACTACGCACAAAATTACAAGTCATTAGGAAAAATATTCTACGGCAAAAAACATGGAACACCACAATTAAAAAAGCAGTAAGTCCACACATCGTTGTTTTGGAGAAATATTTCTCTTTCAGTACCTCAAATAAAAAGGAAGCATGAGGAAGTTTTCTCCTTCTTGAATGGTCAGGAAGAATAAGGCAACATACAAAAGAGTTTAGAAAAGTCTGAACTGGAAACGACTTGTCTACAACACGGCTTCACATTAGGCAGCCACTCATCATCACATGCAGGCAGACAGTACTGAGAAATGGGCTCAGAACCAAATTCCACAAGCAGCATCCAGGCAGTGTACTTGTCTCCAGCAGGTAAAAAAAGTAATCTCTAATTTTCTTCTGGGTTTGTCAACAATCACGTATTTATGTCATCTGTCTCTACAAACAGGGGTTTGTGTATTAACAAATAAATGCACACAGCAATTCCAACTCCCCCCTCTCCTTTGTTCAGCACTACTGTTAGCTGCTACAGCTTTTGAATTTCACTCTACAGAACCAAGCTAATCTCCCCATCTCATGCAAAGCCATCTGCCTAAAAAAAGGAAATATACCAAAGCAAAATAAACTCCTTTTTCCTTGAATTCTGGATTGCGGGGCAGATTGGTCATGGTCTACAAAAAAAACATGGCAAGGTTTTTCTTGTTCATGCTGGGATTACAAAAGGTACAGGGACTACCCACACTTGAAAAAAACACCTATTTTAAAACATGTTTCAAGTCTAATTTAACATCTCAACATGGTAAAAAAACCTCCAACGTGAAGATGCTGTTATGTCACCCCATGTAAAGTGACAGCTTCCACTGACACAGCTGCTTTTTCTGCAAAGCATGTTGTTCATTCAGTACATGTCAGATCTGCCACAGAGCTGATGCAAATAACTATCACTTATTCAATTAGTGCTCTCTGCTCTATTTATAGCACAATATCTGCATTATAAAGAGAAAACAATGCCCCACATCAAGATATCCCAAGTCTCATGAGAATTAAAGAACATAACCCTCAGCTCCCATAAAGAACGCACCTCAATAAAGATAAAGAAAAGGGAAAATGGAAAAGAAAACCAGATTTGCCTGGATCTGAGCCAGGACTGAATAATTCACTGAATTCTGGCCTCAAGCCCGCTGACCTCAATGATGAATATCTGAAGCTCCCAGCGGCTTCTCTTCAATTGCTACTGCACACCAGAGCCCAGATTTCTGCCACACGGAAAATGCAAAAAATCACTATGAATAAGAAAGAACCAAGGCAGGTTCTCCACTCCAGCAATCACCACCCTAACCAGAGAGGGCTGTCTCTCTCTCTCTCTCTCTCCAATTTTTTAATTTTCTTTTTTAATTTCAAAGAATGCCTGTATCTGTTAGATGAGACGAGTCAGAATAACTCCATGAACTGGGTGCCTCTTGTATGTGTTCTCTGCCTTGTTAAAGAATTCACTTATTTCTCTTGCCAGTGGTAAGTTTGCTGTTGTTCCTAGGGGAAAAGAAAGAGATGAACAAAAAACCCTTCTCAGTCACGATGTGCCACTACCTTCTCACCACTGCACTTCCATGTCACCACAGAGTGTGCACCCCAGACACTACACACAGCTGTGCTGACTTCAGCATCTCTCCTCAGACAGCACAATAATTACACTGGCAGAAGTCAGTTAATCCAGGAGGGAATTGATCTGTAAAACGGTATAATGAGCTTCGACAGAACAGGGCCATCGATACAGGAACAAACGTCAAGTGACAGCAGGTTGTGAACTCCAGCCCCAGCTCTGCACCCTCCCTCGCCAGGGAGGATAAGCCTCCTTTGCTGTAGCAGCACTGGGATCACAAACACACTGCACAAACCTAAATTCAGCCAGACTCCTCCTCACTTGCAGAAGCCGCTGCTTGCCTGGCAGTTCCCAGCGCAGGACCTGCAGCTGCAGGAGCGGCCTCTCCAGAGCATCTCCCTGAGGGATTGCTCTGCTGCCAGTCTTCTGCTGGAAAGGCAGCAGCCATTTATCCTGCCTACCTGTCAGCTGTAAACCATCAAATGATAATTTAACATAAAAAGACATTAGTATCCATTAAATATACATCTGGAGTCACACTCTCCTTTTAAAAAATGTCAAAAATTTCAATAAAGCAAAAATTACTTACATGCTTTACTGAAATACCATGCAGAAAAACAAAGGTGCTTAGTAGTTTCTTCAGAATAAGTAAAGTTTCAGAGCAGTAATTAGCTTATCTTTTTCAAAGTCCACCATTGGTTTTTTTCAGTTTTTATAGACGAAAAAATTAATCAAGATCATTTAGAAATCCAGCCAACAAGTGAAATAAATCTTTAACTGTATTTAAGCATAACGTAAACAAATGCTGACAACCAACTCAAATTTTTAACATTCAGAAATTGCTACTGATTACGAAAGCTGTGGACTAGAAGACACTTTCCGGACTCTCATACCTCAGAACCCATGATGCCAAATGCGCAAATAAAAGAAAGCAGCAAGAACTGGGCACGTGAGTCTGCAACAACAACAGCGAGCCAACAGAACAGGCATCAAAATGTTAGATACCAACAAAGACCTTGGCCAGGGCTGAAGGAGATAAGGTAACAGAGCTTCTTGAAAAGAAATCAATACCTGAAACCAAAGAGGATCATTGAATTAGAAAAACTGTCCTTTTTTTTTTTTTTTGCCACTCAATTTTTAATGAGCAAAATGTTCACTGCCCAAGTCAGAAATGCTGCCAATGCCTTTTAAGTGGTGTTTGATGGTGATTAATGGTATATTCTACTAAAAGTATGATAAGAAACAAACTAATGAAAAATCATCAGTGAAAATGAAAAACAAGGACCAAGATGTTCATCAAATGTCTTTCTTCAAAACGCTAGCTACAGTTTTAATGTTTGGAAAATAATGAAAAACACAAACACAAACCCCCACAAAGAAGACCTAAAGAGCAAACTGGGGCATTTTAAGAGTGTATAAGGAAAAATTTAAGACTCTGTTCGTATTCTACCAAATCTAGTTACTTGTTCTATACCTTGAAGTTGCAAGCAAATACTGTAATTTAATATCTTTGCTTTCCTAATTAACAAATATACTTCAGCAGCTTTGTAAATTGGCTTCAATTCAGGAAAATATTAACCATCTGCCTAAAACTAAGCACATTTTATACCTTCCTGAAGTCAACTGGAAACAGAAGCATGCCTATATGCTAAAAATGAAACATATGCTCCAGTGATATGCCAAAAAGGAGCCTTGGTGTTAAAAGGTCTTAAATAATTCATGTTTGAAACCATCTTGAAATTCTTTGGTGAAAGGCAGTATGTCAAGAAAAATACTGATGCTGGGTTTATCGTCGTTTGAGCCACTAAACTTCAGACTATACACATATTTTTTTTAAACGAGATGACAGTACAGACACCTTATCATTTTCTCTGGTTCTGCAAAGAGGTAGCCTCAAATATTTGACTGCAAAACTAAGGCCTGAAGTTGAAATAAGCACATTATTTTCGTGGTCTTGGATAAGCAATGTATCATCCATTCTGCAGAGGGGATGCAAAAACTAACGAGCTCATCAGCCCCATCACGCATTTGACAGGCTCAAGATGCTCGCACACGAATCAGCTGTTTTATTTTTAAAGTGATACAAATATACACAGAAATAAATACATGTCTATGACATATATATTTATATTCCATGGACGCTCGGCTATCTCCCTGTGGAGATTCCTGCCAGCCAACAGGAATCCCTGGAGCCCCACTACCCAAGGCCGCGCTCCGGGCGCCCGACGGCGCACCCCCGTGCAGGTCAGTGCCCGCTCCCCGGGGCGCTCCCGGCCATCCCGGCCACATCCCGGCGCGGCCGCGCACACACCCGCGGATTCCAAACATGGATCCCGCTCCCGCCCAC
>NW_008235977.1:5472560-5484108 GCF_000691975.1 Corvus brachyrhynchos
GTTGCGCCCGGCGCTTGTCGCCGGCAGTGCCGGAGTGCGTTCCGGGGCGCGTTCCGGGGCCGCGCTGCCCGGCGTAACCCCAACACCGCCCTCGCTCGGACGCTGGCAGCCACGGAATCACCGAATCACATTCACAGAACCACGGAATCGATTGGGCTGGAAAAGACCTCCGAGGTCGTCGGGTCCGACCTGGGACCCAACACCACCTTGTCAACCAGACCATGACACTGAGTGCCACGTCCCGTCTTTCCTGAAACACCTGCAGGGACGGTGACTCCACGATCTCCCTGAGCAGCCCGTTCCAATGTCTAATCACCCTTTCTGTGAGAGAAACTTTGCCTAAGATCCAACCTAAACCTCCCCTGGCACAGCTTAAGACTGTGTCCTCTCGTCCTGTCACCGATTCCTTGGGAGCAGAGTCCTCCCCCCTCCGGGCTCCTGGCTGCACCCTCCTGTCAGGGGGTTGTAGAGAGCGATAAGGTCTCCCCTGAGCCTCCTTTTCTCCAGAATAAACACGCCCAGGTCCCTCAGCTGCTCCTCACCTCACTTGTGCTCCAGCCCCTTCCCCAGCTCTGTTGCCCTTCTCTGGACTCACGTTCACACATGTACATGCATTCCAATTTTACTTATGTGCATCCTTAAGTCTAAAAAATACGTTCAGGACAGCTAAAAATTTTTATTCTCTATATTGTTTATCAGTTGTTTAATATCAGGAACTGCCAATAGGAGTAAACATGTACATAAGGCAGAGAGATGCCAGTGTGTAGAATCGAAGCTTTAGGAGATACTAATGCTGTTTTGAAGACTGTCACAGTGACTGGAGCACAGGCCTGGTGAGGAGGGGCTGAGGGAGCTGGATGTTCAGACACAGCCCAGGCGGAGATAATGGAAAAACCACTGCAGTTGTTCACAGCAGATAAGGCTGAAAAAAACCCCAAAACCTGAGGAAAGGCAGCACATCTGGACAAATCAAACTGACCCAGAGCAGGCAGCCACCTGCATGGCTGAGAGCTGAGCACACAATGGGATCACCTCACAGGGATCTCACACTGGGGTGCATGAGCGTGCCAATGCTGTGATTTCAGTGAGGCCAACATCCCATTCACTGTAAGAACTTACAGAACAGGATAATATTACATTTTCAGTGTATGTTGAAATAGTGAATAGAAACTTCTTTGAAAAGTACAAAATTGCTTGAATTGCCTTTTAATAAAACAAAGATAACCAAATAAAAGATTTATTTTAGACACTATAACATACCAGGCCAAATCCTGTAGTTTTCAGATCACAGAAAATTTCTTCATTGAAGCAGAAACAGAGGAATAGAGTTACAAACTATAGTGGGATGTAAATTTCCCCATTCTGAAATGAAGAGCTGAGAGGTTACTGTGCATATTTTCAACATATCTCTTATAAAATCTGAAGAAAATCTAATATATTTTTCCTTATGCCTTAGTGCCATTCTATACAGTACAATGTAATTAATTCACTGCCATTAACAATGACTTGAAATAGATTTGGGATTGACACAGAAAATACAATTTGCCTTTATTGCAGCTGCTGATAGTTCATTGGCACCATTTTGGAACAGTCACTCCTCGCAGGGTAATGCTGCAGTGGGAAATGCACATCCTCCTCAGCAGGTACTTCTCAACCTTTCACAGAACCACAATAAAGCTTTCCTTTATTGTCAATCTCTTTTTTCATCAGCACCAAAAAAATCTTTGCCATGAAAACCTGATTTCATTTGACAGGATCTTGCTTGAAAGAAAGCAAAGGAACACAAGAGCCATACAAATAAACCAATCATTTATTTGATGTGAAACTCCTCCAGCAGCTCATAAAGAAAACAAATTCTCTTTTTAGTTCAGCAGACATGCTCAGTGCCTATTTGCTTAATTAACATCCTCTCACCCAGCTTCCTATTTCAACCTTTTATGTGGGCACTGCAAAGGAAAAGTGGCTGGTCCTGCACAGCCGCTCTTAGGGCTGAATTCATTCTGGATTCCCTGCAACTGTATGTGGTCTCAGGTGGAAGAAAGGGGCCTACAGAAAACTTGCTACTGCTGTGAGCTTCCTTCATTCATGGATTTGTCTGGTGACTGACAAATTTGAGAAAAGCATTGAGAAAGGGTGGATCACACATTCATTTCCAAATGTTTGTAGGCATGAGCTTTTAACAGGATATAAATTATTTGGAGATGAATAGTTGAACCAACTCGGCAGATGGAACATTTTAAATTAATGCTGATGATGTGAGTATGCACAATTATTTATTTATAAAGTTCTGGGGGAAAAAAATCCCCAAGATTCAATGTGTGATAAAAGCTCTCTTGAAAATGCCTCCAAAAGGGGAATCACACATGTGGAAATTAATTGTCTGTACTACATTTAGAGAAATTACTAAGAAAAATTAGAGTACATAATAACATTAATTTCAGCAAAAATATAATCACAGTCAGGATTATGTCTTCTTAAACAAATTTTCTTTGAAGAGATAGAAGCTGGTAGTAACTAATTTCAACTACATGAGTCTACATGAGTGCTTCCTTGAGGAATTGTGTCCAGCAGTACCTCCTGCAGTCTCTAAAGGTTGCTACACACTCTTCAAACTAAAACCAAATTACAACCATTGTCATTAACCACTGAACATGGCATCCGCTGTTCTGGCAGGGCTGAAAATGTGTGCACAAATGACACAGAAATGTCAATCTATATGGATTCTGCAAAACTCTCTCAAAAGCAGTACAACACAGGCCTGGTCTGCATGTGAAATTATCAACACTAGGAATGGGGTATTTTACTGTCAATATTCTTTTGCTTCTCACATTTTCGAGGTCTGTGTTGTGCTTTTGTGTCCTGTAAACTCAGTCTTAGCATGTCCTGTATGTTTGTCAAGAGGGGTGATAATTCAGCACCAAACTTTCAAAAGGTTTATCAGAAAGATGCAGCAGAACAGAGTGATTGTGAAATACGTTGTGAGAAGATGGGCAGCTGACAGCACTAACCCTAATTCTTTATGAATATCAGACAATATATTGACAAGAAGTTCATATAAATTCTTTGAAAAAGTATTTTCAATTGTTCACCATGTTCTTGAGAATGCCTGAACTGGTGATTTAAAAATATTAATGTACTAATATGTAATAAAGTCTTAATGTATTAGCAATTCATTTACGAACTAATGATCAAAGCACACAATAAAGTATCATTCAGGTGTGCAAGGAGTCAAAGTACAGCAGCATAGCTCCAGTGGAGTTGTGCAAATACAAATTACCTTAAGACAAGGACCATCATTTTATCTGGGGCGGCTATACCGTAAGATGGGAATTTGAAAAATGACTCTGTTGCCTTGTTCCTGTAACCAAACAGCTGCTGGCACTAATTTCTCAATAATAATAATATATTAACTTGGAACTGCTAGGCAGATGCAGTGATCGCTGTGCTGCTAACTAGCTGCAGGTATCTTATTTAACAAGAACTAGGCCTGTGTTGGCTGCAGGGTGTATTGAACAAATGTTAAAAGCCATGTTCTGACTGCTGCTGTCATGTTTCTTACACACATTAGGTGCAGCTACTGTGAGATCAGTGAAGCTGTTAATTAAACCACAAATATCAGTTTTTCATCTTTTCCATGTCCTTTATTACTATTTTCTTTAGGTTAACAAATTCTCTGCTAGCAAGTCAGGGAACTCCCTGGTTTGGAGTTTTTCTAGTGTTCACAAGCACTAACATTTACTTCTCACTGTTTGTTTTATCAATGAAACAGACAGACGGATGTCTTTATTGTGCCACAAAATATTACTGTGACCCCACTCACACAGGTGAGCATGACTGGTAATCAGAAAAAATGTAACGCTGAGATAAAATTAGACTAATACTACAACAAGAAAAGGAACTCCAGCTCTCTGAGAATTTTTCTAACCAAAGGTCAAGATGTCACCATTTTCTACAGCAATGTGGCAGCTATAAAATCTAAAATATTTATTTCTGGTACGTAGGAATTTCTGTTGGAAAGCAGTTTTCTGGTGGCAGAATATAGTCTGTGACTAGATCCTTTTCCTTGCTTGTGATTACAAAATTTTTTGACTCAAGGTTAACATGTGCCACTTGAGGTGAGAATGTAAAAATTGTGTAAATGTGATGTTTCTGAATTTAGCACATAACTGTGGAGTACAAACGTATACTATAAAACATTTTCTGGTGAATTAAATGCATTTAAAAAAACACACCTAAGAAAAAAACCAAAAACAAGCCTACGACAGAATCCCTGTTGATTAAGAGGTATTTTATTCCAAAATTCTAAATATCAGAATCAAATCAAAACTTACATTTTTCAGTTTACCCAATCATAGTATTTTGAAATTGTATATATACATAGAAAAATACAACCTAATAAAAACACTCAAATTTGCATTAGAATGAAAAGAATGAGTTGAAAAGCAAACCATAGCTTTAATAGCTATATATTTCATATCAGTACAAAATTACTGGGCCACAATACCCATTTTTTTGCACAATTTATAATTTAATATAAAATAAGGTGACTTTAAATGTATATTGCTCTCTTTAAATGTACCGAAGACCTTTGAAACTAGTAACTGAAAATATTCCCATTTATGCTGCAAGTATTTACTGCATGACAAAGAAACATAAAATGCAGCACTCTTGTTAGTACGTTAATTTTTTGCTTGTGCAAATAATGCTCTACTGATTTAATGCACGAGCAAACACAAAAAAGGCCAAAAAATTCCATTACAAAGAAACAAAACATTACATGTTCAGCACATTTGTATCATAGCAAATACAGGTTTCCTTCACAGACTAGAAAAGCAAAACCTGTAAAAGTTTTTTGAAGATGCAAATGCTACATTAAATCTTCCATTACTTTGCAAAAGCCAAGGGTCAAGTTATTCACCTTTAATGCAGCGTATTTGGAGAAGTCATTGCATGACAGGCTAGTTTTCCTGTGTTATGTTAAAATTCTACACATTGGAAAAAAATACACCTAAATACCACCATCACATGAAACAGTAGTAGTACTACAGACTCAAGCCCAGTTTTGTACAGCCTCTAGTCAAATCTTCCACAACGGACCTAAAGAAGGTGGTAGCAGTTCTTGAGAACTCCAGTTAGTATTGGACACACTTTAGGAGGTACATCCTGCTCCACCCAATGTGGGCGATCAAAGACTTCCGAAACCATTAATTCATCACCTCCACTGAGCACGCTGGTTCTGTTCATGTCCTTACAAATACTGACCACTCTAAGCCAGCAAACACCACGGCCCTTCTTAGGCCCTTCTAGGCAGAGGACTCAGCAGTGAACCAAGTCAGACCATATTATATTGCACATGGAGGTTCAAGGCTAAAGATTCAGTACCAGAGAGCTCAGATTCCACTCACACCCGTGAGGGTTACCAGAGCTCAGCAATAACCATGATCCCACCTGTGGCATCCAGTGTGACAGGGGCCACTGCCAGCAGAGCACTAACAGCTCTGCCCATCCCAGAAACAAACCAAAATTATCTCTTTGCTGTAAGCCTCATCTGGTCTCTGCCACTACTTTTTTATTTTTTGGATTCCTGTTTTTCTTTAATAAAATACTTTTTTTCTGACTCATTAACAGCCAGCAGCATTGAACACAAACAATCACATTCAAAGGGTCACGTTACTCTGGACCAAAGACAAAAAAACTACCTTGATTTTCACCAGGATAATGCTGCTCTGTGACTGCCTGGGAGGGTGTAAGAAAAAATAGTGCAGGGCTCTGTCAGGGTAACCAACAGCAAACCCTAATGCTGCAAGAATCTAAGTGCAGCATGATTCCTTCAAATCATCAAGAGCATGCTGATTATAGCTGAAGTATTTTTAAAATACCCTTTAAGACTATTTAAGCATGGACACAAGTTTAGAAACAACTAAATATTTAAAACCTTTGCTTGGAATAAATGTTTTATAAAGAAAGAGCACATGTAGTAAACTTTCTAAAGTTTTCACAAGCATTATGTGAATTAGAGATCAATGTGTACATCAAGACTTAAAACAGAAAAAACCTGATACTTGGCAGACAACGTTGGCAAACTTCCTCAAAGATTTCAAATTACATTGATAAATATAGCCCATATTTGACTTTACAATCATGCTTAAACAAAAGCTATTTCCACAATTTCATAGTTTCTTGAAACAAATGTAAACCTATATATTAGGTTCCTCACTTTACATTTTCTAAATATTGTCAAATATAGATAATATGCTTTCTGTAATAAAAGTCACTTTTCAATATTGATCATGAGATGCTGCATTAATTGCAAACTGGAGTACTTAAATAATTTCATATTTCATTATAAAAGATATAGCTCTTTTAAAATGTTTTTATTGTCTAAATAATTACACAGCTGCTGATTTTATAGTCATAAAAAAATCTGCTTCTGAAACATAGCTCTCAAAAGAAGACTAATTTTCTGTTGCTGTACTTGTATTTTTTAAATGCTCCCAGTATGCATCTTATTCACAGCAATTTTGAATCAAAGGCATTAATTTCATTCTGAAATATCTTTTTTAAAGTTTCTTTAAAAGCTTTAACATCATTCTATAGTACTTGCTGTAAGAATACATCAATGCCTGTAAGTCATTATGAAATTTATACTGACACAAGTGCATACATAATCTGGAATCTTATTCCTGAATCTAGAACATGCTATCAAGAGTTTCCTGCACCCCCATTCAGGAAAATTTCCAGCTTGGAATCTCCCTGAAACACAAACGTTACTTTAAATTGAATTCTGAGGTGTTACATCTATGCTCACTAAGTAACCTCTATACTCCATTTACATATGCTACTGTGGTCTTTTATTTTTATCTTTTTATTTGCTTTCATTCTCCAGCAGAAGGTAAGAAATAAAAATCACTTAAATAAGTCTTACTTTATGTAACTTCAAAAATGGAAGATACTTTCCATAGCTACAGTAGTTGTACCAATAAAATGTACCTTCTTATCCTGAAAATCAGCAAAATGAGTTTCCAGTTGACACAGTAAAATTAAGATGCAGTTAGCACTGACATTAACAATGCTATGGTATCCCATCCACATGAGCAGGAGGGATCTTGACCACGCTTTTTTAAAATACTCTTTTTCATCTACTAACGCCTACACATGCAAGTAGTCCAACAAATTTCAAGTCACCATGGAGTGTACATGTAATGAAAGCACACATGTAAGAATTAGAGCTATAATCTGTCTGACAGTCTCTTAAACCTCTTACCCTACTAAGATTAAGACTGGGTAAAACCAATCTTCTTGCACATAGATAATCAGCTGACAAAGTGTGTGAACCACAAGCCCATGTAAGTTACTGAAAATGCTGTTCCATCAAAGTCACATTTTGAGGCCAGGATCAAAGCCTGATTCCTGATTCTTTACTACATTACTAGTAACAATACTAAAAATAAAGACAAAAATAAAACATTGGCCACACTGAAGACCTTGAAAATTCAGTGAAAGAGGAATTATGCCCTATACCCTTTCATGTAAACTAATTTTATCTAAACAAACTGCCTAAACCAAACCCATGTAAATGGATAAATATGCAAGCCTATATCTGGTGAACATACTGGTCCCCCCAGACTCTGTGTTGTCTTCCTTAAGGACTCGGATGCCGTCATGGATCAGCAAGTAAGAATGGATTTAACAACAAAAGCCATTGGTGGATTTTAAATCTCTGAAAGGATGCAGAAATAAGAGTTGAAACTGCTCATTTCAGAAAATTCTGGGTTTTGTGGGCACTGCTGTATGTATGGAGGAGATGCAGCTGTGAACAAAAACCCCAAGGTACAAAATCAAACCAGAGCTTTTGCCCCTTTAAGAGCTTGTCTATATTGAAATCTCACTGCTGTAAGTACAGTAGAAGTCTTCCTTTGTGTGCCTGGCTGTATACAGGGAGTTTATACTGTAATTTATTCCCTTTTTGGAAAAGAGAATAAACACATCTCATAGAAGGCACGTTAGTAATAGTTTAAGTATGTCCACTCTAGGATCTGTGCAGCACAGTTAGCTGTGTTTGCAAGCTGAACAACCTCCTGATTTGCAGTTACTTGTCTACTGAAATTCATAGAAAATGCTCTCGTGTCAATCAGTGTCGGAAGCCTCATGTTACTACACCAGTGGTGAGAGAAATAAGCTGAGAGTGATGTAAACTGATGGCTTTAAACCACTGATCTTTTGGTATGTTTAAAAAACAACAGTGAAACAAAATACTTAGTGTCTTTTCTGGTAATGAAATGTATTGAACATAATGAAATGTCTTGTGTAAGGAAATGTCTTGTGCAATGAAACATGCAGGGACTGAAACAACGAATGAATCAAATGCAACAAGCCAATGAGACAATGAATGGGTGAAATGAAACAAGCCAAATGAACCTTTACTTTTTGAACCCTTTTGCACTGCCAGCTCTTCTCTGCTTCATTTGACTCGCTGTTCTCTCAGGGCAGGAGGTGAGGGAGGTGTGAGTGTGGCTAAAGTACTGGTGTACTTTAGATCCATGATCCAGATTCATGGATGTGGCTGGCAGAGACACTAGTTTAAACAGCCCCTGTGTCACTCCATCCTGCACCTGGGCATGGCCAACCAGAGAAAGTGAGGATTAACAGCTTCCCTACAGTGCACCACTTAACCTGTCACACAGTGTTCCCTCCAGTGTTTTGCTAGAAACCAAAATACAATCCAAGTAATTTACAGCCTTCACTTCAAACCCTGTGGAGGTTTGACTTGCGGACATCACGGGTTTTCTCAGACATGTCTGTTGGCAGCCACAGCCCAGCATCTTGTCCCTGGCAGTACATGGATGCATCCATACTGCCAAGAACTTTGAAACACCTGGATCCTGCTCTGTGGAAATACACAGCAGAGTCTTGGGATCTTGCCCTGAATCTTTTCCCCAAGTCCCACAGAAAGCACATCAGCCCCAGATTTTTATCGCTCACTTGGTGTTTGTAGGCTCAAACCCTACAGTAAAAGACCGAGCACCTGGAGAACAGTATGTGTAAGGTCTAGGGGGAAACCACAAGACAGATGACTGAGCAGGCAGGGTAACAGGTGTGCAGAACAGGTATCACATGTAAATGATTCCACTGAATATTTCCTATTTCTTGAGCAGGAGAAAAAATTATCATCAGAGCTAATGGGTAAAGAACATTCTTCAGTACTGTAAAATAAGCTACATTCATTTTTTTTTTGTGCAACTGACTTTCAAGAGCCAGGCAGTGAAATGTAGTGTACTCCAACACAAACAACTGAAACCAAACATGTAACCCAGCAAGCACCTCTGGAAGCTGTTGGCTCCAAGAGCAAATGCAGAATCTGCGTAGCAATTCATGGAGAGTCAGTACATGAATCAGAAAAGATGATGTTTCCTGTGTCCCAGTAAGCAAAATCCCAGCACAACTCTTATTTGAGTTTCTCACACGGGTCAGTGCGGATGTGTTAGTGGCAGTAGGAACGGCGGTAATACAGAAGGGAGGATTTAAGTGTATTGCCCTTGTTTTGCACAAGCTGATGCCTTCCAAGGCCAGCTGCTCTGCACTCATGAGTGTTTGTTCATTAAGGGGGAAGCCAGTATTTGTAAACAAGATGTAGGCAAGTGTACTTTTCAGAATGTCTTACAGATAAAACTCTGCTTAAGCTTCTGATGTTCCTTCCCCATTCTCATGTGGTTGCAGTTGTTCTCTTTCTTGCTCTTCCTGAGGTGGCCTCACACGTTTGAAAAAGCCCATCTGTGATTCAGAGAACAATTAGGACATTGCATTGTGATTTGCAAAACATACACACATTCTCTCTTTCCTTCGTGATCAGATCTTAACTGATTAAGCTGTCTTTTCACTCCTACTGTCTTCCCCCATTTCTGACCTCCAAAGACAGTAAAAAAATTAAACAGTTGAAAAATTAAACTGAGCTCAGCACAATCACAGACCTGCTCTTTTATTCAGCTTCTTCCTGAAAAAGCTGAAAAGCTTTTACAGTTGTTCCAAAAACTTAACTGATTCAGATGATTAGGGGACCAAGGCATTTCTGCAAACTGCTGGTACTATATGAATAATACATCACTAGTAGGGAAAAGCAAACAATACAAAACCCCGCAAACACAGTACTTACCCTGTACATGACAAACACTAGAACAGCCAGGAGCAGTAACCCTGCTAGGACGGCCAAAATTATAACCCACACTGGCACAGGCATGGGCTGTGGTTGAATGCCCCATGTAATATTTGTAGCAACCTAACAGAAAAACACGATAAACCACACTTTGCATCACAGTGACATGCTGAGTTCATCCATGCAGTTTAAATCTTGTATACCTTTATCCTATCATGATTATAATCTTAATCCAGTATAAATTATTTTTTCTCTCCAGTATGAGTCAAAAGTCATAGATTAATTGGTGAAATAAAGACTTCACTGACCCAAACTTAATAGGATTTTAAAATTAAATGATAACAGGGGGTTGGGGGTTATTTTGCTTGGGTTTGCTTTTTTGCAGTCAGTGATAACATGGCAACATATCTTCTGTAATTCTTGATGATTTTCAGTAAAACTGTAGTAATCTGGAAATATTTTAGAATTAGAGAAAAAAAATTCAGGTATTTTCCTTTTTTTATCTCAAAAGGCAGTACTTTCTGAAACAAAAAATCAAGTCCATTCTTTTTTTGGGAGAGAAAAAACCCCAGTTAATAATAGGCATTAGAAACCATATTCAAAAATAAGACAATCACAGTCCTTTTCTACCTTTTCCTTAAGATCTCTTAATCCTATAATGCTTACCAAAAACTTTCAATTTGCCAGCCCAAACAAGTGGCCTACATTCTTCTGTTTGCACCCCATCTCCTTTCCCTTTGAAACCCCCTGAGGCACAGATGGCCTTTGTTCCACACTCACATAGTACTTCATATAATATAATGGAAGTTCATTATTCAAGCTCTAAGTGCTACTACAGCCGAAAACTAATTTAAAGGAAACTATTTCTCTAACAACAATGGCATTAACAGGAACATTAGGACTGTTCGCTATAATTTTTTTTTCATTTTCAATTAAGTCTTTCAAGCCACAAATATTGTCAACTCCAGTCTGTTTTACCTTCAACAGTATGTGTACAACTGAAATAAATACATGAAACAAATAAAAAATTATAAAATTAAAATTATACCAAGCCATAAAAATGTTACTCAACAATAATTGTCTTTGCATTAATTTTGAAGTGATTGTGTATATATATATAACTCAAGCTGGATGTAAATTACTTACTACTGTAGAATTGTGAATATCTTCAAAGGAAAGGTTCTTATAAGGGAACTCTATAACACTGAAAGAAGCAGATGATTTGAGAGAGTAGGAATGATTCTGATTTTCTTTCTGTGTAAGAAAAAGAAATTAGTATTGCATGTGGGTACAAAAATCACTTTTAATGTTTCAGAAACAGTGACAGAATATTCAGAGTCACTCACATTCATGAAAGTTTGGGTCCAAAGGCGTGATTTTAAATACAGTATTGCACTC
>NW_008235977.1:5484118-5507999 GCF_000691975.1 Corvus brachyrhynchos
TTCCCCTTTCCAGGTGGCCAACTTGACAGACAATCTTTAAACAGTCAGCAGTTCCACAGCCCTGTGTATAAAAATAGGAAGGATATTCCAAGTATGAAAATATTTTGAAAGTCATTAATGGCATTACTTTACCCATAAACCTACACTGGCAAAGCACCATAAACTATTAAAATACATTAAATAACCCCCAGTAGTGGATAATTACTTACAGTTTGCAGTTACAAAGACAGTGACATGGTAATATGCTTATTTCCTATTACAGATTATTTCCAATCATGTTTAGAAAGGACAAGTCTTCCTTAAATTTGTTTTTAAGGACTTAGCACAGGATTGTAGGTGTATTGTCAACATCTCAGTGCTGAGAGCTCACCAAAGTGTGCACATCCCCCTCCACAGCAGCTAAATCCCTTCGGCTGATGCGGTGGTCACGGTGATCTTCCCTGCCAAGTGTTTCATTCCTGTCATCATCCTTGGGAGCAGAAATCTGGGATACACCAAGGGAATCCAAACAACGATTTAGATAATTGCAGTCTTCAAGGTTAAGGTCAAGAAAATACCTAACTGCAAGTTTCTCTCTTTCTATCCTGGCTGTTCTTCAGACTCTGGCTGAAAATAAATCATTGCAAATTGTACAGCAGAAGCACAGGAACTTCGTATTTATATATTCACAGAAACTGCTTTTTGTTATCAAAGATACACAAGTATTCTTTGTTGTTCTATACACTGAATATCTTCCCTCAGTCCTTCTTTTGCTCAAATTCTTCTTCAACTAACATACTGATTTTTATTGCTTGTTCTAAACTATCCTAGAATTCAACTCTCTACACTCAATTAAACTTGTTGGGTTTTATCTGGTGTTTGCCTAGTCCAGCCTAGGAAAAAGGAGTTTCTTCTGCTCTGTAAATCTCATGTTTTGCTGGCAGTCATAGCTAACCCCTATTGCCTTGTGTGACCTTTGGATGAGGGCCTAGATAAATAAGCTAGCAATGTAAAAAAAAAAATATACCATTTTCTTCCAAGAAACAAAACCCAGAAAATTTAGATGAACAGTCCAAAAGCATCTGGTATGTTTTAGGTTTTAGTTCATGACCACATTCATTATAATTCCATTGCTTTGGACTTAGAACTCATACAGAACAGCCTTGAAGTTAAAAAAAAATATAGGAAGAAAACCCCACAATAAAAGTAAACAAGACAAACTGATCTTTGAATTGACAATTTTGAACTGTTGTTTACCTTTTACTTCACCTGGTATATACATTGACATGTACTGTGGAAAAGTACAGCCACAGATGAAAAACGATCTCAGTTTCTCATATTCTCAGGGATTTGGCTGTTTTAAGTGTTTACAAAACAACCAAACATCCTTCATTCCACTCAAAGGGAAAGTCCTGCTTACCTTAATTTTCAGTGGGTTGATTTCCATGTCAGAAGTGCAGTTCATGGGACCATCAATTTCATACTGAACAATATACAAGAGCGTGTTGTTTTTATATTTGTAAGGCCACTGCAGAGTCATCATCACCTTGCTGAATGCACTTGGACCATTGTTTCTCAGCTGATTATGAAAACAAAATTTACAGATGTAAAAAAATAATTCTGCTTTCTCTATTAATGTGCATATAGTTACTTTATATTTGAGCCACAAATGTGGTACTGCCACTACCCCCATCCCCACCCCCACCCCATTTATGGCAACAGCATCAAAACTTTACCTAAAAGTGGTAAAAATTTTAACTATTGTTATTCACACAGCTCTCTCGGTAAGTTTTGCTTAATTAAACAACCTAGATTAAATCTGTGGTAATTCTTTTAGGGAAATTTTAAATACTTAAATTTTTTCAGAGCAAAAGACTTCAGAGTAGTGATTCAGAATAGATAGAGTACAATAATTGACACCCATGGGCCATTTCCTGAGTTCACATTACTTCAAATGTTTTACCTAGATTTCAAAAGGCAATAAAATAAAATATGTGTAGTTATGTGGGTAATCAACCCCTGTTACACTAATTGCAGGCATTCCAACCCATCTTGGATATACCAGTTTTTGGCCCAGCATTAAAAAATCATAAAATCTCTCCTTACATGCAAGACAAAATAAAAGAAAAAAAATCATAATTTACTCCAGAGAAAAGCTACACCAAATGATTTATTTTCATTTATCACAGAACCATGTCACTGAAATCAGTAGTAATTCCACACCTCATAGATATGCTGAACTAGAGGCCCAATATCATCTTCTGTTTCGGGATTCTCCTTTGGCTGCCAGTTGGCAATAGGAAGGAATATGTGATCAGGGGATGACACACTAAACAGCAGAGCAAAGGAGTTGTTATTAGCAAGTATGAAACAATAAATGTGATTCTCTAGAACACCTAAAAAAAACCCCCAACATGCTTAAAATACAATCTCCACTTCTTCATCCTCTATATAAAACACAAAAGAACAGAAGTGGTTTGAATATTAAATGTTCAGTTCTGTTCTCTACGTTAAAAGATGATGAGAGACATACATGTCATCCAAAAACCAGTGTGAAATACTGTGACTACAATGAGAAATACTGGTGATGTAGAACCTTAGCAGTACAGTCCTAAGACTAATTCAGCTTGCCCTGAAAACAGTGAAGATACCAATCATGCTTTTCCAGTATGCAATCCCCCACCTCTCAGATACTGAACAAATTCGTTACAATAATGGATGTAGCAGAAAACTTTAAAAATTTTGACTCAGGAATCCAACTTAACTGGTTAAGGAAGAGGACTGTACAGCTTATGGATGGGAAGTATAGATTTCTGGCAAGGAGAGGTGACGGACTAACCAAGTCATTACAACATTAATACTATGCTTAAGACTGAAGAAGGTGAGGACATTGCAAACTTAAATTCCATAGGATTTTCAACTTTGGTTTCAGGAGTTTTCAGATGAAACCCCAGTCAGGTTTGTGGAAGAGAAAAGTGACCAGCAGAAATGTAGAACTGCAAACACGAGGGGTGATATTTTCTTCTTTTAAAAAATATCTCTAGTAATGGAGGCACAATATTCCTTTTTGGAATTAATTTTGTAATTATTTAGAATGATTTAAGATCTGAAAGTCCAAGGGCTGGCTAGAGAGAACCATATGGTCTTTATGATTAAAAATTCCCTGAGCCTTCTTGAAAACTTATGCAGACCTGAAAGGAAGTTCAGTGAATATAAAGAAGCAAATGTGCAAAGCTCATTAAAAATGTTTATTAAAATAGTATTGCTTACCCTCTAATTTCAACAGCTGCTAAAATAGCAAGGTCAGCCTGATAATATGCTACTGGGCTCAGATTGTCATACAGGTTGGAACTGCAGGGAAAAGAAAAGGTAAATTCTTAAATGAAATAAGCAAAGTATTTAATAAAAAAACCCTCCACTCTTCACAGTAATTGTATGTAACATCATAGCATGACTCCTGAGCCACTATAGGAAAGCACATTTGTTAAAAACTAAGGACCAGATTCCAGCAAGTTCTCACCTAAATGCATGGATGTCCCACCCTCTGCACAGTTTGGGGGAGCTTCAGCAGGGAGAGGATGAAGGACACAAAGTTAATGCTGACTCTCTTCTACAGCTGTCACGCAAGAAAATACAGAGGACACTCCCCCCTCAGAGTGGTGCTGGGAACAGAATCGTGACCTCCTTAGACACATCTGATTATTCTGTCTCCCTAACCAAACAATTTCCTTTACAATAACCTTCTTGAGTCTTCTAATTGTTCTTCACTGCTGCTGTAATCAACAAACACATGCAACAGTGTTTTCCTCCTGACCTGTGAATACCTCACTCTTTTAGAGACTAGACTTGCTCTGCTAGGAACTAAGCCAGCTTTGGAAATCGAGCTTTGTGAGTTTAAGCCAAGTGGTGTGATCCTTAAAACCTCTTCCAGATAATACCCTGGTAATGCCTGTCACTATGAACTGTGATCACCGTGTTCCATCGCACCACTGTTCGCTCTCCATGCATCCACAGGTCATGAAAGGAATTTTCTTCCATAAAAAGCCTAAAACACTACAGGAACTTCCCTTCTCTTCCCTCAGGAGAGAACCATGACTTGAGCAACCTCACTGACTGTTTCAGACCCGGTGGCAGTAGCAGGTGACTGCTGGTAGCCTAAGGAAGATGACAGACACCCCAGAGCAGATCACTTCCTGCAAAGACAGGAGTCATGTGCCATTGGCACACCTTACTAGCTGATGGAGAAGGGGAAAAACTGAACAGACAGCAATGGGAGAGCAAAGAGATATTTAATGTGCCAAGGCCTTTGATCGGTATGGCAAACCACTCTATCATTAAAATAGAATGGCAGCTTTAAACTTTCCTAACTCCTGAAGATGAAAAATGCATATGTGGATGAGATTAATTTATTCACTCCATTAAGAAAAAGAAAGCCCTTTAAATGGAATAAAAAGGCACTTTTGGTCCACCATGGGGAAAAAACCAAACAGCTGTATTTGTACTGTCCATTAAAGGCAACATAAAACTGCACTGGGTAAAGATACTCCTAATGATCACATCTCCAAACCTTAAACACCTCCAGAAGTTATAAATTCAGATTTATATATCAGATTTATATGACAGTGCTGTGCTCATCCAATAATAACAGGAATGCTACTGTTTTGTTCCATTTAATTTTCAGGCTCTTTTACGCTGGCTTTTGTGATGGTTCACTGCATGTTGCCTCTCCTCAGACCACCCCATGCATTGCCTGCCCTAAAAGACTCTCATACTCTAAATACATAAAATTCTGGCTTTACATCAGAAGGAATTCAGAGTTCAAACATTAGTTTTAAAAGAGGGCTATAAACTCAAAGTCATTCTGTGGCACTACAAGTGTCAGCAGGGCACAATAATATGCACATACAAATACTCTTACATTTTTTCCTGTATTTTAGGAAACCTAATTCAATATGTTTATTTTTCAAGCCATTATGAGGCAAAGACAAGAGAATTAGGCCAGAGTGATACTGTGTAGTTTGCAGGATATTTACTGTGTGTGTCTTCTCCCAGGTGAGGTACATACTCAGAGATTTCCATACCTTCGGATTTGCAAGTCAAACTTGACAGAGGTGTCCATCTCAGACTGCTGGTGCACACTGAAACGCAGGCCAGCTAAGAGCTGGGGGAAAAATCACTGTGGTTCAGTGGAAGCACAATAAAATAAAACACACAATAAAAGCTTCCTAATGCTCTTAGACAACGAAATTGCTTGAGACTTGTGGTCATGAGAGTACACACACACAGAACTGGCAAATCAAACTTGTCCAGCTCATCCAGGCTGGAAATGTACTGCCCTCTCCTTAGATTACAGCCAAGGCATCACTGCCCTAAAATACAAAATAAGGGTTACATCATGCTCCCCACCCTTACTTCAGCCATTTCTACACATAACTGAGCCTCCCCAGGTGTTGCAAAAAGTATTGTAATCTAAAGAGCAGGGAACACATCAATAATTCAAAATTAATTCCCAAGGTTTGGTCTAAGTCAATTCATATTTGCTTTAACATCTGTGCAGTTCAGCTTGATAGACTGCAAAAGACTTTGGAACTAGCATTTACTCATCTCTACAAGATGGCTCTTGGAAGCAAAGCATCATGAAATTGTTATAACTGTGACTGATTTTCGCTTCATTTCCTCAGAAAATAAGACTTATTATATCATATCACCTTAAAATCTGCCAGGTCCCACTAATAATTTTTTAATTCTTCCAATTTCAGGTACATTTGGTGGAACTGTAGAGGTCTCAACTAGACAGAAGTAGGCAGAAGAGAGATGAACTAAGAGAAAGAAGTGTTATGAGCTAGCTCTTGATTATATCCTAAAAAATACATATCAGATAAATATAAAAAATTCATGTGGTACCAAAGTCCATAATTTCCACTATTTAATGAACGACTCATTTTGAGTTGCATCATAAAACTCATGAACACTCCTTTCAGCCTTTAATTTAGCTGAAAAGTTGAAACCAACTACCGCTGTACTAACCAAACGTGTGGGCAAGCTAAATGTCAGCTAGAGCTAATCTCAAATTCCTGTGAGAAAACTTCCTGCCCAAACACTACTGTGATTAAGGAAAATTCCACCTGCCCTCCTGGGTGAACTACCAGACACCTGTTGGACCAAACCTTACCTTAGTTCCTGCTTTCATGGGATTTCCCAGGTCACAAACTACCATGCGAGTCTGATTCTCTGTTTTAAAAGCACATGACAGTCTGGCTAAAGCCTGCAATAAACCAGAAAGGAGTATTAAGGAATGTCATTCTTTATGTCTGAACACCTGGATGAAAGTCTGGAGAGAAGTTCTAGATGGGCCGCATTCATTTTAATATAATTTCTCAGCCATAACACAGACAAGTACTAAAATGAAATAAAATGTGAGTATGGAAGTCTCCAAGGAGACAAATGTTTTTGATACAAGACAGATCTCTTCTCAAGGTTATAAAAAAGAGAAACTTGGAAAAAACTGGTAACTTTTTCAGTGCTTTGCTCTAAGACTGAAATAATAGAAACCACCATAGATTTTCACAGCAGCACCTGAAATATGACTCCTCAAAAACAGCAGTTGGAATTTTACCTCGTTGTTACGAACAACTCCGATGAAATCTGCTTGAGGTGGAACAACAACAAAGAGTTCTGCTTCATAGGCTCCCTCCCCCTGGTTCTGAGCACTGACAATGAGGGTCAAGGGATTGTCATCACCAATATAGATCTGCTTCTGATCGCTACAAGAAAACAGTGTAAAAATGAGTTCTGTGTTCAGGTTTTAAAGTGCATTGAAGTGGCTGAATTTAGAGAAACGAGACAATCTGAGAGTTCACAAAGACATTGGAGAAATCTGGAGGCAGTACCTTTGCTTCAGGAGTGTCAGGAGAACTCTAAGCTACTTTTAGAAAAAAACCTATGTCTATAATCACAAATGGAGCAAGCATTACATGCTCTTTTGTAAGAATCTTTCCTGTAAAACAAAAAAACACCAACACCTTTTTCTCACAAGGAACAAACAATTATGAACAGCTAAGTCCCTGTGCACATTTTGAATTACAGGCCCACTTTGCAGAGGTACAAGCACATATTTATAACAAAACTCAAGGGAAGGCTCAACTACGGAATAGAGTGAAGACCTCTGCAATACCTTTGGTTCTAGATACAAAGAGACTATTTTTCCAAACAACGTATTTTCATTTCACCAACTACAAGCAAACATCAAGGTACCTGCATTGATGTAAAACATTCCTGAAGTACTTGCATGAATTAGTGCTTGTGAAGTGTCCTAACTACATGCAATGTGCATATGCTATAATGTATGAAAAAACAGATTATGAGATAATACACTAAGAGTGGCTTTAGGCCACACAAAGTACAAAAAACCCAGACTCATGAAAAGAATTACCACCTAAAACTTGTTTCTTTTTTCCAGGTTTGATAAAAGATATTACCAATACCAACAATTTTCTTTCATAGATGTGGCAACAGAGCCCTACTCCTCCCCTTGCTGGATGAAATCACATCTTCATGTGTCTGTCTAACATTAAACAACAGAACAGAGCTACAATGGCAGCTAACAGTGGTTTATTCTCACTATACATGTCCAGCTTAGCAAATAAATAAATATGGTCTACTTATAGTGGAGGCTGGGGTGGGAGTGGGATATTACATGCTAAAGACATTAGGTTATAAAGCAGAGAACAGGTTTTCTTTAAAACATGTAAGCCTGAGTTTAGATTGTATACAATGAGGAGTCCTACTTATTTCAACACATCCCTTAAACAAAAGTATTACCAGCTACTGAATTTTAGAACTCAAGTAGGAAAATTGCTTTTCCTTGTAGTATTTTTCTCATGTATTTACCTTTCTACTGACACCTCCAGCTTTGGTTTGCAGATATTATCATCCCCACAATCCAGAAGAATATGGGCCTATGCAAAAATCAAACACATACTGTTGTAATAATAATTCCTTCATCTGTTCTAACACACATTTTCAATAATACTGTTTCACCACCACATAAAAAAAATTCTACATACCTGGTTGTGAAATGTTTTCATGTCATTAGTCTCAGAAGAGAACAAATGAGTTTTTATATGAGGGGGGCCCTGTGCCTCGTCCTGCCCTACTGCAATTCTAGAACTAATGCTTAGACCTTAACCATCTTTCCATACTTTGAATAATATCTTCATATTAAGTTGCATCTTCACTATCCTCTTTATAAACAAGTGTAAAAATTTGTAAAAAGGGCAGAAATAGAAAAACTATGTCTATTACCTTAAGAGAACTACAGGGGTAAACATAATGGACATAGAGCAGCATAGTATGAGAAAGGATGAAACACTCCAAGCCTTCAATATTAACACTTCCAGTACTACTCTAACTGATTTTCTCCCTAGGATGAACCTAAGCATGTTCTGAGTTTTCATCACAGACTGTAAGCAGTGTACCTGTCTGCTCATGTTAGCAGGAGTGAACTGGTTGAGGATAGGGTGCAATCCTGTTGCATCTGCAGCCGTTCTGTAATCCAGACGATATTCCATGAAAATAGTAATGGGAGTTAGCTTGTCTCTGAACTCAGATTCATCCTGAGGAAGCCAAAGATTTGAATCACAATTAAAACGTAGTAGGAATGGAGAGGCCAAAATAACATTAAAACTTCTGAGCTTGTTTCAAAGTAGAAAATCTCTTCTCAGAAAACCTGCACAATTTTAGCAGTAACATGCCAGTTTAGCAAATGGAAAACCAGAGCATACAGAAATAACAAGTCATGGAAATCCAGTATCAAGGAGCCTAAGGGCTCCACAACTCTGCTCTTTCCTGCCAGACAAACCTCAGTCTGCTTCTAAGATCCCTCATGGATACTCATCTTTGGACTTAGAATTTTTCCTCCCTAAAATTACTTGGCACTTGGGAGTTGCTGACTTTCATGTTGTTCATTTAAAATCATTCTGTTCATCAAATGTTGATCCTACCTTTCAGAGAACTTACCAACCATGTCTTAGCTTTACATTAGCCACAGATTCGATCAGTGAAAACTCTGCTTTGCTTCTAAGAGTAATGAAAATTACTGACTCCAGAACAGATCTTCATTTCAGGATCTTATTTCAGAACATATCTTCTATGGGCAGAAACTTATTGATTATCTATAGTTTTAAACTGGTTTTGCATCCCATTTATGATAATTTCAAATAGGTCATGCATCATTACTTTATGAAAAGGTCAGGTAGAAATGTGCTAAATCTTTATTAACCCTGAGATCCGAGATGTCTAATTCCGTATACATCCCACTCACAAAAGTCAGGTCAAAGAAAGTATTACCTACCCTCCATGAATCTTTAATGATTACTAGCATTTTTATTTGGGTTTTTTTAGAGGGAAGGAAGTATTGTATATGTTTGATTTATAAGTACTCAGTGAGATAAATCTGAGCTGTTTCTTCTGCTGATTTATACTTTTTTATTGTGTTAGCATTTGTTCACATTTGTGGGGATGAAAACAGAAAGACTGAGAAAAAGCAAACTTAGTATTTCAACCTTCTCTATCTCCTCTGCTATTTGCTTATCTTGGCTTGTCAGTTGCAGGTCTGTATTTTTCTTCAGTTTTTAACCTCCAAAGTAGATGGGACAACCTCTGCTTATTGACTTTTATGTTCCTTGGAAATTATAACTAATTTGGTGCCTGGATGACTTGTCCAAAAAACCCAGAACAAAGTTCTGAATTCAATTTCCAATCCGTTTAGGGACCAGGACCTTAGCCACAATAAGATTCATCGTTCATCCTGTGACAGCAGCGATAATTTGGGACAGACATATGGTTTTAGTAATTTCAGGTCCATCCACTGAGCAAGAAGTTTCTCTAGCATTTTTTTCTTTTTTTTTAACACCTAACACAACGATCTTGTAACAGATAATGCAGCAAAAATTATTTGCCTAAAACATAAATGCTTACTTACCCTCAAGAAGGCATCAAGTTCCTCACAGTTCATTTTGCCCCCCTTTGTAATTGTCATGTTCTTAGAGTGGCTGGGCTGTTTGCTGTGGAGAAAGAGAGCTCTCCTTATAGCTCCTTTCTGCTTCAGTTTATCCAACAGCAGCTCCACCTGGAAATCTGGCCAAGCCAAAGGGTTTGGGTTGGTGATATTTCATTCCATCAAACACAGTGCAGACTGCCCCCAGAAATGGACCTGAACACTGATTTCAACTACAATGAAAACCTAGTGCTTGCCACTCTTAAAACTTCCAATTCTTTCCATGTAAAATGGAAACTACGTTAGTTCTCAAGTACTATCGCTGTCCTAAATTAGACTCTGCTTTTTCCTTAAACACCGGAAATATGTAAGAACACAGATACATTTATGATTATAATTGCTGTAGAACTGCAAGAACTAAAGTTAGAATTATTTCCCCTAGAAAATTGTAAACCAATCTTGCATGTAATACTTGTGTTTTTAAACACTATTGCTAATCTAATTACTTGAATTATTTGATCTAGATAACAAAACTTATAATATGTAACAGATATTTATATGAGCCTTCCCAGATCACACTACCTCTGCATATGCCACAGAAAATAAGGAAAAGATTTTGCAATCAGTAGACAAAACGTGATTGCAGCGGGCTGCTCGCCACACTACAAAATCTCTTGGAGACAACTTAAAAACCTGTTTGAAACAAGCTTTGCCTGATTCTGATCTGAGAATCTAATAAAAAAAATTCAGTGATATCAATCAGAAAGTCATTACCTCAACAGGATGTGACAAGTCCCTCATGGCTCGTCTGTATCTCCCAGACCCAACAATGCACATGTGCGAATATTCTTGTCTAAAACTCCCCTCAATGAGAGTTACTCTAAATTCCGTAAAATACAAAGGGCTTTCCAAGACTAGTTAACCACATGATTGACTCAGGTATGGTCAAATGTCACTGACTTCTACACTACTACAGCCAATAAAACCTGCTGAAGAGTCACATAGATGTATGTGGCCACCCAAGTGGCAGCAGTGCGCTGCAAAGGGCACCCAGCTGTTTCAATCGTAAAAATAACAATGACCAGTGCTCATGTCTGCAAACAACACAAGACCTCCAATTTTTAAATGAGCAGAACTTACTGAGTGAGTTCGGGAGCTTTCCTTTGCCATCCGCTTTTAAGCAGAACTTTACTTTGAAGCTGTTTGAGAAGGAAAAAAAAACGGATTTCACACACTTTTTCTCTCATTTTCTTCTAAAATTCCTCACTGTTTATTTCTGTTCAGATGCATCATCTTGTTGAGATTCTAGCTCACTCCCAAGAGCTATTTTCTAATGTTGGAAGAGAAACTATAACCTTTTAATAAGTACAAAGAATTGCAGGCAATGCAAAGCTTTGGAGTCTTGATTCATGTAGGGATAATCACCTTTGGACCGGAATGTTCATTCCTGTCATCAAAAGGGTCTTATTTTTAAACGTATCCTACTGACCCTAAAAAGAAAGTTAGCACTAGGAAGGGAAAGTAGGTTTGGATAACAGCCCAGGAACCAGAAGCAAAACCAGTTTACAGAGCAGATCATTGCCCAAGTACGTAAGTTAGTGGGTAAAAACACGGCAAATGCTGTCTGATGTGTTGACATCTTGGGAAGACCTTACTCTGCTCAACAGGGACAACTGGCAGTCTCTGCAGGTTTTGGGAGTCAGGCTGGCATCTACTAAAGACAACGCTGGTCCTCCAGCTGCTGTCAGAGAGTTCTTATTTTGTGTTGTCCGTTCTTTCAGAAAAATCTGTGCTTGATTTTCTTTTTTTTCAATTAACTGACTAGAATTCCTGAGATCTTTCAAAATTGGAAGCTTACAAAATTAAAACCTAAGAAGTCCCTCCCCTCAAAGGAAAACATAGATACACTGCTTACCAAGAAACTTTTAGATCTCCCAGTGAACATGCTTTGTTTTCTGGGTTTAGAATGGTTGGATTAACTTCCAGGGCAGCATTTACTCTAATAACTGGTCTAGCCCTGCAAAGAAAACATCTTCTTGAAGAGCACTCAACACCATGTTAGACAATGCCCCCCCCCGCATCAAATTGTGCAATATACAAAAACACATAATATTTAGTGAAACCACAAGAAAAACAAATAACCATTGACTAGATGAGGGAAAAGTGGGAAGCTTTTCTGTGCCCTTTCATTTCCATCAGCCAAAACATGGACAACTGTGTAAAGAGGAAGTCTTCTCTACTTATAGCACAGACAATATATTCTCTCAAAATGAGCAAGTTGGGATGAGACTATGGGGATTGCAGTGTAATAGCTGGCAGCTGTTGTGTCAGTATCTAGAAAGCTGTCACTCAGAAAGCCTTGAAGAGAGCTTATTTATGTTTTCTCCTAACTACATATTATTAAGGAAGATGCATTTTAGACAGCAGATAGGTTTACTCAGTGAAAAAAGCAGTATAGTGGTTTTTCACCTCCAGAGGTTTGGAAGGTGAAGTGGCAGATTTTCAGACTTCCCTGATCCTGCTTTCTTTTGTAGCTCCAGAACTCCACCGAGCTTTCACTCAGGTACAAGCACAGAGGAACCCTTACCTGTACAGAACAGCTGTGTCAACACCAAAGGCTCCAACAATCAAGTCTAAGAAGAAATGAGACATATTACACATTACAATTTGCTTTTTAAAATATGCTGTTCCTCAGAGGTGGGACTGCTATTAAGTTATTGTAAAGTGCCCTTTCGAGCAGAGGACCTGGATATCCATTTTTGTCCACATCTGTGGCTCCTTTCAGTGAGTACCCAAAGCTGGGGGGCATAGTGCGAGCAGCCCACTGCCCTTCCAGGATCTGGGATGGGACGGCATTCAAACCACTTGCTCCTCCATTGTAGATATACACAAGTCCTCTCTTGTCCTCTCCACCATATGGTGCAGCAACTGCAATATCTGAAAACCAAAAGAAGAATCATAAACATCTCCAGACACAAACTAGAACATATCTGTGCTTACATCAATCAGTAATTTCTGATATTACAGTTTCAATGTGTGTCAGTAGGGAGGAAATGCAACCAGCTTTTAAAATGCTCATAAACATTTGGTTTTTTATTGCTCTTTTTGTTTGTTCCTTTTTTTTTTGTTATTATTGGATGCCGTTTTTTCTAGAAAGTATTAGATGTTTAACAAGAACATGTCACAGACTTTTACAGGGAGAGGAAGGAAAGAAATAGTTCTACAAACACTTCTGCACTTTAGTGACTGACTTGCAGTAAAATCCTATGGATTTGGGATGCTTTTGAGATTATTAAAACAACCAGAGTTAGTTACTATTGGCACCAAACCACAAAACTAAGTGGGACTCTTCCCATTTCATTTACATGCTCATGTTCCTCCAAAGGGTGGGACATGTTAATAATTATGGAAAATTTAAATCATCCTAAACCAATGGTAAATATTAAATTCCAATCTGTCCCAGTCATGGCTTGGCAGCATGCTTTATGGAAAACTTCCAATTAGTGCAGTTATTCTTTCTCTTAAAGCTTAATAAATTTAGAAGTATTCACTGTTAATGATTAATAAATGGTAATAAATGAAATGCTAATTAGACTATCTGTAAGGACAGCTCTGGAAGTGTACATATGGTCTAATTTCAACTTTTCCACAGTCAGTGCAGGGACCAAACATGAAACACTACTTGGAATAATTACATTTCTCCTTCCTCTTTTCTGAAATTTGAGAAAGCTTGATGAAAAGAATAAGGACTCAAAAGTTTACTGGTTTGTATTTTTGACTCCTATTTACAAACTTCATGAAGACAGTAAAAATTCCTATCTTGCACCATACTGTGATGAAAAGTATTTTAATTAACACTCCCAAAATGAGGCAGAGCAATATAACCCAAACCAGACTAAATAACAGCAAAGCAATTAAAAGGAACACAGCTTTTGCTATGACTTTCTTGCCTACAGATGTAAGTATGGTGGAATCAAAACATTTTTGGGATGATTTCTTCAGGTGACTAGAGTTTTGGCTATCAGCTGTCCAATGTCTTCTGTAAATAATTGCAGCGATATCACATCTTCACACTGATTGTACATCCTGTTAACAACTAAAAAGGTCCCCTCCAATTCCAACTACACTATGACTTTATGACTTCATCAAAAATAAATTAGGGCTACCTGAGAATTTGAAGTAACCACCTATTGTAATTTTTGATCTTACAGAAAATACTTAGCTTGCAAGCAGAATGGAAAAAATGAGCATTTTTGGTGGAACTCAAACTCCCACTCCTCTTTAGGCAACACTGGAGTATGACAGGCAGAACAAAGTATTCTCCCTACGATTCCTGTAAGTCTCCATCCCATCACTACATGATTCTTGCCTGCTTCATTCCTCTTCATTCCTATCAGAAAGTAACAAGAAGCTTGGGCAAGGGGTTTGAGAGTCCTCAGCTCCAGCTGTGTCAGACTCAAATTTCTCTTCCAATTACTCACTCAAGACACTCAGCTCTTGGAACATCTGGCTGTAGCTGCTACGCAGTATTTCCACCAAACTCTTCCAGTTTGAATAATAATAATAAAAAAAATCTGCACTTTTCTCAGGAAAATCTTTTTTATATGAACATTTTTAACCAGCAAGATGAAATAAAACCTTCTTTTCTGTCATCATTTTGTTTCTAGAGAGGAAAATAATCTTTAAACAATGGAAAGAGGAAAATTATATTGAAGATGTCCTAACAGGTCCCAGTGAAGAATCAGGTACTTTACTGAAGTTTCTATTGTGGCCATGACTTAGAAAGCAACCAAGTGGTCATTGTAAGAGCTAAAGCAGTCCATGCTGTCGTTTCAATGGTATAGTCTCTGCTCGATGCATCCATGGAACTCCTGTTAGCATTCCTGGGAGTAGCATACAAGCATCGAAGGGAGTCTAGACCTCAGTGTCCCACACTCAGTCACAGCTACAGCGCCGAGTGTTTGTGTGCAGAATCCACATTCACTGTGCTGGCTGGGTTTCCCCTACAATCAGGAGATCCTGATCAAGAAACATTACCCTACCGTTGAAGCCGTCCTGATCCAGATCCCCCAGGGGTGCGATAGAGCTGCCAAATCTCGCAAAGATCTCAAAACCATTCAGCTTTGCCATCTGAAACCCTCCGGAGGCTCGCTGAAGGCAGATGGATACCTGGCCAACCTCCTGAAGCTTCCCATCTGAACTTCGATCCATAAAAAGAGGGGCTCCAATAAACAGATCTGTGTAACTGGACCAAAGAAGGACAGAGCTTCTTCAGTAGCCGAATGAAAATTCATTCTCTTCAGCGCCCGTTAACTCAGCACTGAAGTCAACACTCAGATGAAAGTTAACTATCTTTAAATTCAACCGAAGGCAAATATTTATTGACAAAGTAAGCACAAATATACCAAAATGTAATGGACTTAAAGCATGTGAATATACAGGTGTATTTATGCAGATAAATACAAAAACAAATTTTAAAATGTTAAAACAAATGTGGAGTGTTAGCAAGACAGTCGTTAAGCCAGCAATGAAGGCAGAAATCTAGACTGTGGGAAAGACCTTTTAATAAAAGCTAATCTTTTTCTTTCCAGAAACAATTTGGGTGGCATTGGTGAGAAGAGGGAGAAGAGAACACTTACTTGTCCCCATCAATATCTGTGGCAGCCACTGAATACCCAAAATAGGCAGCCATCTGGAAAACAAAATTCAAACCAAACCTGCATTGCACTGATACAAACATAAACAAGTTTACACCAATCTGTACACAAAATACTTCAGGGAGATGATAATATATGCCACAAATTTTTTTGTTCCTTACATTTTTGTTTCTCTTCCTTACTCTGTTAGAGAGAAAACCCATCAGTTACTTTTCCCAGGTCCCCTTTCATGATCCAGTCTCTTTCCCAGTTCTCAAAATAGGGACCATTTCCTTTATTGAAATAAGATTAGAATTCCTTCAGACTTCACGAAATTTTGCTTTGCCAATCAAGCCAGTAACATAGAGACTATTATATTATCTAGTACCCCAAATACTGACACAACACAGGAAAGGCCTCCTGGTCACCCATCACACTCAGCAAAGCCACGCACCTGCTCTCCAGTGAAGTTGTACATGGAAGACATGTTTTTCCCATTGTAAATGGACACCTGCACATGAAGAAATACACATTACAGCATACCAGCAATAGCCACCTTTTTTTATTTATTGTAAATAAATATGCTTCAAATGCTTCAAATTTTTTACCATGCCCAGAGTTCTTGCTGCTCGTGGGACTCCTGATACAAAGTCTGAAACATAAAGCAAGACACAGATAGGAAGTCAGGTCCCAAAGCACAGTGACTTTGCTGAACAGAGCAGCTCACTCCTAGCACTTGATACATTTCCTTGTGCACTGTACAATTGATTTGAAAGACCTACCCAGCCTATTAACATGATTTTCTTACTGAAGCAAGGGCTTACCTTCGATGCCATCACCATTGAAGTCTCCAACGGCCACTGAATAACCTGCAGAGACAAGATGAGGCTTTCAAAACCTTATTAAACCTTTCATCTCTCTTTACACTTTTTACAGGTATCTCTGTGCACAGTCCTCCTCTCTTCATCTTAAAATGCACTGGTATAAATATTGCCTCGAAGCAGCTTAGACTGTCAAGAGCTCCATGAGTGACTGTAATTCATCAGTGTCCAGGAATTTGAGATTAGAAGATGAAAATTTTTAAAATATCATCCTGGGAATTGTCCTGGTATATCCTTGCTTTTCTCCTGAGCCTGGTTAGATGAAGCAAAATGATTATTTCCCACTCTTCATTGTTTTTCTTTCAAAACATAATTCTTTAACATTTTTATTTTGTTTTGGTAGGTTATTTAGAAACAGCTGCTTTTAAAAAACAAACAAAACAAACAACAACCACCTATGTGACTAACCTCTCATATAAAAACCATACCTTTGCCATTCCCATATTCAGCCTGAATCATAGAGCACAAAAATCATGGAAACACTTCCATTTATTTTGTCATCAGGTACTTTTTAAGTCAAGCCTATGGCAAAGTAACTACAATTCCATCATACATTAATTACTGCATTTTCAGGTATGTCACTCTCTTGTTATCTGTTAAATGCTGAATTAATAGTTGTGTGATTTAGACATAAGTATCAATAGTGCCAGGGAGTTTTCCAGGTAGAGGATTCTCATTTCCCACCACATACCCAAGTAGCTGTCATCGAAAGCAGCACTGGCAGGTCTGGTTGCTAACTGGCCATCATACTTTGTACTGTAGACTTTGGAGTCATACTTAGCCACGATCTCGGTCACTCGATCAGAAATGAGCTGGCCTAAAGAGAGAGAAAACGGCTTAAAACCACAAACAGAACATGTGAACTCATTCACCAAAGTGGCTCATTTACAGAATGCTGCCCTTGAAAGCAGTGGCTCTTCCACAACACCGACCGGAAAGGAGCCAACTGCAGCTGCGCCAGGAAGGACACAAGTGAAAATACGGATCCCACTTCAGCAAAAATGTGGGCACATATTGAATCAAAGGCACACAAGGAGTTCTCACTGAAAATAGAGCCCAATCCTACATTAATGCAAGACTTAAAAGGCAGTGCTGAGTTATCATATGCTTATGGCTGTGCAGAACTGAGCCCTTTGGACTCTCCTTGCCCAAATACCACAACACAAGAGCCTGTTTTGGCAGACAAGAAGCCAATAAAATGAACACAATTGAGATGAGCACAGTGTATTGCCACATTCTCCATTCTGACTTCATCAGCCGCTAGGTGGTGACTCCATTACGTTATTTTCTTGGAGTTTAAATGAAAACTTGAATCACCAAAAAACCCCATTCAGAATAGCACTTACTTCACATACATATTCATACATATATGAAGTGTAGCGAACACTCATCCTCCAGCAAAAAAAAAGGGAAAACTCCTCCTCCAGCATCTCAGGATGTGGAATAACAGTCTAGGATGAAAAATCTAGCTTTTAGAAGTACACTACTGTCTTCTAATCAGAGCCAAGTGGGCTTTTTTGGTAGGAGTAGAAGAGGATAAGGTTGTTTTGGCAGATGAAGTGTCACTTTTGCCAAAAAGCAATAAAATGAATACAGGAACCTAATTTATATGATATTGTATCTGCAGCTGAGCTTCAATCATTCCATTCTGTTCGTAATTTAAAACAGGACTGGAACAAGCCTACTGTGCTGCTGCACCTACACGTAGGCTGGTGTGATGCAGAAAATCTATTAATAAACGTTGGTAGTTACATTAAAATCCAGGCAGCAGAGTTTGGCAGCTGTGTCCTGGTTACAGCAGCACCTCCCTTTGAACAGAGAGCTGCAGGTAAAGGCTGAATAACCCTGCAAACAAACACCAACTGAATCCCACAGGAGCAAAGCATACAGGTAATGCCAGGCAGAGGTAAAATGTGCCCCACGGCACAAACCAATCAATACAAATGCAAAACGTCTTTGTCGTCAGAGGAAAATTACGGAATTCTCTCTAGAGGGGATATTTCTCACTGCAAATGCACACTTTGTACGTGGGTCAAATTATACAACATGTAGATTGCAAAACAAAAGATCCTAAAGGAAACGTAGCCCGCTGATGAAAGCAAATGCCACATTCCAGGGAAAATGCCTTTAAAATGATCATGGAATTATTTAAAATACAAAGGACTTTATACTATTATTACTTCAACCTTTATCTGTGGTTGCCTTGATTATTCAGGAGATATTCTTGAGGACAAAGGAACATTTCTTTCAGTTTTCTTACTGACAAAGACTCTGACAGCAGTTGGAAGAGTGTGGATAACAATGACTAAGAGGATAAAGAGAAAAATCATAAAAGCCAACTTCTCTGTGACGTAAATGATATATCTCACCTTGCCAGTAAAAACTTCCAGGTCCTCCAAGCAGCACCCTGTCTCCCTTGGAAGGGGAAAAAAAAGGAAGACAGAAAGAAAAATTAAAAACACATGAAGCACATCTAAAGCCAGACAATATGTCCTATGTTTATGGGAAGAAATCTTCATTGCTTACATCACTGCAGCTCCACTGACCACCATACATTTTCCTTTTTGAAGGAGCGATTAATTAGAATTGCATCTTGTAAAATACTAACCAATGGTCTTCAGTGACTATTTCGCCCATTTAAAATTCTAGGCAGAATTCTGTTTTTATTGTAACAGACCCTTCTTCCTACATAAATGTATGGCAACAGGAATACAGTTGGGAGAAAACTTAAAGACTGTTACATCATGTTTTTAGGTCAGTACACAAAACTCATGTAATCTTCTTCTTTAGAAAAGCTTAATTCAGAATAACTGTGATGTAATTCTCCCACTCCATATTTCTTGGCACAACTGCAATTCACAAACCATTTTATGAAACTTTAACCACATTAGCTATCCCAGGGTTGGGAATTTGCTCTGTAAGTATTGAATTAGGCCATAGGCTTTGCTGCATAATTAAGCCACTTACTCAGGTTTTAATCCTAAAAACTCATATATTCACCACTCAGAAAAATCTAGGTCAGACATTTGGAGATACACCCTGGCTTGCCCACTCTAAAGTTTTGGATTAGAGCCTGAAGTTGGTTTTAACAGGGCCTGGAGTCTGCACAGTGACCCTGAGGGTGTGTGCAAAATAACCCAAACATTCACAGTCCTATCCTGCACTTGGCAGTTTCCTCTGGAGGAAAACCAAGAGTGGCCTTGGGCAAAGAGTGACGGGATATGACCTCATCCTGAGATGTGAGGAACCCAAAAAAAGTGCCACATTGCAAGTAGGGCTTGCGTGGTCTTAACATGTCCTGACTCTGCTCAGCAATTTCACTGTACAATATAAAACAATATAGTACATTCTCAGATCTGTGCACAGTTCTGTTGTGCTTGGATTTCAAAAGTAACTGTGAATTTAAAGAAGAAAAAGAACTAGAACAGGCAAGGAGAACACAAAAGTAGAAGAAACATAAGACGGCAAAAAACCCCTGTACTTCTGCTAGCTGATGAGAAAACCAAACACGATTCACAAGCGCATTGTTTACCAGTTCCCTGAGTTATTATTCCTCAAGAAGTAACACTAGCTATGCACCAATCCCATGTCTCAAAAATCCTGACTATTACAGCTGATTTCACTTGAGGACCAGCTGCAGCAGAGGGGTATGGCAGGAAGCTGGGAAAGCAGATTATTTGTTCAGGATGTGGTTCCTACAAGAGGTGAAAGTGTGCTGCTGTGAAGAGATAGGGAGAAACAGGTTTATAACAGCTCTTTGAGTGGTTTCAAGTTATTTTTTGGTTTATTTATAAATTTTGTTTGTTTGTGGGTTTGCTCTCCCCCCCCCAGGAACAGTAACATTTAGTTTCATAATAGCTGTGCTTCTAAGTGGTTTGTATCAGGAGCATTTGTGAACTTGCAGCTGTCTGCTGACCCATAGGAAATGACAAAAAAATCACATACCTTTGTAAAGTCAATGCTAAATCCACCTTGACAAAATCCCTGTCCATCTGCATCGATAGTTGCTACCAAAGAAAAAAAGGATAAAAAAAAAAGAGGAGAAAAATAAGTAAATAAAGTCTTATCAGTACTTGATCAGTTGATTCTGTGGATGCTTTTGAATGCACTGCTAAACTGGAACCTTGGAATACTTTTCTCCTTAATCAGTATTTTCTCTTTATCAACACCTCACAACCAAATGTTGTAACAACTTTAGGGCTGGCCTAATAGACATGTAACATTAGCACGTGTTCTAGCCTAGCACAGTCAAAACAAACAGCAACGCCATATTCCTTTGTCTTTAATCTTCAAAAGTCTTGGGGAAAATAGATTTGCAATTTCTGTTCAGGAAATAATGTATCTGGAAAAGAGAGAATAAGTTTTTGTTTTGGTATGGAATAGAAAGCTGAATTGGCTTAACACAAAAAGAGCATATCTGGCTGAAAAAAATACTTCCATACTGAGACTCATCCCAGCAAGAATTGTTATGGCTGAATCAATTTTAGGATCATACAGCTTCAGAGTAGAAATGCTGAGGCCTCCTTAGCTGAAAGTGACTACTTAACTAGCATGATTTAGTTTAATATTTGCTTATTAACTTCTTGTTATGCTACGAATGATTTTCAGCAAATAAAAAGTCAATCCTAGCTTCAACATTAAAGTTTTAGGTTATAACCCTCTGAATAATCTATCAGCCCAACTAGAGGAAATGAACACAAAGCATTTGGAAAATAAGATTCCAAATGTTCAACAGTTAATATAATTTAAACAATGCATCACTACACATGTACATGCACAGGGAGATCAGAACTTATTTTTGCAAAGCCTTTTCTTCTAAAATGAGCTTGCACTTTAAAGTACTCTAATAACAATAAAATACTTGAGATTCATAAAAATTCTAGAGCTGGTCTTTGAAAAAGCACTTGCTACATAATTTTGCTTGAGTGATTACTCAAGCAAAATTGGTCCCTTCAACAACAGAAGTCCTCAAGTCCAGTGATACTTGGACCTAAGATTTTCCTCTGGCCTACAGCAGAGAAAACAAGGTCTGCATTGTGAACCTCAACTGCAGAAGAATTCAGATGTCTGGATCTAGATTAGGTTTTGTTCTAATTGCTATACAGGGAAGGGGGAAATAGGTGTAAAACATCCTGCTCCAAAATGTACATAAAATGTAACATAAGAGGAATTCCAAAGAGAAAAGCAATGTAAGTGGTCAATACTTACTTGACCTGCAGGGAGCATATTCCACAAATTTTGACCCAGCAAGCAGATAACAAGTTCCTACAGGCTCTCTCTCTTGTTTTGTTTCAGTTCTCCAGTGATACAATGGGGCACAGGCCTAGGGAAGAACACACAGCAGTGAGGAAACAAACTCCTCTTCAAAATGTTGGTGGGTATTAAATAATAAAATGAAATTCCAATTTTCTACAGAAAAGCAACAAAAAAACCTGGCAGATGTATCATGTGTTATTAGAGAGATTTATTCTATCAGCACCAGGGCAGAATTACCACCAGTTTGTATTTTATAAATAGCTAATTTATATCAAGAATTTTAGAAATAATATTTTCTTAAAGCAACAGCTGTAAAGTGTTCATCAAGAATTAATAATTTATATTCTAACTTCATCAAACTAATTTTACTACTTTCCTTAAAACTAGAAAAAAATGCTCCTACCTTTGTTTATAAAGAGTTAAGCAAAGCCTAGCTAAGAAATTCTGAAGAAAAGACAATTCATGCTGATTAGTGGCATTTTGTTTAAATTCTAAGTTATCTGGATCTCTTCTCATTTTCTCCCACTGCAGTATCTCAGTACTGATGCACCTGAAGGGCATCAAAGACCTACCAGAATTTTATCATTTTGGGATCTCACAGAGGCTCCAAACCACTGATGAGACTTAAATTCCAGCGGATCATTAGGAGCAAAGTCTCTGTTACCTACAAAGAAAATAAAATAGAAGCATAATTTCACAGGAACCTGTATAGTAGAAATGAAATCAAACCCACCTAAGCCTTTAGTTTTGACGCATACAGAGAAAACCAGAAAACAGTAACATTGGAGAATATCACCCTTTGATGGAAACAGGCTTTAAAAAGTATTTATTATTACTTTTTTATATCAAGGGCCAAAAGCAGCTATTTTTGCACACAGAGCTGATTAGTTGTAAGAGCACAAAGTTCATAGCATGTTTGACAGACACACAGTAAATACCTCATAGTTGAGATATTTGACTTCCAAGCAGATTACAGCACTGCTCAAGAACCAGTGCCAAAGCCCTGTTAGGACTAATGCTTCTAGAAGAAATATTGCCTCGATTAAATCATGTGAGCTTTGGCTAGAATCAGGAATGAGATCCTTCTCCTATTCTACCAAGTGATAACATCTCTATTCTGAATGTCACTGCAATGCACAAAGAAGGCAATTTGCAAGATTAAAAGCTATGGGGAAAGAGAGCAAGTAATAGATGGAATAATTTGCACTGGTGTCTGTTCCCTGATGCTGGCTGGTAGAAAAAACAAGTGGTATTTCTGCAGGTGTGAATATTAAAAGTCATAGAATTATTCGGTGTTTCTTGCGTACTTTCATTGGCAAAAAGAGGGAAACTTTGCCAGCATAATGAGAAAATTGATGTAAAATTTTGAAAAACGTATATTTTCTAAAAGTTCCCTAAATGGCTGGTTTATATAGCCTAAAGCTACAGAAATCAATGAGGCAACAGACACACATCACTTCCAGAGTGCCAGGGGGGATCCCCAAACCCAACCCCGCTATGAATCAGAGACCTGTGACCACTTGAACCAGAACTTCCTTGCTTGTTTTACACCTTGTAAAGAATGTTTTGTCTGCAGAGATTGTGTTATTTCCTTTAGGAAAGTCCCATGAAAAAGACAAAAGAGATTTTAATCTGCTGAGTCAGCCAAAACAAGCAAGTATCTGGACTATTTTTGCTGTCAGATTAGAACTACACAGAAACCAATGCCAAGCACATTGCAACTCAGAGAACTATTGTGGTTTTTTCTAATGTCATCAAAGGCGATTAAAATCCCACCTCCTTCTGTCACCTCCTCTCCATCTCTTACTGGACTGGTGCTAAAGACATGGCGGGCCTGATGATCAGCACATCTGCACAGATTTATGTACATTGAACCTTTCTACTCTCACCCTTGCACAGGCTAAAATGTAGTTTGGAGACCTGCACGTCACCTTTTAATGGTACAGAAAAACAAAACCAGATCAAGATGCTTTCCAAATAGGGAGCTGTCTTTGGCACACACAGAAATCCCTGTTTTATCACCATTTTTTCTGTTCCTTGCCTTTAACTATGAAAATCCACCCACAGGCAGTTTTGCTCAAAGGCATGACTGGGTTAGTTTCAGATGAAGCTGCCACCCAAAAGGGCAGAAC
>NW_008235977.1:5508010-5522505 GCF_000691975.1 Corvus brachyrhynchos
TTCCTGCTGCCCGTGTCTCTCTTGGCACTACTCCCCTGGTCACATGGTCACAACATGAACCACCTAAGAATGAACCCTCCTAAAAAAGTATTCAGTAGGATGACGTTCCAACCCAGCTGGCTCCATGGGGAGGGGAGTAGTGCTAACCCGCTGGGGAGAAGACAGCAAGACAAGGCTGGGAACGATATCCTTTTTGGCACCAACAGGGATTTAAAAGTGGTTAATTCGTCTTGTAACCACACCCAGGGTTACTTAGCCTGGAAAGACAGATTCGGCTTCTGCTCTCTACTTGTCCAGCTACTTTTGAATACAAAGAAATGTCTCAGCTCTACTTGCCAAACACAGCTTTAAACAATGTAAAACTTGGGAATAGTTACAGAGTGGCATTTTATACTTTTCTCTACTGTTGGATACTTATAACACAATATATATCTATGACAAAAATGAAAGGTGGTATGGCAGTTCTGTAGGGTAAAGCAGAATCCTATTGTCCTAGATACCATAAAGGTGTCTAGGATGCAAACTTCCCATTTAAATTTAAAACAACAGGCGGGAAGTAGAAGGAAAGGTGGTGTTGCAAGAGCGAATAAGAAGCCATTCTGCATTACCAACAACCTGATTTTATCTCAGCTGTTAAGGAAATTAGCTGCTTCAAGTCTGAGCTGAACGCATCAGTTGAGGCAGCATGAATCAGTAATAAGAATAAAAAATACAATAAAAAGACAACCAAGTACTGGTTACTGGTGCCACCTGCCCATGGTCTATGTTGACTGCACTGGAGAAGAGGGGAGCCAGCAGAACAACTGGCACAGGCTGCCAAAACAGCTCCTCTCTGCCTTTTCCCTGTGCACTCTCAAGCTGCCAAGAAGGATCAGTGTCCAGGACAGCATCTTCCTTAGTGTTTAGGGGACAAAAATATTTTTCTACAGTATTAAAAAGCCCTGATTCAGCTCTAAGTTGGGGATAATATTAGAAATGTCCAGGCTTTCAGATACAACCAGAAGCTGGCATATAAAAAACCCCAAATCTCCAAACAGGAAAGCAAACGAACATGACCACAAAGATAATTACTTGCCAAATGTAGTTCATGTGCCAGATGTCATGACTTCAGAAGCCAGCATCATAATTTCTGAAGGCCTGAACAACAAATGAAGAATTCTTACAAAACCCCACCACCCCAGAGAAAAATGTGTTCCATTAGGCAATTTGGCAAGATGGATTTTATTTATTTATAGCACACTGCTATTATAAAAATATATTGCAAGCATCTCAGTCAAATTGGCCTGTGTCAGTGCAGACACATAGGAAACCAAGATGTGCTACAAGACTAAGATGTCTTAGGTTGAGTTTCTCTTGTACTCAAAGCATCTTTAGGTTCTGTAAAGTTAAGTGGGGGTGTCTCAGGCAGAGGGCCTTGAGTACAGCTTGAAACTGGCTGCAACACTGGAAAGTGCATGAGGACAGAAGATCTAGATCAAGTAGAAAATATGTACATTGGAAACACTGACAGATGTCTTGGGTAAAAAATTGGTACAGGGAAAATCTGATGTTAACTCTCCATTACAGAAAAAAAGTAACCTTTTCTTACCTACACTCACTCAAAATTCTCCCCAGGAAAACCAGCGCAAATAGATAATAAGCCTTTCTCTCAGGTCCAAAGAGAAACTAATTTTATGAGGAAATCTGGAAAACACCCATTCAACAAAAATCCCCGTACTTTAAACAAGAAACCGTTTGAGTTTTTCTTCATGACTGGGAAAACAAACATTAAAACACTTAAATGTGAGCCCTCACTGAAGCAGTTTTAACCACAGTTAAATGTTGATCTATACCATAAAGTAGATGTGTCATGGGAAGGTACAGGACTAACTTCAGCATTTCTGTGTTTTATTACAAGAGCCCTGACTTGATTATTATTTTATCTTGGTGTAATTTTTAGTGGTAGTTATATATATACTAAACTAAAAAAAAAAAAGAACAAGCCTTCCCCCACACCCTCTAGAAAACACTACTACCTTAAATGAACCAAACTGTATTGCAGGTAAGATTTAAACATCCAGGGATTTATAAATCCAGACCAATGCTTTGATGTATTACAATCAGCCTTAGTACTATAAGGGTTCTTGTAGCCTTAATGCATTTCTTATAGCCTTTTCTTGTATTTCTAAACTTTCAGAGTATCCCAAAAATACCTTACACATGTCTTTAAGCCAATGATGTACATTTTAATCATAAAATCACAGAATGGTTTGGGTTTGAAGAGACCTTAAACATCATCTTATTCCAACCTCTCTGCCATGGGCAGGGACACCTTTCACTCGACCAGATTGCTCAGAGCAACATCCAACCTTGCCTTGAAGAAGCCTTTAAAAAAGGCATTCAAACAAATACATTTAGGTGGGACAAACTATATTCTGACTAGATTTATTCAAGAAAACATTCAGAGTATTTATACAATGCTATTTGTCAGACTAAAATGCAACTCCTACAGGGACTTGTACTTGATGGGTCATTAATTCCAGGATTATGTCATTTGACCATGGGGTATTATTTCCTATAGTAAACGCAGCTTATGCCCTGGTCTTTCCTTTGCTCTGAATTTAGTGGGCATCACACAATGATTTTACATAATTCTTTCAATAGGGGAAGAAGGGCCAACAGGTCAAGTCAATACAGCTGTGTCTCACAAGGTACTTTCCAGGTGGAGTGATGGGGTAGTTAGGCCAAGAACAGAATTTAAAAAAAAAAAAAAAAAAAAAAAAAATTGGTGCATTGCTGGTGGACCAATGGAACATTGTCTCTTTACTGCATTCCATAGGAGTTAAATTTATAAATGAAAATTAATGTGGAGATGCTGGGTAGAAATTGCAGAGAAAGAAAAGAAATCCATCTTCTAAATACAATAAAAAGATCAAAAGTTTTTTTCAGTGATGGATTTCTTTTAACTATCAGCTTTGGATAGTTGGCACCTTCTTTTCCCAAGGTAAATGTTATCAGTTACAGAAACAATGGAGTTACTATAAAATGCCTGCTGTTGAGTAAGTGGATCCAGTTGCAACTTGCAGCTCGCTTGTTTTTATGGTATTGAGCAAACTGAACTAAAACATTTTCCCCAATCTTCAGCTAGACTTAACAGAGATAATCGTCAGTCAAGAGGCACGGAACTGATGAAACTTGATTCAGTGTCGCCATACTAAGAATACTTAAGGAGTTGTAAAACGTAAATAGACACCCAATTCACAGATCTCTCGTTAAAATAAACCTCTTTGTAACTATGGCAATTCAAAGTAAATGAACTTGCCTCTGCTAGGTAAAAGGAAACTATGCAGCTAGCCAAAAGAAAGACAAAGCTATAAAACATGCAAGAGCCCTCTTTTCATAATAGGATGATGCATAATACTATATGCATAATACTCTATGCAGTGTAAAGTATCTTTCATCTCTCATTACATCCAAACTCTGAGCGCTTTCAACCTCAGTTGACACAGCAGGAGCAAGTGAACACAAGCTTATCTTCACTTGAAACTCCCCATGCTGGGAGGCAGCTGATGCTTTAGCAACCTTGGTTTAGCCGCAGTGTTTTGCAATGACTCAGGGAGACGGGAATACAGACCTTCCCACTACTCCCCTTCTCTCTTCTGAGGTATGAATCCCGCGTTTTTCCCCGGGCGGTGCTGGAACAAAAGCATCTCTTCCCTTGCCTAATATAAGTAAGCTGCCTTTTTTTCTCCAACTCGTCATACCCCTGAGATCCAGCCACACACAGACAGAGCCAACAGTATTCATGCAGGAGTCCACCTAAGCCCGAAAGCATGAGCATTTCTCTGCTGTCAGCTCTAACAACATGCAGAGGAGATTTTATACATCCTGCCACTCTCTTCTGCCTTCAGACCAGCACCCAGATCCCAAGGCGTGCTGCAGTTATCCAGCATAAGGATTAGTATAACAACCAAACTTCAGGGGGACTGAGGTAATGAGAGATTCAGCCAGATAAAAATCAATCCATTTCACTCCCAATCAATGAATGGTCTTCACAAGACTTATTGCTTTATTGTTGACTAAATCGATGGCCTTTGAGATTGAAATTCCCCTGTGGATTCCATGGTAATACCAATAAAGCAATCAGCCAAAAATAAAGCAGTACTTTGTTAAAGCAAGCTATTTTCAAAGAATACCGACCTATCCCACACTTCCTTATTTCATAAGTGGAAATGATGGAGTTTTGAACAATTGACTGTTTTGCACAAATGATCAAAATCTCCAGAAGGCAAACATAAGCTCATGGCACCCACTCCAGTCATAACTTCAACATCAGCGGATCTTACCCTGTGCAACACTACAGCTCAAAGCTGCCCAAGGCAGTTAAAACACCCACTTCAAGCTAAATAGGTCACAGATAGATCCAGCCATGCCAAACTGGTGGTTTAGGCTTCCAAACAAAGCCTCCTATTGTCTAGAATCACCCACTTGGGGGACAGAAAAAAACCAAATCTGCAAACATAAGGAGGAATCAGGAGAATTCTTTACAAGGGTAATTTCTTTTCAAAAGCCTCCTTCTCCTCTTTTAGCACAAATCAAAATATCCAGTTTTCAAAGAATTGCATCCAAAACCATTTAAGAACAAACAGTTTCTCTAAATTACTTTGTTGCATCAACACATGGGAAGGGAGAAGAGGAGGGACAGTACAACTGTCAGTGATAAAACTCAGAGGCCATACTGAGTTCTTTTCCCAAAGCAGTAAAAACACACCACCAAAGCTGAAAATGCTTGAGACGCTCCTAGTTTCTAGTATTCAACAGCTTCTGTAAGTCTCCCCAGTCTTGAATTTTGAGATCTGCTACAGAGAATAAAAACAGTAGGGAAAAAAAAAAAGCTTTCCCCAAGAGAAGGAATAACCACTCAGCTGTGCATCCCTGGTTTACCACAGGTCTCAGAAAAGCAAAACAATCCATTGTCTGAACAAGCAAATCTTCCCGAGCTAAACATGAAATCTGCTCAAGAAATCTGTAATTCATTAGCATAGAAGTTCAAATCGGTTTTATGAGCATATTTTCCTTTGCAACAGTTCGTAGAGCTGTCTGCATTTCATCAGATGATTCTAAATGCAGCAGCTCTTAAGGCAGTCTCAGGACTGCACTTTCTGGTGCTGACATGAAGAGCTACAGTTTCAAGCATCTCATACTGCTGCAGATACATCTCTCAATTAAAGTTTTCTTTAAAAAAACAGCAGGTAATAAAATCACTTGGTTACACTTTTATGAAAAGCCATAGCCACATGAGGAAATGCTATTTTTACCAGCCCACTTCCCACTATTCTTGACTGATGACAAGCTAGGACCCCAATAAGAAAAGTAAAATAATATAAATAATTATGAAGATTGTTTCCTTTTGGAAAACAAGCACATAGGAAACTTTTGATTCATATTAATTTGCCACATGCATAGCCTGATTAACTCCAACTGGTTACATGGGTCTCTACGTAATTTTTTTTTTTTTGTTGTTGGAATGAAAACTCACAGTGATCCTCTAAAATTCCGTGGCCAAATAATGGAGGTATTTATCTAGATGTCAGACAATTAGCTAAGCGTATTAACCCTGCCATTCCACATATGCCTAACTGTAAAACACATAAGTAAAAACAAAGATGATGTGTTGATTTTCCTAAAAAGCACATTTGGTCACCCCTCTGCTCACTGGTTTTGTTCTCTGTCTCACCGAAATTTTGATCCTCCTGTTGCACAAAAAAAGACATGTTTAATTCTATACAGGAAAAATGGACAACTACACAAAATAAATTTAACTTGGGAAACACCCTTTAACTTTTCAAGAATCTTTTTCCAGAGGAAGATTATGGAAACACTGTTGGCAATATCTGGTACTATCCATGAAAGCTTTGCTGCGCCAGTCTGTGAAGGCTGTGGAAATGAAAAAAGAAGAGGGAGACTGGTATGTCTTCAAAACAAATGGCTTTGGACCTTGGTCTCAGAACTGATCAGAAGCAGAAAATGGGCTGCAGTATTAAGTGCATTCCCTTCACAGTTTAGCCACAAGAAATATGTTTTTCCTGGAAAAAGCTGCTAAGCAGCTGGCAGAAGCAGCCAAGTGTTAAGCTTTCTAAGAGAGGAACCATGTCTCTGGTCAGTCTGGTAGAAAGGGCTCAGCCAGGTGCAAAAGCAGTTTTTCTACCATTTGCTTTCCTAGATACTTCCTTCTTCACAAAATTCCGACCATTCCCCTATTTCTATGGATTAAAACAAAAAATAAACTAAATTTTCAGTCACAAAATTATCCAGTGTGAAGAACAGATAAGAATGAATGAAGATAAATATTTACTAACCTTGAACTACAACCTGTGATTTTTGATAATTTGAATGTGCAATGTAAAACATCTTGCAAAGGGAAGGATTTATTAAAATTGCTTGTGCTTAGGATAATTTTGAAGAATATGCTACCTTGAGAATATAAATTTCCCTTCAGTGCTTGTCCTGAAAAAATAGGGCCTCCTACACATTCTGAAAATCTGAAAGTTAACTGGGACAGAGGGGAAAAATTCCAAGTATTTTACATAACAATTTAATTGAAATTGTGGTAATGCTGTGTCACTTGTAGAAAGAAGTCAACATATGGAAGAAAACCAATAGCAGAAATTTTAGTTTTGTGGCAGAGGCATGTTCACTGCTGAATTAACAAGGTAAACAGGAATAGGGTAAAAAAAGTGTTTACATCAGACTTGTTTCTATCTAGACTTGGAGGAAAACCTGTTAAAATAACAGCAGCACTGCTTCATATTTCAGTTTTGCAACAGAGGTATGCAGCTGAGGAAGCCTGCTCTGGTGCTTGGGTCCTTCTTAACTTTCACCTTTATGTGCTCCTAAGCACAGAAGCCAGCCTGAAACACTTGCCTGATGACATTAGAAAACCTTTTAAAAAAAGGTATTCAATGTCTATCCCCGTGACACAAGCACATGCAGCACAGCTATGTGCACCCCTGAAATTCAGGGCAGATTCTACCACACATCTGCTATGCCATTTTCACATAGCCATAACTATGTTAAATCAGAGCCAACCGATGTCACTGCTAAAAGGCTGAGAAGCCCCACAGCGAAGTAAGTATCTTTGCATTTGGGAAGTGTTAATGTGCCACATAAACATTTTGCCTTCCAAAGCCACCATATATACCAGAATGTCAAAAGCAATTAGTATAATGTGCACAGAAACATGCAGACAAACATGGACAGAATATTCTCCAGTGTATTTTTAGTGAGTATAACCACTGTGCTGAGGGATCCAGGACAAGGGGAGATTCCCTCTCACAAATTCTCCCTGCCCATGGCAGGGGGTTGGAACTAGATCATCTTTAAGGTCCCTTTCAACCCAAACCATTCTGTGATTCCATGAAACATATTGCTGTTTTAAATGAGAAAATATGCTGTGTAGGAACAGTGAAAATATTGCTCTTTTAGCCAGAGATTTAAAAGTTATAATATATGCTTTTGTTTGATTTTGTTTTTTATGTTACAGGCTGATGGGAAGGGCATGAGAAAGAGGAAAATACATGTAATTTCAGCATGAGAGCTACATAAATGACATTGCACTTTGGACTCCTACTGCCCAGCTCCCATCCTGCAAGAGCTGAGTGGTCATCCACAGGAAGGAATAAACAAAGTAGTAAATTCTGTAGTACAGGAACTATCAGCTTAATGACTTATCGCTTTCCTCCAGGGCAGCTGGGGTGAGGATAAGTGCAAGCAAGCAATGCTGCTGTAACATCAGGGCTGGAACAACTCTTCCAAAGATTATCCTCCAGCAGCTGGTACCTTCCCTCCTGGGCTATGGAAGAGCTGTGGCATTTGATCACATAAATGACCATGCTGCTGTGGAAATATGATGCTAAAGCCAAAAGCAAGATCTAGAAAATAAAACCCAGCTGTGACCAGCCACTGAGCTCAGTGTGGCCTTTGTACAGATGGGGAAGAGAAATGGACCCATAAAGCTGAGGAAAAACTTAACTAAAAACCAAGGAACGTTTAAAAAGAAATAGTCCTAAATAACAGTAATAGAACAATATATAGAGAAAAAAACCTTGGTTGCTGGACCTCTGTAAAACCCTATTCTCATATTTATTTGTGATACAAGACAAGGGGACAAACACAACCCCACACAATCAGAACAAGATTTGCTCTTTCCTCCATTCCCTTGCCACATTCCCAGCACAGGAACACAGCCTCTACCCTGCCGTCACTCACTGCTTGGCCTACTCTGGCATTCCAGCTGTGCTACCTGGCAGAAGGGATTGATACCTGCAGTGAACAACAACAGGTTCTTCTCTGCCAGCCCTCTTCTTTCGCACAAGACACACAAAATCTAGGAAATCGCTGGAATCATCAGGAACCCCATGATCAGGCCATGCTATGTACGGGAGCGGAAATGGGGTCATGACTCCTGCTAATCATGGGGCATCCAACTCCACATATGGAGTTTGGCATCAACAGGCAAACAGAGGAAAGCCACGAGTACAAGTGTTGTCATCATTTTCACAGGTCAGATTTCTCACTGGCTGTAAGCAATTAGAAAATAACTCTGAAGAAACACATCTAAGTAATGATGCAGAACTTTTTTCCAGTGAATCTGGGAGGGAATAAAAAATCTGCCTTGTATCGCAGGGCTAAGCAATACCTCTGGAGTTACAAATGGTATTGCACAAATGTTAAGCAGTGATGGATGAGCCTGGATTCCTGCAGAGGAATCAGTCATCAGTCCTGCAGAGGATTTAGTCATCTACAAAAAGCCCCTTCGCATCAGCACCACAAGTTAGTGGTCAGATCTTCCACTTCCCGTTTCTTCAAAGTGGGTCACGAGTCTTCCCTAAGCCCTGTTCCCTTACAAGGCAGGGGCAGGCAGGAGCCGGGGCTAACAGTGCTGGCAGTGACTTTGTCATCAGAACATAGGGAATCGAGCATTGTACTATGCACAAAGAAAAAGACATTTTCTTTTTTGTCTCAGGGCATTTATTATTTTATCAAGCTGAAGTACAATGCCCCTTTTCACCAGGAGAATAATTGACAAATGCATTATTCCCCCATTCATTGCCTCAAAGCTGGAATGAGTTAAAGCATGCCTGAAAGAAATCCTCTTAAGCCGTTATGACCTGCTATTTTTACTGTTAAATTTCAACCGATTAACATGCCTGTTCCTTAAAGCCAAATGATGAGCAAAACACTCTTTGCTTGCCCAGGAGCACATACCTTAAGCACAGACACACAGCAAAGCAGAGTGGCCTCTCTCTATCAACTCTACCTGGCACATGGAAAAGCCTACTGCAAATGTTCATGGTATAAACTGATAAATGCACTGCAATTCCCATTAGAAGATGTGTCTAGAACCTATCCGTGTGGCTCATCTTTCACCACCAGAAGTTGTTTGGCTACAATATTAATGATGACTATTTACTAGGGACATTGAGATTCTTTCTTAAAAATACCCAAACTAACAAAAAGTACACTTGTATTCTAGTAAACAATAAGCCCAGAGAACAACAACAAAAAGAAAGATAGCTATAATCTATTTTTGCTGTCTTAACACCAATGCAGATAAGAATGTCAGATGTTGCAACTTATTATAGATTTTTAGTAATCTGGCAGATATGGTCCTATAGAATGATATGAGACAATGATAAATTGAGTGAAGGAATGATAATGGCTTGGGGCTTGTGTGTGCCATTACTTTTACTTTTTTTTACTTACTTTTTTACATTACTTACTTTTTTTTTTTTTTTTTTTGCTATGGAACTGTAACATAGTGGTTTTCACAAAAAGATATGAAGATTTCAGAAATCTGAACACCAACAATGTTTTGTAGCATACCTTGACAATGCTTCTCCACTGTACTGCACACAATTTAAAAAGGCTGCATCAGTCTAACAACCTTTAGGCTGCCAAGTCAAAATACTGGCAGAGACAAGAATGAGTTATAGCCAACCAGACCTTCAAGGTGCAGGTGTTTCCTCTACCCTACCACATGGGTCTTGCTAATCCCCTCCCATGACATGGAGAGGTTTTTCCATTGGCCTGAAACACACTGCGGAAAACAGGATTCAACACGGAGTGGCTGGAGCAGAAAAGCACATGCAGTGCATTCTCATGACCTGCCACAGTCTGTGGAAATCACTGTGTGCACCAGAGCATGAAGAGTGACTGAAATATTTCATGTCCACATTGCTGCTGCTCGGCTCTTCTGTGCGTCAGAAATGGGTAGGGAATGGCTATGACCTGAGGCACCTGAGTGCTGCTATCACAGAAGTCACAAACAATATGAAGCTACATCTAAGGGGAAAAATTTACAAAAAGACATTTTTCCAGAGTTTTTAGTTCGTATTCCTGGTTTCAGCTGAAACTTCTGGGTTATTTCTGCCTATACCACTTTTGTTGATAATGAAAAGTATCTGTCCTCATATGTCACGTTCTTAAAAGGAAGAAAACCCCTCAGGGTTCATTGGGAATTAGGTTGCCAAATGTTTTAGGACTGCTGGAAAGTACAGAGGAGAAATATAAATAGGTTAAAACACAAGAAGAAGAATGTTTGCTCACTCAGGCTTCCAGCACATACCAGGGACAACAGAATTCTAAAAGAGAGGAGAGGAAAAGGAAAGCACAAGCAAGCCTTGACTAGTTGCCAGTCAAAAGCAGCCGCATTCACACTGACCATGCAAAAATCCCACAGGGACCTGAATCCCTTCTGCTTCCCCACAGCAGCATTAGAGCAGAGACATCCCATCTCCCCCACAGCGACCCACACATTACCTGTGGCATCAAATATAATGGGCTGGCAGTTTCTGTTTGAGCTCCAGTCACATTTCAGCACCTGCCCTCCTTCTACAATGTTGTGTTGGGTAGTGTTTGCTTTTGGAGCTCCCACCAGAAGAAATGTCCTGCAGGAAAAAAAAGAAACAAAACAAAGGTTTCAACACTTAAGGCACAGATGTTATAACTTAATGACATCTGAAGAGTTAATAAAGCAAAAGTCTTGCCCATTCTAATCTAAATCTGACTAGAACTACTCACAGTTACAGAGAAATTCATATGAGGTTCTCTTCTCTGCATGCAAAAGCAGGCAAAAAACACCCCCATTTACCAAAAAGGAGAGATAAAAGAAGATATGATAAAATTAAAGTATCCAGGCCTACTTATGATTATATTTTAAATGAGATAAAAATATTTTATACTTTCTTTTTTTCCTTTCAAGAATATGTAAATATACAGCAGAACAGGAAATTGTTTACTTCTGTAATTTACGAAAGCCATCAACTGGCATAATTTCTGGTTAATTTTGTGCATGAGGGGAATTCAAGGAAGTCAGTCAAAAATGGAAACAATGTATAAACAAAGCAGGAGTGCGCTCTGAGCTCAGCATGTCCTGAACGTGATGAGTCAGCCCTGCCTGAGCAAGTGCTCTTGTAAAAACACTCTCGAAGTGCCGAGCGACTCTCAGCCACAGATCTGCATGTTAATGAATCGTTACCCGAATTCACTGCACAGTCATCATTTTCTTATTATGATCTGCGGTGCTTTTCTGCCTCTCTGCTTCTACAGACACGTTCAGTGCACTCCCAGCAGGAACTGCCACGAGACTCTGCCTGCACAGGTGGCAAAATTCAGAAGTAGCAAAGTAAGGAACAAACTGAACAAGACTTTTGGCATCTTCCAGCACCTTCCAAGAACCCCAGCACCTCTGAGATCCACTTGACTCATCAGCACTTGACTGAGAAAGTCAAGCTGAAGCATAAAGTCATGTTTAGAAGACATAAAATCAAGTGCTTCCTTTCATCAGAATCAGTCTGCTCTGTTGCTTCCCTTTAGACTGCTTAAGAGAGAATGCAGCTTGCAAGAGCAAGTCTTGTCAGGCATTATGGTTCCCTAGTTTTGAAACTGGGTTAGCTGAATGAGCTGCAGGACTGGTTGGAGAGAATGTCTACAGGCAGGCAAATCCAGGCTTATCAAACTTGCTCTGGCTTTCAGAGTCATCTTCGGGCTCCTTTCTAGTAAGAGGTAAGTATAGGTATAATCACGTAGCACCTCATCAAAGCTCAATTTGCATGAAGACCTACCAGTTTTCAACCTGTGGGAATTTTCAGAACCTTAAAAATGTCCTGGCATGGACCCTGATAGAAAATCCAGGTTAGTTGGCAATCCATTTGTTTTCCCTAGTTGCCATTCATAGACTGTCTAGATTTCTAGAACAGGAATTTGAAACACTTTAATCAACTTAAAATGAACTCTCTGGGCAGAACAGAAATGCTTAAAAATAAACATTATAATGCCAAGTAAAGAAACACATCAATTATTACCATTACAATCTATTAAACAAGTGGTAGCTTACCTCCCATTTAACTCCTGTACCAGTGACTTTTGAAAAGTCCCCCAAATGAAATGCTTGTTTAAAAGGTCTAATAATTTCCATTCTAATTATGTGTTTCAAATTTTTCTTATGGTAATATTTGTGATGAAGTTTATTAAAAACATTACAAATAAAGGAATGATTATGTGACTCCACAAAGGTTTAGTCACCTCTCTTCCCCAAATGACAAAAATGCATTTTTATCATCACAGACCAAGCAAACAGATTTCGTCATAGTTCTTATAATAATATGCAAATTACCCAAATACTAAGAAGTCTCTAATCCACATACTTCGGGAAAGAGGGAATAGAGGGACAATGGTATTTCCATGGGAATATACCAGCTATGCTTTGATACTGCCAGTTTCCTACATCATCCTACATCCTACATCCACCCCATCCCAATGCTGGGGCAAAACTGGGAGTGTTCTGGCACCTCTGGTGTGCCTACAGGAACAGTCCCTTTCCAGGGCTTTCCATGGACAACAAAGAACTGGGGCTTCCACGCAGGAGCATCCTGGACTATCAAGTGCAACTCCTCTGAAGCAGAGGGTGTATGAGAAACCCGTTTCACTTGTTACGGAGCTGTGTTCCCTCACTCCCTATGAAAGCTGCGCCCACTGCCAAGGCACTACGCACCCCCGTGACACAACACCACCACTTCCGCTCCTGGAATTGGACTTTCATACTGGACTTCAAAATAGGCTTTAGTTTGGCATCTAGCAGGTCAAAATAGACTGTGAAACAGCAGCTTGAGCGTTCGGGAACAAACGCCTTTGTTGTCAGGCTAGACAATCCAAATAGCTTCAGCCCGATTAAACTGACTTAATCTCCAGTACTCATGTATAAAACAGGTGATAAATAAAAGCTCACCAAAGCAAAAAGAAAGGCACAGAAACCATGTGACACTCCATATGCCCAGAGGACACTGCATACAAGTATGTCTGGCTGTTTCAGGAGGCAAAGTATCAGTGTCCATAGGCATAACCTGAAAATTTAACACCACTAGGGCCTGTTCCTGTCAAAGTTGCATAGCTACTTGGTTCAATTAAGAACTTAAATGCAAAATAAAGTATTTAGCTTAGCAGGTACAAACAAACTTTCAGAGATGACAAAAAAACTGAGGAGAGAATTCCCTTCTAAATATACAGAAGTTTTTCATGCTGCCTGAAAACCACACTGTTTTCTTTTACAGCAGTGCACTTTGAGGTCAATAGTTCTTATAAAAATAATGGAAAGGTTCCAAATAGTGATTTCATGGAGAGCTGGGTCACATAATTCCTTATCAGAAAGCGAGGAAGAAAGTTTATTACATGCATTTACCAGTCTCTTGATAACTCTGCAGCCACACATGCTGACTTAAAAATAAAGGGCAGGACAAAAATAGAAGCTTTTTTCTTTTAGTACCAGGACTTATACGATTAAGATAGCAGAGAAAGATGGTGCAACATGTGCAAGTTAAGACAGGATGGCTTCTAATATATGTAGGCAATAAAAAAATGCAAACAAGGCTAAATGATGTACTGCAGAAGGACTTGCTCAATAGCTGTGCAATCTGCTTATAAAGTTTTATAAGCTAAAGATTAAGGGGGGAGAGAGAATATCCCCTCAGCAGGATGAAAGCCAGCAGCTTTTCCAGTTTTACAGCCCTTTCTTAAGATGGGAGAGGAGTGGGGGGAAAGTGACAAAAGCTGGAGGTTACTGTAGCCCGCATTTGAGGACCAGAGACTGATTCATTCGGGCAACACCAAAGCTGTGCAGTTAGAGACACAAGGATTCAAAGGTCTGAAACGCACCAGCGACTACACAGAGCCTAATCTTTAACATGAAACGGGAACATATTCAGGAAGTAGATGTGGAGAGTGCTTAGATGGAACTTTTCCTTCTCTGGACTCCTCAGCAGCTTGGTGACTCGCACAGACTCAGCACAATTCAAACACAGCACTCCCGCAAAGCGCAAAGAAAGAAGAGCAAAACTTCTGAAATGCCACGGGACACAGCCTCATGAATCAAAACACCATAACTACATCTTTCTACGCTGTATTTATCAGCACCATTATTTTCATGAGACCAGGCTAGGCAGAGAATCCCGCAGCGCAAG
>NW_008235977.1:5523253-5523775 GCF_000691975.1 Corvus brachyrhynchos
GGGGCGGCGGCGGCGGCCGCCGAACTCCGGCCCCGGGGCTGCCCTCGGTTCAGGCATCCCACTCTTATCTCTGCTCGAGCCGAAGGCTGGAAGAGGGTTAAGGAAAATCTTTCCTGTGACGGTGGTGAAGGAAGACCTGGCACAGGTGTCCCAGAGAAGCTGTGGCTGCCCTATCCGTGGAAGTGTTCAGGGCCAGGTTGGACGGGGATTGCAGCAACCTGGCCTGGTGGAAGGTGTCCCGGCCCGTGGCAGAGGGTGGAACGAGATGGGCTTTAAGGTCCCTTCCAACCCAAACCATTGTACCATTCTATGAAGGATTGCTAGAAATATGAAGAGGGGGGGCACATCCGTGCCTGGTCTTACCCAGTCTTTTTGGTGAAGCCTTTCTGAACAAGTCTTTCAGGAAAGATGTTAAGCAAAGAGTAAAGGGAGTGCCAATGTGGACCGAGCCATGGAGGAACAAAAGCCCTGATTTTCAAACACATAGGCTATTAAATGAAATAATTTTAAATCCCAGGGTCT
>NW_008235977.1:5523811-5535020 GCF_000691975.1 Corvus brachyrhynchos
GACTGGGAAGAGCTGAATCTGCAAATCCTCCCTGATGGACGTCTCTGTTACTGTTTCACCCCTGCACTACCCACCTGGGGAAGAAGCATCCAGTAGAGCTTCAATCTCTTCAGTTGCAGTTTGTAGCTCTTGTGTCATGTCTCACTAGTAACATTTTAGTGCTATCATCCTGCCTCAGTCAGCTGTAGGCTGCTGTCAAACCCATCTTAGCCTTGCCCTCCTCAGCCAACATCAGAGTTCAACATCTGCTCAGTATAGCAGCCTCAGGTAAAAGAAAAACTGCAAAGAGGAAATAATTCATATTCATTCCGAATATTAATTTGTACAACGTAACAGGATTGGAGTTTACTACCACCAAAAGTCTAAACTTTTTGCTTTCCTCATGTGAAAGAACATGAACAACAAAAAGCAACAGAACAAATAATGATGTTTCAAGCCCTAAATAAAAGTTAAAAATACCCCATGCATATTTACCAAGGGACAGATTCAGTCTAATGGGAATCCTGAAAGAAAAAACATTTCCACAATAAGCAGAGGAAAACCCAAAGAACCACCACCTACTCCTGTGTTCCATTCACTTGTTCTTGTCATTAAATAATTATCATTTCTTCAAGAAGCCATCTCAAAAACTCTATCAAGAAAGGGAGTTCCTAGACATAGACTTGATACTTGTTGCTAGTTTTCCTAACTTTGCTGCCTCCTCAGTAGATTAAAAAACAAACACAAACCGCATTGTTACTTTTATTGTTATTTACAGATTTATCTCAGAGCTTTTGTACTACAGACCTGATCAAAGCAAAACTGAAGATGAGTTAATAAGTTCCTAAACTCTAGTAAATAGGGCAATAAACTAAAAGAGTGGTTTATGAGTACTTCGATCAGTAAGTCAGCAGCTTAGGGGAAAGGAGGATTTATTTTCTCTACTTGATTGCATGACCTCACAACATCACACAAGCAGAGTAGGATAAGTTATTTTTAAGATATTAGAATTTTTTTACCAAATGATCAATTTTGGCTTCTTAGGGACTGGCTGTGCAGCACTTCTGCTTGTTGTCAGCAAATTGCAAAGCCAGGCCATAGGAGTAACTCAGACTTCACACAGACTCAGGGGTTACTCATCCCATGGGAAGTGTTTTTTCAAAGCCTTTCCTCCCCTTCAAGACGATTGCTCTTCGCAGCTGTTCCGTGCCTGTCTGCTCGCCGCGTCTGGGCTGTCCAAGGTGAGGCAGCCTCTCGTTCCCCTGACTCAGCACCAGGCACTCTGCTCCACTCCCAGGGCCTTGAGTCACCAGCTGCAGGCGGAAGCGGCGGCGGCGCTGCTGTCTGGCCCCAATTCAGAACACAATCGGAGTCAATCAGTCTAGACGGCCCCAGAGCGGAGCCCCAGCTCTCTATAAGGCATCACAGCTCCAGCCTCCACGTGGGAAAAGAAGATGAAGTGTACAGGCTTCGGATACACTTCTAATCAAAGCCAATCTTACTGTAAATGAGGGAAAGTATTTTCTGTTGCAGGAAAGGCCGAGTGATTGATTCCATTGCTTGCATGGAGCTACCCTGTCTGACAGAATCCTGGACACAGGAGTCAAAGTCAAAACCAGACTTTGCTGTTAATGTACAGCAGCAAACACCCTTCTAGTGAGGATGTGATTTTTCTTTCCTCGTTGATTTAGTTCTCAGCACGACTAACAAATAGATAAGGAACAGCCAATGAGATCATATTACAGAATGTAAACAAGTTAATTATGTGTTTCTATATTTGCTTGTTACCTGTAGCTAGCTTTTGGTTCTCAGGCTAAGATACCCAGTGGTGGAAACCAACAACTAAGAAGTGGGCAGGACTCAGATTCCTTCTAAGACACCAAACTTTTTGTCTGTATGCAAAACAGAATGCAATTATTTTGGAGTTGATTGGAGTCTAAAGAACTGCTTTCCATTATCCAACAGATCAAACTAATATTTCTGTTACAAGTTATTGGTCTTCTTAGTTTTTACTCAGACAACGAGTTATTAACACAGCTGAATAAAACTTTGCAAGATGCAAAGCACTTTTGGTAGACAGGTATTATTTTTTTGCTGTTCCTGAGTGTCCAGCCTGTAACATGGATAGAGAATTTCAGAATGTTTTTCCTTTGCAATAAAGTCTCCACCTCATGACATGAAAGGCAGCAGCAAGAAATGGACAAAGTGCCACAATTTGGTCAAAATTGCAAATGTGCAAATCTCTGTGGTCCTACTTCAAAGGGTCAGCAAGGGGTCCTGCATGCAAGCAATAAACTTCTCCTCTAAGTGGATTCATTGCTTTACAGTACCAGCAGTATGAATATCTGGAGCAAAGAAAGAATCATGACTCATTTGTTCTTCGAGACCACTATTAGTCTCCCAGAAAAGCCTCCATCGATGTGAGAGTTTTAGTAAATCTTTTGCGCTTGTGCCATCCAGACACTTGGACTTTTCAAGAGGCTTAGCTGCTCTGAACAGATCTTTTAAGAAGTAACTTCGTTTCTAACAAGGCAGTAGAAAACAAAGTAAAAGACGGACTTCACATATTAGTTTGCTTTGGTCAGTTTGTGCCTTTTATTTCTACTTTGTTTAATATTATCTTTGATATCCATTTTCTTGAGAAAAATAAAACATTAAATCTAAAAACTACAGAAGCATGATGTGGTGAAACATGAGGAAACACTAGAGATGTTTAGGCTTGATTTGCTTTATTGCTCCTATGAGCAATTCACATCAGCCAAATCTCATTCGGTTGCTAGCAAAAGCTGTCTTTAGCCCGGGGCTATGGGGCAATGTTTTCACTAGGACAACAAGGGTATGGCTACATTTGTTAAACCAGCTCCTAGCATAGAATTTGAAATCTCCCAGTTCAAAACAAAGTCAGCTCTACCAGAGCTTTTTTCTGATTTGTTCAATACTGATAGCTGTATTACTCCAGTGTTAGTCAAAGTCTTTCTGCAATCCCCTTTTTGTGTTTTATAGAGTGCTCATTACTCACCAGGCCTTTTTTTCACATTAGGACTTCATAGCATCAAATTCACAGACAGCATTGTTTGATTTACCAAAGGATTCATATTTCTTCAGTCTGACAAAGTTGGTCAATATAAATCACATATGACTCAGCTTTTGCTTCACAAAGCACTTCAGCAGATTACCAAACAAATATATCCAGATGCTGCTCAGTAACATCCCCAAAGACTTAAATATTTTTAAAAGATATTTTCAAAGAGTACTTTTAGAGAAAAGCTTTGACAGGAAATAATGTAATAAGGGAGACATGGATCAGAAAAAAACCCAAACAACAAGCTCCATAATATTCTCTGTACAATCTCTCTGAAAATGTTTTCATAATATGCATACATACATAAGATGTAACAGAGACAAAATGCCAAATACCACCCTGCTCTGTTAAGGAAGAGGGTGTAGGAACACACCAGCCCAGAGGGAAAAGCCTGGGAAGTCACTACACCTATCCCCAGAAGGAGCACAGCACCCTCAGATAACCACAGTGATGGAGCTCCGGGAGTGAGCCACGGAGATATGGGGCTCTTGGGTCTTCTGCTGGGAAAGGTCTCAGGAAGGCTTTTTAGAAGGGGATGGGGAAGAATTTGCTAATCTAGAGAGTGTGATGGATTGGCCTTCTGCTCCTAGAGTGGGAAAAGAGATGAAACATTGAAATCAACAGGCTGTACACTTGTCTCACATGGAATATGTTACTGTGCATGAAAGTTCTGTACTTCTGCTTCTGCCGTCCCACTGGAATGTCTGACCTGGCACAGCAGCTACAGAGCCCATCAGATGGAAAGCTCCAGCTCCCATGTGAGTTACTCCTGCAGTGGTTGTTCCTTTACAGGCCAATTCCAATGCACAGAACTGCACCTTGGACCTGCACTTCTTCCTAATCCACCCTTCTGCCTGTATCCAGCAAAGCTCATAAATACACAAGTCACAATTAATACAGGAGTGCTAACATTACACTTGATTAAACAAAGAATCATCCCTCCTTTCTCCTCATCACTCTCTCTTCCACTTCCTTCTTCCTTTCCAGAGGAGGTACATTGCTTGCTGGATGACATGAATTTTAACTCTACCTTTTTTCATTCACAAAGACCCTCTAGAACATGCTTTTATGCAATTCTCTGAAGGTGAGGAAGAGATCATTATTCTTCCATCATCTTATTCTTAGTTACATCTTAATATCCTTCCTAAAAACCTTTTCCTTCTTTTGCCTGCCACTGTTTTCATACTATTTTAAGTACTGTCCCTTCTGCTGAGACCATCATCCATGGCAAGCGTGCACACAGGTTTTATTTAGAAAGAGGAAGTGACTATGCCTGGCAGAAATTCTTGTAGAACAGTATTCTGCTGGGACAAAGAGAAACAGAGCACTTCCCTGCACACAGGATCTATAGGCATAGAAGATGGGTCACTTTCTAGTTTATTTCCATTTATGGAAAATTTCCAGATGACAAGAGGTATTTCCTAGGTTTTTTACATTCTTGACTGCTTCTGGTTATACAGAAATACCAGAGACCACTGCTTCCTGTAATATCCCTGAGATATTTTTATCCCTGTCTTTAGTGCAAATCATCTCCTATTTAGTACAAGTATTCTTATGTACAACTTTTGAATCTTTCCCCCAGACTTTCTAGTTTGGGGGAATTTTTCACTGATTTTTTCTATGACATTTTTCATCATGCATTTTCAAAGGAATCTAACAAAGCTCAAACTCACAGAGCAGTCATGCTGGCTTTTTAATTGATCATTCCAGGCATATAATGCCACATCTCCCTTTAAGCATCTGTCCTCTAGTGCTGCTGTATTACAGTAATGCTTCCACGTTCCCGCTGAAGGATTTGGAACAAAAACAAGTTAAAAACTTTCAAATTCCCTGGGAAAGAAATAATTCTTCAGACTGCTCTGTGCTTAGTAACAGGCTCAGACTTTAAACATGCTGAAGATTTAGATAACAAAATAGTAACAGGATGCAGAGCAAGTAGGATTGAAAGGCAGTGGAGGAATAAAGCAGACACAAGTTCCTTTCTATCCAATACTCTGAATATTCTTTTACTCAAATACAAAAACACTAAAAGATGGTAATAACACAAACTGACACTAAAAGAGATATTTCCTTGCCCTTTTCTCTCATGAAGAATTTCAAGTGTTTCAGCCCAGGCATTCCAAGCCTTGATATGCCAGCTCAGGTATCAGCTCCAGCCTCATGCCTTCAGAAGACACCATCTTAACAGAATGCCCCAGTGTTCAAACGTCCTCCCTCTTCCCTATGGAGAAATGCCCCTTTCTCCCCAAAGAACCCCGACTCACCCTCACCTTGAAGCCATTATATTTTGATCCTCCGTGTCCAAGGAATACTGTCCTGTCTGGCACTAATATTAAACCAAAGCATGTCCTTATCTATAAAACCTTATACTGGTGGACTACGCCTTTGTTGAGTTAAATAACAAATGCTTCTCTCAAGGAACAACACTAACCATGGATCGATACAGAATCAGACCTTTAGCCATTTAAACAGAGGGTCTGGCCAGGGGAGTGAGGGATGAGGGTGTTTGGTGTGGATCTGGTTTGTTTTCAAAGTTGTACTGTTTGCTTCCAAGCCATTAGCCTGCCATTGCCGGGGTCACTCCAAGAGAGTCCCAGCTGCTGGTGAAAGAACTATTTTTGCATCCATCAAACAGAAGTTAATGCTGACAACAGTTATCTGTGGTGGAAACTACAGACACTTCCATGGCCTGAATAAAGAGCACATTTAAGTTTTTCCCTTTTTGCCCTCTTGGGGGAGATTCCTCATTCCACTACTCCCGGCTGCCCATACACACAAAGAATGGGCAATTATTCATGTATAGCAACTGTTGTGCAGAACTGTAACTCGGTATTTCTGTGTGGAAGGCACTGTGTGGGAACTGCTATGTACAGAATACAGACTACTTCTATTGACAAGAAAACGACTGAAGAGCTCATGGTGTAGGGCTGATAGTACTGACACAAAGTACAGCTCTGACACCTCCCAGGTGCTTCTGCAAGAAAATAGATCACAATGGTGAGACCCTTACAGTTTATAGTCCCCTCTAATTTTAGCTTTAATCTGTCAGACATTTGAAGAAATAGATTTTTGCTCTATTCCTTCTGACCAGCTTTCCTAATCCTCCTTGTCTCTATTTGATAAACAAATCCCTGAAGTGTTTGGAGCCACATTAGGAAAGCACACTGCTGAGGATACTGTGACTTGCTCCAGGCCTGTGCAGGGAGAAGGCAGCAGCTGCCTTATACAAGGCCTGCTGGGCTAGTTGATATGGATTAGAGAGGTCAGTCAGAAGAGCCTCCCTTCTGCAGTGTTTATACTCAGCAGAAGGAGAAGACAGCAAAAGAAAGTGGTGAAGAATGAAGATTAAAGGTTTCTTGCTCAGAAACTTGGCTGTTACCCGATTTTAAGGGGGCATTACGTTGCAACTATGGAATTTTTAAAGTGGAATTCAATCAATCGTTTTCTGAAGTAGTCTACTGCTCCCAAATCAAACAACTAAACTACCTGTCAGGTCAGACATCACTAAGATTGATTGAAAACAGTGATTGAGAGCTTGCAATGGATTTGTATTACTGCGCAGAGACCAAACTACTGTGTCCTTTTCAATCTCATCTCTGCCTCCCTCGTGTTCAGAGCACAAGAAGGTAAACCAAGGAAAAAAAAGGAACGGAGATGGAACACGGAGAGGACAAAAGTTCTCCTAGAAGAGCAATCCTGCCAAAATGTAGCATAGAGGCCTGAGAAATGTAAGGTATAAGCTGAATTCCTGCAAGGGATGTGCTACACCCATATTATATGTTGATACACAGTTTCACTCAAACACAGGCCCAAGGATGCCAGCCTCCATAGAACACATTTCCCTGATGGCTGATCATACAAAGAATATTGTTTTGCCTTGGAAACATTCTGTAGTAATTTGCTCACCTCTTCCCTTCAGGATTGCTTCTGCTTCTTTCCTTTTCTAAGGAAAGCCGTGATGCTTTTTTTTTCCATTGCTTCTTCCTTTAATTTAGGAGTCCATCTCATTTCTGAAGTGTGATTGGGTAACTCGGGGAACACCTTCTAAATTTTAAGCCAGCCTTGCTCAAATTTATGTCCAAATGTATTACAACACTCTACATTTTCAACCACGAATGTAAGATAAAGAGATTACCTCCAAGGTCTCTTTCCCTAAACACAGATGAGATGCTGCTGCTGCTATTTTATGATTGAAAGAACTGTTTATTTTTGGCGTTCATTTCAATAAAGTGCTATGAAGGAGCCTATTGTGGTCACATATTAGGGCTGTAACATCATAAATGAATAAAACATCTTGGCCTTATTGCTAACACCAGCAACAGCTGCTCTCTGTAAAAAGACAGAGCATCCATTGAAAGGAAGAGTGCGACAGGCAAAGAAGCCAAGGTCACTTCTAAGCCTGAAATACCAGTGTGGGGGAAAAAGAGAATGGTCATGTGCAGGTATCACTGCACTTAAGGTGATTATAGCTCCATAAAACATACCTGGTACCTAACCAGAAGCAAAGACTTCATTCAAATGCTTCATTCATGAAGCCTCTGCTTTATAAAAGATTTTGCTTATTAGAAGCCCATTTGTAGCAAAAAGCCAAGCATGTCAAGAGAGAAAGTTTTTAATTTTGTAAAAAACTTGTTTCTAGCACTGAAGTACATAATGAGATTGTGTTCTTCACAACTGAAAGACATCAGCTTCTTTTTTAACACCCCCTTTCTCTACTTGGCATCAAGTCAAAGCAAAGGCAGGCATAGGATATGACTTCCTTGAACACCACAAGGTTGTAGAGTCATGTTCCAAGGAAGATGTAGCAGAGGTGTGGAACTCCTGAGTTTCCAAAAGTTGATAACAAAGTCAAGGGGTTCACGGGAGAAAGAGGGAATGTACTCTGAAAAGCACCAGACTCCATCTAGTAGAGGAAATGTTCTGTACTAAGAACTGTTGGAAGCTCCATATGAGAAGCACTCCCAAGCAGTGCACAGGCTTGTCCTTCTCTTACCTCTTTGTTCCCCACGGGTCTAGTCTTGGGAGTGTGATAAATGGTCCCTTGGTCTGATGCAGTGCAGCTGCTGTTACATGGGTTTTTGCAGCTCCTCTGCCCTTCCCACATCTCATTTTTCCAATTCTGTTCCAATTCTTATTCATATTATTCAGGGGATAATTTCTCCTGAGACACTTCAGGTGAATATGTATGTCATATTTGCATATGAGAACAATCCCTTCCTCTCAGCTTAGGGCTGTAATAATTTCACTGTGAGGAAAACAAAGACCAGCCTCGTAAGATTTTTAGTTCAGTTGCTTGATCACTCTGCAGTTTCAGTAAGTTATTACAAAGCAGCACATGTAACAGGAATAACAAATGATGTTTATGAAACTTCCAAGTATGCTATCTGCAAGATAGATAAGCTTACCAAGTACTTAAGCCTGCATTACTTACTATATTCAGGTAATTTTTAAAAGGAGCATTAGCAGAAGAATTAGAATTCAGCATTCAGAATGTCTGAGACATAATTTTTTTGACAGCTGTTATTCCATATCCAACTAAACTGTGAAAGAAAACATGAATAAAATAATATTGATTTGTATGTGTACATTCTTTCTGTAACCAACACACTAAAGAAACACAATCTATTATGACAGTACTGAATTGCCAAGGTAAGTACCATTGCTTGGTGCAAAGTTTTATCAATAATAAAACCTCCTCTTGATAAAAACAGCTGTGGAGCACTTTCCATTAAGAAATGGCAACACTTCTATTACAAACAACTCATAGATAATGTAATATTTAAGGTCAGTCTTGACAGGTAATTTTTAATTTTTTTCCAGGCCTTTGCGAACAGTGTTCATTACAAAAAAAAGTAGGGAGCTCTGAGTAACAAAGCAGTGGCAAGCATAAAATTCAATCACACAGGCTTTAAAGAACTCCCAGAACTCCAATGAGTTTAAAGCTAGCCAGTTTTAGCAGTTCAAGCAGTTTGTGTGTGCGACTGAAATGGGATTTTAACACACATTAAAATTTAAACCCAACAAATACTCTACTCCCACAACAGTAAATACCAGGAAGCAAAGGCATGGGTTTACTGCAGCACCTTTAACTGGTTTTGTCCACACACGTGTCCAGTACCAAAGGTGCTTTCAGGGCAGTGCCACACGAGTGTGTTCCCTCCAGATTTGCTCAGGCCACACACAGCTACATTTCTCACAAAGTGCTCATGCAATTTAGGAGGAAAATAAGGCAATACAAACATGGCCCAGGCTGCAAGGGCTAGAAACCAAGTTTATTGCAACGGTGTGTCTCCCCTGGCTTATGATGCTTTACAGCCTAATCTCAACCCAGCAGGTGTCCTGAACTGAGCCTGCCTGCTCTTTTAACAGTGAAATACTGTATTTTTGACCCATACAGACTGGGTAGTCACTGAAATGAAGATACCATTATTTTAGGATTGAGATTATATCTCATTTTTCCAGAAGTGACTCATTCACTTTGTATCAGAATAATTTCAGGAAATGTGCATCAATAAGAACAACTTAGTGCCGTCACATCCAAATGAACTCCCTTCGATCACACTGCTCATTTCCAGAACATTAATAATTCATCTACGCCAAGCAATGCCTTGGCATTGACTTTTAATTGAGCATTTATGGACTGAAGCCCTATTAGCTACAAATCCAAGGTTCTTTAAATGAGAAGATTAAGAACCTTTAGCAGATTATATTCCAGCCCATGGGAAAGCAGAAGGAACATGTAACAGCATATGGTTCCCCACCCTCCGAAGTCTGAACGCTGCCCTGACTCCTTAAGAGCAGTCACCCTGCATTCGTGGTTGGAAATCCGGGCAGAGTAAGCCCAGCCAGGAGCTGTGCCAGAGTAAGTTGAGATGAAAAAGAGTGAAAACCAAACGACGACAGTCAGCTTTTGTTTCCTGCCCCTGTGAAGTCATCTGTCAACAACTACTGCCTAGGAAAATCAGGTTTTCTTCAGCTAACTTATGGATGTTCAAAGGATTTCAGTGCTATGCAAGGTGACTGTCCGAATGTTTAAATGACAACTGTACAAAGGAGTTGTGCACCAAAACCATCCCTTTAGACCCAAAAGGGCACATAGTCACTCTTTGCCTATCCATCAGTGTTTTATCAGCTGAAATTAATGAGTCACCCTGTCATTCCTCCACTGTAAAATTCAAGTAACATGAACAAAATTTTGGCAAAGATTTAACCTATTTACATCAGTGACACAGATCAGTATTATCGAGTATTATATACAATAAACCAGCCCCTAAGGCACAAAACATAGAAAGCCATTTTCATCGTTGATAATGATTAAATTACTTTTATTCCCATTTAAAATATACAGCTTTGAAAAATTATGCAACATACATTCAAATGAATTGCATTCTTAAGTGTCCTGATAGCCAGGTATCCTATTGCTGGCCAGTGTAACACAATAATCCATCAACTCTGTTTATTTATGGCCACAGGAGAAAAATCTGCATAAATAAATATTTGTACCTGATAGTGCAGCTTTTCCTTAAACACTTACATTTAGAAGTCAATTTCAGTAGGCCTCTTTCTCCCAAGCACTGCTTCTTGCTCCTACAGGAAAAAATGAATTCCACAAAGATCCCAAAAAAGGCCAAAAATTCTAAGTCTGCTATTTTAGAAATAGCATTCAAGATACAAGAGTCAATTCAGCAGTGCCAGAAATAACCAGTAAAGCTAATAATATCACCCAAAAGCAGTTTGGGAAAGCTCACTAAAAATGCCACAACTCCTAATGGTCTGGAAGTAGTGATTTAAGAGCTTTAGAAAAATCGATACAAACGGTATTGTTAGTACAGCAGTACTGTGGCTGATACCACGGGTAGTATGGCAAGGAGGCACAGCCTACAGCCCCCTGGAAAAGCACCACTGCTGAGAAATCTTTATGGCAGAATCTCAATCCACTGGAAAAGGACACACTGACTTAAGTGCAGTCTGCAGGCTACAGCACCTGAAGCAACTTACCCCTGTACAACTTCCTGTTACTTAGAGGACACCAAAGGGATGACAGGCATGTTTTGGACTGTAACATCCCTGCTCTGCAGAGCCTGAGGTCTTCACTAATCTACAAAAGACAGTGGGGAGAGAATGAGACTGGAATAGCAGTGAGTGATG
>NW_008235977.1:5535194-5547509 GCF_000691975.1 Corvus brachyrhynchos
AGGAATTACATCAATTAATGGGTGGGCAGGGAATAAGAACAGCAAGGGAGAAAAGCTGGCTGCTGAATTCTATACTGCATCAAGAGTAGACAAAAAAATTGTAATTGCAGGTATCCCAAATTTAACTGAAGCCAACATCATCTCTTCTGTATCAAGACTGCAGAGAAAAACATTTACCACTCTATTAGAAAATCCAGTTCTTAACAATTTGGTATGATATCCTAACTTAGCAGAGAAAAATCAACACAGGTATTTTAAAGTTGATAATTTTTATTTACAGATTTATTGGCAAAAGGTGGTGGGAAAGTTTAAAACACTTTAAACAGAGGGCACTGTACTGTATTGTATGAAGTATCAGTTCACAATCTTCAGTATCCAGCTGATCAAATAAAGCTAATCACCACTTTAAGAAGCATAATCTGCATCAGCTCCATTAGAGTACCCTGCCTAAAAACCACTTCAGGCAGTTTCTAAATCAACACAATCACTAATAAAATGCAGTTTTTGTGAAGAATGTATATATACTTGGATTTTTGTATTGTACCTGATGTCAAACTGCCCACTTCCATACTGGCAAAGCAGTTACACTTCCTACTTTTAGTTGAAAGTTATAATCTCACTGTCTGCAAATTCAGCTGCCGGGTAATTCTGAACTACTCTGAACGTTTTACTGTGAGCATAGTCAAGACTGGAGTAGATGAGATTGAAGGGAAACATTCCTGGTATATAACGTGCCCATCATGTTCAGCTGCATAACCATAAACATCTTGTTTAAGAATTCTATTCAAAAAGGAGAAAAAATGTAGTCAGTTTTCACTTTGCCACATAGGTTTAATTCCTCACTGGACCTTCTTAGTTCATTCTTCTAAATCAAGAGTGTTTAGTTCTTCTTCTAGTTCATCCAAGTCCTCTCCAGTAAAGAGATTTTCATCAACTGGAACTGCATCAATTACTCCATTTTCCAATTCCCCATCTCCATCATTATCTTCATCTAAGTCATTTTGCTCGCTGTTGTTTATATCACCACCAGAAGCTTCACTTAATTTATTATCTGAAAATAAACATAATTCTTAGGCATTTCAGTGTCACAAGTTTCTTAATCAACTGAATCAACTGAATTCACAATCCTACTAAACATGCTTTCAAATTTTGAAATTATGAAGAAGCTACTTTATTTGAAATTCATGCAGACTTACATCGGCCAAAATGTATGCACCTGGTTAATATGCAGGTCCGGATAATCAATTATGAAAACAGGTTGGGAAAAAAAATAACTTACCATCTTTTTCTACTGAAGTGTATGTGCTGAATCGCTCTGGACTAGCGACTGTAATACCAGTCTCCTCTACTGCCTTGGGGACATACAGGTTCAAATCTACATCATTTATGCACACAGGGTCTTCCATCTGGAAAATAAACCAAGATGCTCTGCATGAATTACTTTTCCATAAAAATCCTCACTTCTGCAATATTTCTACAACATTTCTCACCTTCAACAGAAACCTTCTGAAAAAATATACTCTGTGGCAGTATTAAATTAAGAATCAAGCTTACTAATTTCATTGTAAGGGCTCTCAAATTGAAATTTTTCAAACCTGAATGCAATTGAAATATTCCTTGCTTTAATCCTGTTTTTTTACCTCATCATCATCTCCTGCTCCTTGAACATAATGGGTGTCATCTGCTTCTTCATCATCTGCATCAACCAGCTCTGGCCGGAACTCAAATACTTCACGTCCACTAATCTATCCACAGTAAAAGAAACATTCAGTTATCACATCATGGAATTGATACTGCTTACAAAAAACCCCAAACAAACAAACCACAAAAAAGCAAGGAAAAGAAAATGACACACAAAAATAAGCAAAGCAATTTCAGGGCAGCTACCTTATCACAGAACTTTATTTACTTGCTCTTCTTACATTAAGAATTGGACAGCAAAACTTACCACCAATGCTTTGCCTGCTTTAAAATCTGCTTTTCTCCTCTCCATGTCTTGCTCAGCCTTATCAATTTTTTCTTGTCTTTTTCTTCTCTTCCATGCAATAAAACACTCTAGAGTAATTTTGGTAACATTTGGTCCTAAGGCAGCACGCTGTCAAGGAGAGAGTGTGATTAATGCTAGGAACTCTTTCAAAAGGCTACAACATATTGGACATTTAATTATTCCAGAAACTAATCGAAAACATTTCTTTCCAATTCCCTCTTGACTCTTACACTGTTAAACATGCATCATCATCTTAACGATTTCCCAGTTAGTGAGATGAGGTGGTATAAAAATTAATAGGAGAAGTGGAGGAGGAAATAAATGAAAGAATTCGGTTCTGCTCAAATTGACACTGCCAAGCAATGGTGACAGAAGCAGAGCAGCAACACCTTCAGAAGGCCTTGTGCTCTTGGTGTTGCTTCCTCATTAGAGACATAAGGGAGAACTAAGGAGACAGTGAGCAGGGGATAAGAAAAGCCACAAAAGCAGTTGTAATGGATAAATGAGAAATAGCAGTCAAAAAATAGAAGCCTCCTAAAAAAGGGTAAGCAACAGCTGCACTAAGTATGCAGCTGTAGTTAATTCTATTCACTAGGTAATAGTTCCTAAACAAAAACATGAATCAATGCTACGTATCCTTCGCCCTAGCTCATACAGCTCTAAAAACATCGAATAGTTTTTTATCATAAATTAGCAAATTTTTTATGTGTCTCTTCAGAGTAACGAAAACAACTACCACCAAAAGGTACCTGTCTGACAACTTTACCTCTTTTTCTATTAGATCTTCTAATGAAATTTCATCTTGCTTTTCTTCCTTCTTTTTGTCTTTTTTTAATACAAAGCCTGGAGGGAGAGCATGGCGATACATGCAGTTGTCTCCTCCACCTGGACAGACCCAAAACCATCCGTATTTGTTGTTTTCAATAGCATCAAGGAAGTATTTGCAGACCTGTATAAAAACAATGGTTGTTAGCACCATGTTCTCTTTCCATTCCCAGCATCTTACACTCCATGTCAGAAGTTCAGTAAGTCCAAGTCAGTTGTGCTCAAAACAGAAGGAACATGTGAAATGCATTACTACTAAGAACAGTAGACGAAGAAGCGCAACCATCTAAAACTGATGCAGTCAACAGCTTTTTCTCCCACAATATGATCCCAATTAAAAAAGACAAGATGAGAGAAGACTGGAAACTGTGTACTCCTCATCAGCACTTCTCTTTCTGCTCACCAACATTGGTGCAGTTTTAAACAAAATAAATTGCATCTGCTTCACATGTTAAACCTTCCAGCTCTGGATCCTGAGGTAAAGATGCCATTCTGAGACCTTTAATAAGCAATTAATAGTTTGTTTTTAGCCACAGCAATGTTTAACTTCTGCAAATTTAGGCAGTATCAATAGACTTTTTACTTACTTGGTATTGAAAATGAGGTGAAACAGTCCCAAAGAAAGAAAAAGGGATTAACCCATTATGCCGTTTAGTGCAAACCTAAAAAATCTTGTTGAACTTAGAGCCCAGGAATTACAAATTACTCTCAATTCGTAAATTCCAACTTAAAGGAGAAAATTTAAAAACTTGTAATGCTTGTATGTCACCCAGTACATAAACAAGTCAATATATATGGCAATAACAGACTTCACTAATCACAATACTTGGATCTTCTAGGCAATTAGGATGCATTAGATACACTACTGAATCCTTTATCACTTCACCTACTATCCATTTGTAATGTACATAATAAAACACTTTATGGACTGAAAAGAGCTGTTGGGCTGTGATTTTCTTTGTGGTTTTTAAAATTTTTCCATATATTACTAGAAATACTATCAGTCCAGCTGTCTACTCAGAGTATTATTATTATAATATTCCATTCCAGATTTTTACATAATGATCAACACATCTAATGCCAGACTGCACTTAATTCCTTCTAGTACAGTGCAATTAAAAAAAAAAAAAAAAAAAAAAAGACATACTATTTGGGTTTTGGGTTTTTTCTTTTCCGCCTCACCATGCTTCTTGTTCACCACTTCTTCCAGCTTCTTCTCATCCCAGTTGTCCATTGTATCTAGAAAAAGACAACAGATGGTTTCACAAAAATATTCCAAATACTAAACATTGCCAGCAAGCTGCTTTTCTGCCCAGTAACAGTTTTAATACGCAATTCTTATATTTTAAGTAGCTTATACAATGCAAAATAAATTCAGGTTTTTAAAATAATGTTTTCAAACTCTCCCATGCCACTCAAGAGTAAATTACCTCAAAAGCCCTAGAAATTTTAATTTTGAAATGCATAGAGTGTGTTTCAATTAAACACTCAATAATGTGTCATTCCATCTGTAAAGTACTGAGTGTGGACAAGGGAAAAGAAGAAAAACAAGACAACTGAATAAAAGAGAAGGTTGGAGGGTTAACATCCAGAAATACAGATAATCTAACTTGAGGATTGAAAGAGATAATACCAAACTATCTGTGTTAAAGTTAAAAGAAAGTTCCATCAAAAGAAGCAAATCACCAATTGTAGGAACCCAGAGTGCCGAGAATATTTCTCTGCCTGTTTTTAAGGTTTTTTACCCCCCTGAACAACACTGTTTTAACCTCCAACCTTGGAAAAAATTACCAACTATCAGACAAGAACTAGAAAATACAGTGGTGTGAATTAGGTGATAGACTACTATATAAGATTGTCACAGGGTGAAAAATTTAGGTTTTGGGCTTCTCTTTGTAGTAAATAGATAAGAGTAAAAAATATCAAAATGGAGGATTCTTGTTGTTCTCTAAACCTTCTTCTCCTTCTTCTACTACTCCATGTTCTGCAGTAAAAGTAGTTTGGGATGACTGGATAGAGAACTCCACAGTTCCTGCCCGTGTTACTGAATAATTGGTAAGAAAGTGAAAATAATATATGTTTTTAGTAACTATTGGTTAAATTATCTTTAAAAGGCTGCATAAATCTTGATAATTAGACTTCTTTCCTGCTTTCTGTGCTCTGTGCTGTACCTGGGTCACGCTGGTGGCTCTGTTCCTCTGATAAGACTTAATAAACAACTATCCGGCAGCATTGAAACTCCAGGAAAAGTCTCTGTTTATCTTTGAAACTCCTTGCAAGCACTTTTAGAAAATTCTCTCCCATCAGGAGGGATTTGATTTATGGCATGGTTCAGTGTCAACCAACGACAGTAATAGCAGTGAATCTGTGGGATCCCATCATATACATTTAGGATGACAGAGGCTAAAATTCAAATAAAGACTGAGACATGAGGAAATGTGAAAAAACCAAGTTCTATAAAATCTCTAATCCCTGCTAAATAAAAATAAAATCCAGAGTACTTAGCTGACAAGTCATTTGGGGAGAGAAAGTCACAGAAAAAACACTCCCAAGTATCTCTAATTTTGGAACTGTGCACATTTGGCCAAACACTAGTAGCAGTTCTGGAAGGCAACTCTGGTTGCTCATTACACTTCCTCCTTTTGCCCTTCTACAGAACTTAGGAGGGAAACAGCAACTCTAAGAAAGGTCAAGTACTGTTCAACCTGCGACTTGTATGACATAATACATGACATTGCACAACTGAAAAACCACCATTCAGTATCAGCAGGTCATACTTCTTTTTCTAGGTAAGGTCTGAAGAACACTTGAGAGCACACTTGGAAAAAGTTTCAGTGTTGCTCAGAACTTTGAATGTAGGGGGATGGGTTGCCTTACTCACTGTTCTTCAGGATCATAACCACAATAACAGAAGACTCTTAATCTTAAAATTCCAGTTTCAGAATCAGAATAGCTTAGTAGTAACTTTCTACAATTATTATACCTTTTTCAAGGTCTTCATCTCTTGCATCAATGTAGACACTCCGTTTTTCACACTTCCTTTCCAATGACAAATCATGAGAAAACTTGCACTTGTCTCCTTTAGTGCACTGTCCTTGCTTGAAGAAAGCACAAACTACAGATTTGGGGTCAGCGCCTGAGTGAAGAAAGTTTTTATATTTTAATACTACTTTTAAGCAAAAATTATATTCTAGAAATTCTGGGAACAATATCGAGGCTATGTAGAGAATGAAAATAGGTTTTTAAAATAAGTTATTTAAAGTGTTCATGATAAGTATATAATTCATGTCCTGAACATGCCAAATTTACTTTTATTGCATGGTATTTACACTAAGTATCAGAGGTGCCACTAAACTTTTTAAAGAAATATGGTATGCCTGTGAAAATTATTAATTCGTGTATTACAATACGTAAGAGAGATCATTCTGTGCAACTTCTTTCCTATACATGAAGCTATTCTTGCATGTAGTACACAATACAGCATCTTCTGGATGTCAGCCATTCCCCAATTGATCAACAACACACTACAATAAATTACAATAATTTAACCCACACTCACTCAAACCACTTTCTTCTTTTAATAACAGGAAGAAAATGGCTGACCAGAGCAAATAAGCAACTGTTGTTCTAGTATGAACTATCCAACCATCCTAACTACAGTTTAAGTAAAAATCATCCCACTAAAGAATTATTTGACCATTAGGAGGTCATTATAAAAAAAGCAATGAAAGAAGCAGGTGTATTTACGAGACATGACTAATTCAGAAATACTTTACTTGTAATATTAATTAAGTTCTCGTGTAAGATTTTAAGCTAGAGTTTTTCACATGATGCTTCACTTTTGGTTTGACTCAAAGTGATTTCAATATGTACAGCAACACCTGTTTAAAATGTAATCTAAAAACCTGGGCAATATTAGTTTTCTGAAATAACTCAAAGTCAAAAGCTACTTGATTTAGAGAAAACTGATACAGAAAGCTGCAGATCACAGAGAAAAGTATCCTTTGTTGCTCGTCAGTAACACAATGAGTAAATATAAGGTTTGCTTCAAATATATGGAAATCACACTTTTTTTTGTCAAAAATCATTGCACATAAGCTCCAGTAGATTGGTAAATAAAAACTTGGTAACATCACAAAATTTGTGTGTTCAATAACCAAAGTCAAGAGAGACCAAAACACGATGCTACTGCTAATTATGTGGTCAGATACAAGTAACTGGAAAGTATTCACTGTTCTGATTTGAGTACTAGTCTTCTTTAAGACAATAGTTATGATCTTTTATTCTTTCTTTGGATGTCCACACTTCCCTGGGGACACAGGCTGTTTTAAACAAATACCATCACACACACACGAAAATCATGCCAACACATCCAGAAGCATCTAATTGATGAATCAGAACACAGCCAATATCTTCAGCTGTGCTGACAACATCAATGTAGCTTTTGATATTCTTATGACCTACTGACCCCAGAGGACTTCCCAAAAAAAAAAGCCAAATCATGACTAACAAAATACTTGGCACACCAGATTGAGAAGGAAATAGTCACATCTATCCCATTAAAATATCAACTGGTGTTTTTGAAGGGCTATTTTACCTCAAGTAGCTATACAAATAAGAGAACGCAAATGAAGATAAATCAGTTAGTCATACCTTTGCTTATTTTCTGTGCAGCAACCACAGGCTTGAAAAGCTCATTTAATTCTTGTAATTCCTTTTTCTTATCTTCTTTCTTTAATTTCTTCTCACTTTCTGATTGAGCAGCCTATAATGACCCCAAATTAAAAGTTATAAATATAAAATCAGAATGCCAGGACTTACTTCACACAAACTGCACGTTAAAATAGCCAATCACTCGAAATTAGTTTATGAGGGCAGGAAGGAATCAACCTGTGATGCCTGGAAGGCTCAGAATTGTTGCTGTTGTGTGTGCAGCTGCTGCCCTTTACTGGCACTGACCTGTCCTACAGGAGGGACTGCAAATCTGCCAGAGGAGAGGCGCTGGCAGATACCTGAGTGCCACAGTGACCCCTACTGCACCTTTACAGGTAGGAAAGCCAACGAGAGGCATTGAAACCACTCGAGTTTTGCAGTGCAACTACTCAGTGCAGCTACTTCCAGATCTGCACAAGAAAAAGCCTCTTGTCTTGAGTCCCCTACATGCTGTGATTTGCTCTTTTTTCTCATCTATACAGGCAGCCATTGCAGGAAATCTATCCATGTAAGTTGGTAGTGCTTTTAGAACATTATTTCAACTTGGAACTCAACATATGAATGTTTCATTGCTTAACTAGGGCTCAAAGACTGGAAGAGAAAAAAAAAACCTGACTCTGCCTCACCCTTTTTCAGATAAGCCAGAGCAGTTGTGTATCCATACCAAAGTGGGATGAAAAACATGAAAGAGGACATGGGAGAAACATTCTTAGATCAGATATGAAAGGAGGTTTTAGCAAGGTGGGGGTCCATCTCTTTTTCAAGGTAACAAGTGACAGGATAAGAGGGAATGGTCTCAAGTTACCCCAGACAATGTTTAGATGAGATTTTAGGAAAAATTTCATCACTGAAAGGGTGGGTCAAATATTGGTGGACTTGCCATCCCTGCAAGAGTTCAAAAATGTGTAGATGGGGCACTTGGGAACATAGTTTAGTGGTGAACAGGCAGTGCTGGGTTAATGGCTGGCCTCAAAGATCTTAGAGGTCTTCTCTACCCTTATGGATTCTGTGTTTATTTGACTCTTACCCTTATGGGAAGCTAGTGAGACTAACATCACAAACAAGTATGTGGGGTACTATTTTCTAAAATACAGTGTAATATTAAAAAAGGAGCTTTGTTCTTATGGTGAGTTTGGAAAAAACACACCAAATTGTTTTAGAAAGGAATTAGCAGCTCGGCTAGTTTTTATACTAAAAGTTCACAAATGATATTTTAAATAACATGCAGACTCACATACGTCAACTACATAAAGTAGTACTTTAAGAATGCTTATGTTTCACACCTCTAAAAGGTTGAAGATGAAGCTTGTCTTAAAAAAACCCCAACAAACCAACAATAAACAAACAAAACCCCCCAAAATCAAAGAAACAAAAAAACCCAAAGAAACAATAACAAATCAAAAAAAGGAGCAAAACAAAAAAACACACACCACCAAAACCAAAACTTTGACAGCATTTCCATTTTCATCTCATGACACAAGGAAAATTGTTTCAAAAACTTCTTTCTTGGGGACAATCCTAACTGAAAGCTATTTTGTAAGGTTAGAGAGGTATAATCAGGTTTAAACATTTGGTCCTGACATCCAACAGTCAATAGCTACCAGCATTTGAGAAATAACATTATTTTAGGCTGGCTATTTTACACATTGATATTTGTATACATGCCACAGATCCAGGGATTTCATACACAAATTTCAGAACTGTTTGAGTAACACCAATGTTCCTGAAGTGACATCAAAGAATCTTTTCCACAACAAAAAATTATTAGATCTAATGACCCAAATATCAACTTTACTTTCAAGTTGGGCTTGTCAAGCTAGTTCATCCTTCTTATGCAAGGAATGTATCATGACATCATGAATTGAGCTAACGCAAGTGTAATTATTTACAGGCTTATTCATAGAACAGAAAGCTGTGTAAAAATTTTACAGCTAGCTTTCTTAGCACTTTAGGAATAATAGACTTGGATCATTTCCATTAAATCCATGCTTTCTGATTAAGTATAATGGAAACACTAGATCTCATTTTATTTCATCATATGGAAGAGCCAAGTTGCAGAGAGCGGCTCAAAATTTCAGGTTTTTTGACCAAAGAGTTCACCAAATTGATGGAGACTTGACAGACTTGTGTCCACTTAAAATTGTAATACTTCTGTAAGTAGAAGAATGAGAATATATAGGTTTACACTTTTATCTTCTTTCAATTCCAGTTTTAGTAACAACTATTGTTAATTTTAATTGCTCACTGTTTCTCAAATAAGGTAGGAATTAAAGAGAAAAAAGAGAAAGAAGGTGCAACTGTACTTTGCTGACAGCCAGTATCTATAATTTAATTTCAGGTATACCTTAAACTTACCTATGCTACTATCAGAATACTATTGAGACAAACGCTTACCCTGACTAGTTGAGTTTGGATAAGATGCAGTTGTTTTTTCACAACAAAAGCCAACCAAACAACAAACTAAAAACCACAAACCCCCATACTCTCTGTACTACCTTAGCACAGGCACATAATTTACAGCTAGACAAGCTTTGCAAGACAATTTTTAGTTAGATCTGTGCCAGTCACAGGAGGCAAGGAACAGCTCAATTTTCTTCTCCTTCAGTACATGACCATCTGTATGTACAGTGAAAGATGATTTGACTATGCAGCAGGAAAACATTCCACAATAAATGCTTACCTGACGTGGATTCTGTTGACCAAACTTAACCTGGTGAGTCACAGCCTTGATAAATTTCTGCTGCTTTGCACCTTTTTTATTCTTTAGGCCAAATGTTTTGTCCTAAACCAAGAGACAAACACAGCCATATTAATTAAAAAAAAACCAACAACAAACCACCAAAACAGCAAAACGCCCACCCTTGCCACTCCTCTTAGGCTTTCAGTAAAGCACAGATTATTTCCTCTAGCAACACAAGCAATCCAACAAACAGCATGGACAAAATTTAGATTCCTCATATCATCTTCAGGAGTGGCTTTTCACCAGAACCTCCTAAATGCAGCCCTTGTGTAAGCCCTTGTTCTTATCACCAGACCTCCTCGTGCCCCAGTATCAGTGTGAGCATGTACACACAGTGTTCTTAGGCCTCTCAAGGCAACAGGACAAGATGGTTTTGGAGACTATCCAAGGAACATCTGACAAAAACAGGACAACTGATTAGCCATAACTACTGCTGGTTTCTCTTCTATCTACCTGAAATCACTTATTACTTTTATCTTCAACCATTCAGATAGAAATGTGATGTATCTTATACAGATGACTATTGCAACATGTGACATATTACTTCTTATTTTCAAGTATTGGAAGCTTTTCCTTTTCTAACTGCACTAATATGAAGTTAAGTCTTTACCATACAGTAAGTCTGGACAGGTGTCACTATTTCCTGAACTCCACTGCCAGAAGTTTCTGTTTACTGCCTAAACCAATTCTTCCTCTAGATCTTCAGCTTTATTGTTAAGGTAAAATTTCTATACCAAATCTACGAAAAATTTCTCACCAAAAAAAAAAAAAATACAGCTCACTTTCACATGAGTACCTGAGGCAGAAATTATTTTTTGTAACTGAAATACCCGCATTAAAAATTTATCCATGCCTTTGATTTGATACCAACATTTTCTTCCTTCCAGGAAAAAGTAACAGATGTTCATCCAGTGATCTCAGTTCAAATATGGTTTTGAAAGCCCTAACAATCCAAAAGTATATTATAAAATAATTACAAAATAAACAGCTCCAAGTTTCCAGACTCATGCCGTTTTCACTTACATGTCCCCTATGAACAGCAGCTTTTCTGTTAGTTGGTGCTAAATGGAGAAGTCAAAACAAGTAGTTGGGAAAGAAAATCTATCATTTATACACTTGATTTTCACTGTAAATACAGCAAGGGAAATATAATCCCTGTGTATTTGATTTATGTAATAAATTATTGTTAACAATCAGTACAAGCTTTTCCTGTTTCAGCTACATGTCTTTGTAATAAAAAGCAGAATTTTGCTGGGGCAGCTGCATTCAGCAAGAACCTCAGCAACTCCAATGCCAGAACACAAGACCAACTATCTAACCTGACCATTCCAAAAAACACAGAAACAACGTTCTGCAGCCTCAGATTTAAAAGAACACTCACATTACACAGGTATTTCACCTGTGTAATGAGCAGCATCTCTCATGCCAATAAATTCAGGCAAATATTTAAATTTCTGTAACTACTCTGCTTGGACTCTCAGCATAAATTTACACACACAGCATACACAAACACCCATACCCTTTTAGCGGGTTTTTTTTTTTTTTTTCCAATCTGGTCAACGGGTCAAATTGCAACAAAACCCACTGCAAATCTGAGTGAGGAACCAGCCAATCATTAAGGTGTGAAGGGATCTCTGGGGATCATTTGGTCCTGCTCCCAAAAGCACAAACCTACACCCCAGCGAGCCGGACTCTGGGAACACACGGACACACAGGGCACCAGGATGAGTATGAGAAATGGGCGAGGAAAAAAGACAGCAGAGCAGTGCTGTCAGATCATGGTCAGCCCCAGCACAGCTCGGGCCTGGCAATGTCCCGGCTGAACACCTAAAGCTGGGCCCAAGCAGCGCAGCGAATCCGGTGCCTCCCCGGGAACAGAGACGTTTCAGCTCTGTGATCCTTCCCTCGGCCGCTCCAGCCGGGAAGCAGCAGGGAGCGGCAGGGCCCAGCGAGAGGCCGCGGCGGGAGATCGGCGGCCTGGGCCTCCTCACCTGGATGATCTTCTCCTTCTTCTTCTGGTCCGCCTTCTTGCTGCCCCCCGCCGGCTGCT
>NW_008235977.1:5547654-5548978 GCF_000691975.1 Corvus brachyrhynchos
GGCCGGAAGGCAAGAGCTGCGTGAGGGCGGTGGGTTGTTTCGGTGTTTGTTAAAGGCGGTGGTTTCCTTATGACAGGAAAAAGGGCTGCGAGTGTCCTCACAAACGACTTGATCTGAAAGGACCCGTCAGGTTTGTTGCAGAACCGAGCACAGTCTGAGCTTTTGAACTCTAGGAAAAATGTGTATTAATAGACTTACGAGTATTAACTTCTCCCTCCAGGGTGGGCTTAAAGCTAATTTTAATGGTCATGCGATGCATGATGTGTGGAGGATACATGTTTTCAAGGGGGAATTGGCAGTAGGGGGGTCGGGAAGGCTCTCCCTTCCTAGTGCCTCAGCCAACGGGGAAAGGACAGACGGCAACATGTGGCCGGGGGCTTAGGATAAGAGGAGGCTGTGTGCGCCAGAAACCCCGGAGAGATCCCAGAGGGGTTTCGCCCAGTGGGCTCTCTCCCTTTTTTTGAATGAAATTGATTCTTGCAGGACTCCTCTGTCTCCTTTGCGGACACTGGCTTTTTCCAGCATGACTTTCCACACACTTAGGATCTATTGCATCCTAAAGGACAGACAAAACAGACAATTAAATGTCAGGGAGAAAAACAGCATCTCCCAGGCTCCATCAACGGTCAAGTGATAAATAAATCCCAACTTAGCTGCTCACATGGTCCTCTCTCCCCAAGGAAGTGGTCACAGCCCCAAGCCTGACAGAGTTCAGGGGGTGTTGGGACAATGCCCTGCAAGCACAGGGTGGATTCATGAGGATGTCCTGTGCCAGGCTATGAGTTGGGATGTGATGATCCATATTTATGGCCATAAAGTAAAACACAGGTTTTACCTTACCAAGAGGAAGAGCTTTACATTGGGTGGCAGAGCACTGGTACAACTGCCCAGGGAGGGTGTGGAGTCTGCCTCTCTGGACACATTCCAAGTGCACTTGGATGTGTCCCTGTGTCATCTGCTCCAGGTGACCCTGTTTTGGCAGGGTTGTTGGACTGGGTCTCTTGAGGTCCCTTCCAACCCTAACTGTTGGAGTGAAAGCTTCTCTGGACTCAGGCCCAGAGGAAAGCCGAAGGACAGGGGTTGAATTAAAACCTTTAGATAAGCTGAGATACATGAAGTCACACCAAAGTGAAATAGAAATATGGATTTTTAACTTTTAGTGGAAATATATGCTAAGTGCCTTAAAAAGTGCCTTAAACATTGAAAAGCTGCAGCAGAGACCTTAAACACAGTTCTTGCTGCAGCAGTGTTACCTTTTCACAGAATTCTTTACTTGAGACAAAATAGAAATAGAACTATACTGTTCACATTTTTTAGAAAGAGT
>NW_008235977.1:5548994-5550160 GCF_000691975.1 Corvus brachyrhynchos
AGTGTTTACATAAACAATAACAGTAGAAACTGTATGTGCAAATCTGTGTAATGCCTATGTAACACTTGTGTAAGACTTATGACTGTTAGACCAGGATAGATTAAGAAAACTAGAATTGTGTGCTAATCTTATTGGTCAATTAAATATAATCCACACTAAGAAAAAATAAAGAGAATATAGAAGAAACTAGAATTAGAAGAAGAAGCTGTTTTCTGCCTGCTGTTTGCTGTTGCTGCTTGGCTTTATCATGTAACCCCCTTGCACTGTGCCTTCAAGAAAGCTATGAGACTATGAAATAAAGAACTTAGCAGAACAGCAGCCTCCTCTGCTCTTTTACTCTGGTCCGACAAGGAAGGGTATCCCATCCAAGCTCAACACCTAAGAATTCTGTGATTCTGTCATCCTTGTAGGTCCCTTCCAGCTCAGAACATTCTGGGATTCACAGTGCCTTGCTAAATAGCCATACCAGCCATTTGGCACACATGCCACTGCTTGTATGCTTGAAAAGGGTGGAATGTTTTGATTCTTCAGTTTAGATTCTACATAGTCCACATAATACTGGAAAACAATTTCAGATTTTGGTTTTAGGCTCAGTCATAAAGAAGTGTGAGACAATGGAAGGTCTAAGAGGTTACCTGATTAACAGGTATACTTGGTTACATTGGGTCATATTTGTAGTAATGATTTACCAAAATGTGAATATCGATCTAATGCCGATATCCAACTGAGATGGAGAAAAACTCTCTAACAGTTCAGAGTTAGAAAGTGTATGTTTTATTTGGTGCCAGGCACTGCGTGGGATAGCTCCCCAAGACGCAGGGCCCCGATACAAGCAAACATGATACCTTTTATTTCCAAATATTATGAATATCCAAAACACAAATGCATATTCATAGCATTAACACCTCCCATTCTCCGCTTCGTATGGAAATGAGCTTACATGTCATTAAGCATGCATAGTGTGTGTCCTGAATTGAGTCGGTGGTCTTGAATTGGGTCAGTGGTCCTAAGGAAGATGAAGTATGCTCATCTTCCTCACTTTGACCTTTTTGTCTTTCTGAGTTTTAACAATCCTAATTACTTTAGTGACCTCTAAGTTTCTTCTTCCATTACTTTTGGAAGGGTTCCCACAAAGGGAGGAAATTGATAATTGCCCTTGTTCCCTA
>NW_008235977.1:5550172-5551853 GCF_000691975.1 Corvus brachyrhynchos
AAATGACAGATCATCAGTTATTTGGTAATCAGTTACTAACATCTAAAACCCTATTTCAGGTCCAGCTCTCCTAACTATTTTAATTAACTCTCACTGGGCCCAAATTCTTTCCTATTCCATCCATTCCAACACAGCTAGCCTGTAACTAAAATCTTTATGTTTCTTCTAAATCTGTGTTTCAGTAACTAATGATTTCTTGATCCATCAACAAAGACACACTGGTGGGAGCCTGACACAGGAGGAATTTAGTCTAAAAATGAGCCTGTTTTGTTTGAGCTATTGGAACAACTTGGTGCCTCATGTCAGTCACGCTCCTGCTACCATCACTGTGATTCCACTGCATGATGAGCCAGGCTGTAATGCTTTCTTCTGTGAAATTTATTTCATTTGTGGAATAATCCACTGTATCTTCCAATTTAAAGAAAAAAATATTCCCATGTTGTCGCCTCCTTTCATTGTGATCTGAAAAAAAAAGAGAACATGAAGATTATCATAAAAAAACCACATAATTAAAATTAATCCATGTAAGCCTGAAGAACAGTATTTTATTTTTAGTTTCTAGAAATTTATGCAACTTGGTTCTAATTTATACCCAGCATGTGATTTAGAACTAGCTGAGGCTAGAATTATGAGCAAACACAAGTCAGTTCTGTCTACAATATTTCATTTAAAAAATCCTAAGTAACCACAGAAATATCATGCTTAACATAACTCAAGCTTCTTGACTTTTTTCCACCTCCTTTGCTGTACCTCAAAATTTAAGATCATTACTCTAGTTCTTAAGAACATTGATTGCTTTATGAGTAATTGAATAAATGACAAGTGGGGAGTCCAAGAGCTCACTGAGCTTTACTAACATGGTGTTTCACTATGGTATGTGTGCATCTTCCACAATTAAAATAGGCCCAGTTTAATACATTTTCCTGTTCTTCCCCCACAAACAAAAACCAAGCCATGCATTTCTGCCAAGTGAGAAAGTCGAGTAGGAACCTACAGAAGCACAGCCAAAGAACTGCTGCTTGCATCCAAATTGGAGCAAGAAGCGGCTTCCAGATCCTTCCTCCGCTGTCACAAGCTAGCTGTAGAGTTGTAACTCCTCCTCACCTGTGTATTTCTTTTGCATTTGAGTAAGACAAGCAAGGACACTAATTTCATCTTCTTCATCTCCCCAGCTATGTGTTTTCACATTTGTGATGAAAGAACACTTTCAGGCTCTAGCCCTCTGATTCTTGAAATTGGGAATGTTTAGCTGGGGGTGGGGGGGAACAGGTCTCAGGGACCCTTATCACTCTCTGCAACTACATGAAAAGAGGTTGCAGTCACAGGAGCATTCATCTCTTCTCCCCCCCCAAAAAATTAGGACAAGAGAAAGCAGACTCAAAATGTGCCAAAGAAGGTTTAGATTGGATATTAGGAAGAATTTCCCTGCTGGAACAGGATGCCCAGAGAAGTGGAGTCACTTTCCCTGAAAACTTAGGAAAAGTGTGTAGATGTAGCACTTCAGGACATAATTTAATGATGGACTTAATGATCTTAAGGGTCCTTTCAAACATAAATGATTCTATGAAACCAAATGAAATTTTAAATCTCTTACAAAAAGCCTAACAAAGACAACATGAAATCACATCTCCTTTCAAGAGGTGGTCTCTAACTTAGCCTTAAAAGGGAGAGTGACCTATTC
>NW_008235977.1:5551946-5558650 GCF_000691975.1 Corvus brachyrhynchos
CTGATGGAGACATTTTGGCTAATGGTAAGAGCCACCTGGGTAACATTATGGATAAGTTCATTTCCCGAGGGTAAGGTGGGGTATTTATAGTGTTCTTGGGGGGACTAGTAAGAGGTCCTAAGTCCCTGCTGGAAATTTTGTGGAAAATGAGTATTGTTGTGATATTTTTGTGTTTTAATTTCTGTATAATGTTTTTTTTGTTTATGGGGAAGACCTCCTGAGGAGAGGTTGGACTGGATTCATTCAAGTCCACAGTGAGGAGTCCACCAGGCACCAACACATTTACATTGCTGTGGGAGTATTGGGTAAACTCTGATGCTGTCCCTGGCTTTCCTAGGAATGTTTGGGGTCATAGTCTGTTGCTGTGGTAACAGTGGCTTACTGGGCATGTTTGGGGTGACTGTTCTTTCAGGGCACTCTGCAGAGCAGCCTCGTGGTGGAAGAAGGCCTGAGGAGGCTCTCGAGGCATAAACTGGTTTTGGTGCAATCACCTGTCCCGAGGAATTTCTGCAAACAGGGTTGTGGCGGTGGGTGTGTCACTCATACCCTGTGACCAAACCAGAACTTAAAACCCCTAATTTTCTGGTTTTTCCACCTGTTTGCCCTTAAAATGTTCAAGGTTGTTACAGGAACAGCCATAAGGTGTCAGAATTGCCCTACGTTCCAAGTACTTGTCCCAGAAAAGGGTGTTACTTGCGCACTCAAACTCTGCTGTCATTTAGAGAGTGATCCCAAGGGTTCACAAGTTGTAAGTTAAGGTGCTGAAAAGACATATGGTTGCTGTGTACGTGTATACCAATTTTTAAAATTAAATTGAGCTTTACAAAAGGTCTTTCCACATCAGGAACAAGGGAAAAAAAAAGAAAGTGGAGAGCTTCTGGTTATATAAATAAGGGAGTGAGAGTGTAACAAAGTCATGTCAAAAATTGCAGGATTTGGGAAGGGGTTAAATGAGGAAGAGCCAAAATGATGTAAACCTGCACTTTATTCCCAGATGGGTTTTTTTCAAGTGTCATATTCTTGCAACTGCATTTACTTGTACCTGGGACAGGACTGGTGCCAATACAGGGAAGTGGAGGCAAGGTGTCACCAGGGACAGTAGCATGGTTTTCCCTGGATTTGCATGAGGGTAGCACTAACTCCCTTCTGGGAGTTGTCCCTGTTGTAGCCTGGATTTTCTCAGAAGTGCTATACTGCATGGTGCTGCTTTTACAAGGTTTGTGCTCTGGGAATTTTGTACCTCTGTGCAACCAAGGATGCAGTGTTCTAGGTGTTCTCTCTATATATTAATCTGGATTTGGTTTCTTGGAGCTTGCACTGTCCCTGCATTTAGGATTCTAGGAAGAATCCTAAAGAGTTATAATCTCTCTATAGAATTGAATATTACAAATTCAAAATTGTGTTTGAGTATAACATTCCCTAAACACAAAACAATAAAAGAGTAAGGAGGTATTTTAAATAGGAGTTTGAACAATTAAGCAACCTTAAGAATTAAATAGATGCTTTTATCCAAGGTTCATATCCAGTAGACTGTTTGCCATCTCCTGGTTCCAGAGCTCTTTCTGAGTAATCGGGTTTAAATGTCATTACAGCAGCAAAATCAGATGCTTTTAAAATGATGGTGCTCCAGTGTCATTGGTGTTTGGTTTAGAAGCTCTCTGTAGCACTGCCCTTTATCAGGAGATGAATATTAGAGGCAGTAGCAGTACTTGACGTTGCAAAGAAAGCATTTTAATAATGCCATGGACATGAGGGTAAATTCTAATAATTCGATGTTAAAAAATGTTTTGTAAATGTTCATAGAGTCTAACTACCACATGATTTCCTAATTGACAAAGCTGAAATTCCTCTAGTGCTTTTTACTCTACAAAATGCATTAAGAGCTGGCTAAGAGAGCTCACAGAAGTGGTGTGTGTGGGGAAACAGGATGCTGCGGCCAGACCAGCAGAGCACCTGAGTATGGTCATTGGGCAACTGGAAAGAATGGTAACACTTTAATGACTTGTATTGGGGATGAGAAAACTGAATGGTTTGGTAACTGGGAGAGGTGATACCTTTAGGCAGAATAACTGGGCCATTCAGTGAGCTGTGCTAATGCAGACCGGTGTATTATTGCTTAGTGCAATTTTATTTTCTAATAAAAAAATTGTTGTGAGCAGGGGCTTTCTTGGGTTACAAGGTACTTTCTGACCAATGCTTTGAAATTCAGCGTGAATATTTGGTGTGTGACTCTTTGGCAAACAAGACCTGAATGATGCATAGGAAATTTAGAATATGATTCTATCGGGGGAGATATTTGGTACTGGTGACATCCCAATTAAGTGGTGTAATCAGTGTGAAAGGATTTTGAAAACAATAGCAAGAGTTATCAAGGGCAGAGAGGAAATAGTAAAAAGTGGAGGAAATGTGCCACTCGGGAGAGTTTTACATCTGTAACAGTGACCAGGTGGGAGTCTGGTATTGTTCTTTTTTTTTTTGTTTTGGTGTATAGAATTAAAGATAACTGAATGCTTTATGTACTTGCTTTTGCATTTGATGTACAGACAAAAGATGAAAATATACAGTACAAATGGAACTGAACTTTGGAAAGGCTGGAAATGTTGAGCTAAATTAGAGTCTGTGCCTTTCAGCTGTGAGAAACATAACATTCATAGTAGAGATGAGGTAAATGATTTTCAAAGTAAATGTGGATATTATTTAGGGAAATTGTAAGTTAGTTATATGTAAGTTATTTGGAGAGAAGTTGGTAGTAAATTTTATCTGAAGAAGGTCTTATCATCATTGAAGTGAAGATGATTCTCTTAGTTGATTCAGAGAGGGTTGGCAGCAGAATGAAATTCATGAAGTTTTGGTTAAATCTTAATCTTTCGAAGCAATGCTAGCCTGTGTATGTGGTAATAGTATTCCTGGGTTCTCCATTTGGTTCCCAGGAGACAGCTGTGGTGGGAATGTTTGGGGTGCCAGGCCGTTCCTGTGCTCACAATGGGTTGTCGTCCTTGGAGCGTTTGGGGTGCCAGCCGGTTGCCGTGGTAGCAGTGGGTTGCTGGGAGTGTTTGGGGTGAGTGTGCAGTGCTGAGCGCTGGCGCTGGGCACTGGGCAGGGCAGGCTGGTGGCCGAGTGCAGGGGGAGGCCTGAGGAGGCTGTGGGGGCACCAAATGGTCTTGGCAGGATCAGCTGTGCCAGGGAAGCCCTTCTGCAGGCAGGGCTGTGGCGGTGGGTGAGTTACTCGTACCCTGTGAGCAAAGCAGAATGTAAAACAGTTAACTCGCAGTCAGACCCTAAAAGCACATCTTGTTTCTTTCTAGATTATGCAGAAATGTTGGACAGCTGCAGTAAGCCATGGGTGTTAGAATATCCTCCTTCCCTCATGGTTTGGCCAATGTTATTTCTCCTGCAATAGCAGTGTAGCTATCCAAAGGAGCGTTCTAGAAATAAGTTGCTTTGATAGGGCAGAATGCGCTTTATAAATGACATTGCAGGTACTTGTGACACGTTCTGGTACTAATGCCATTTTTCCTCAAATGACTGTTTCAGGGTTCTCGTGGGCGGAAATAAGTATTCTTTCAGCTGTAATGAAATCCTCTAGAAAGATGGTGTTGGGTCTAGACAAGCTTGACTTGTGTCACGAGGGCATTCTGGGCTAGGATGCACTGCAACTGATAGCATTTGTCATTTTCCATTTAATTTCTGAGACCTAGAAATGGCTCATTTAAAGAGTCGCAAGCAACCAGTGGGTAAGACCTGTATGGAGTTACTTTGTATTATGTCTGTGATTGTTTGCAATAATCTGGTGTGCGATTCCTTAACCCGCAGGAGAAGTGCAAAGTGTGTAAATGCACTGGGTTTAGGTATGCTTAAGTTAGTATTCTTAATGTGTTTGATGAACCTTCTTTCCACGCACAGAGCTCTGGATTTCTTCACCGAATTTGTCTATTGGAAAGTCCTGTGATGCTGTGTCACGTGTGCAGTGAAGTCTCAACCTGGATGAGTGTGGGAAGAAGTTATTCCCCAGTCGCTGAGGTTTTGTTTTGGGAAGGTGTAGTTTGGTCAGATCAATACTGATTGCATTGTGAAGCAAAACTCTGTGGGGAAGATGATGTCTTAGCTAAGTCTTAGAAGCCAAAGCTTCTGCTGAATTAGATATATCTTGTGATGTTAAACAAGGTGGTTTTTCCCTGGTTTGTAACTCTTCCTCAGAATGGCTTTTATTTTCTCAGCAGTGACTTTGTTATGATGCAAGAGCAGGTAGGTGCCTCTCCAAACAATCTGGTTTGAGTCCTGTGTCTACATGAAAAGAGAGCAATGGGGATGATGTTGCATTCTGCAAAGCCTTGATTCAGGTACTGCTCAGTGAAATGCACTGTTTGGATTTTATTTCTATGCGAGTCTAACAAAATCTTTCTGAAAGCAAGACAGGGTGGAGGCCGCCTTTAGCAGGACGTGCTGCTCAAGGTACTGTACTCTGAGAGCAGAGGGAACAGAATGTCTCCTAGTAACCATTACTTTGCCTTTCCTCTTGTAATTTTGCAGCTACCTGTGGTGTGGGGCAAGCGTCAGACTTTGTCAGAGGAGTTTTTTCAGTTTTGCTCAAGAACAGAGTACTGCACAATGAGCCCTGTGAGATCAGGCGAAACTTGATACAGAAAAAATGCTGTAATTGTCATTATAGGCTGAATCAGTGTTTTAATTCTGTGCTGGAAAGAAAGGTAAGTGTTTGCTATGCTATGTTTCGGATGCATGCATAGGATCGTGGAAGTTCAAGCGTGAGCAGAAGGACACTGAGCTGGTTTTGTTTGAGCATCAGGGGACTCAGTGAGAGGTATGTGAGAGTCGGAGCCAATTTTCAGGGAGCCAAAGAGCCTTTCAGCTGCTGGTTTTGCCGCTGCCGGCGCTGGGGCCGTGCTCGTTGGGGCCTTGCCGTCGGTGGTTCCAGGATGAGCCATCTTCATGTCACGATTGCGCCATGTTCCAGGTACATGTTCCGGAGAGCGGTGTCACTGTACGGTCAAGCTGTGCTGTCATTCACAGAGTGGTAACGAGGGTTCACGGGTTGCTGAAAAGTCCTGTGGTTGCTGTATAGATGTATATGAGTTTTTAAAATGTATTTTAGCTTTAAACAAGGTCTTTGGTTAGCAGGCATGAGGGACAGAAAAGAAAACGGAGAGCTTCTGGTTATGTTTGCACTAGGGTAGCATGAGCTCCATGTGTGGGATAACCCTGTTGGTAGCCAGGATCTTGTCAGAGATGCTGTTCTGGATGGCATTGCCGTTCCAAGGCTGGTGCTCTGGGAATTGTGGTGTGCCCTTTGTGTCATTGTTGTAGCTCTTCCCAGCCAAGGCTGGGACGTTCTGAGTGTTCTCTGTCTGTGTTCCCCTGGGTTTGGATTCCTGGGGCCTGTGCTGTCCCTGTGGAAGAATCCTAAAGTGTTTCAATCTCTCTATAGAATTGAGTAATTCGAGTTAAGAATTGTGTTTGCGGATAACATTCCCTAAACATAAAAGAATAACTAAATAAGAAGTTATTTTAAATAGTAGTTTATGCTACTAATTAATCTTAAGAATTAAATGCATGGTTTTATCTAAGGTTCACGTCTTACAGGCTGTTTGTCATCTCCTGGTTCTAGAGTTTGCTTTGAGTAATTAGGTTTAAGCGCCATTGCAATGGCAAAATCAAGTGCTTTTAAAATGATGATGATGCAATGTCAGTGGTGTTTGGTTTAGAAGCTCTCTGTAGCACCGCCCTTTACCAACTGATGAATTATAGAGACAGTATTTGATGTTGTAAAGAAAGCATTTTAATAATGCTGTGGACATGGGGGTAAATTCTAATAGTTCAAGGTTAAAAAAGTATTCTCTAAGTGTTCACAGAGTTTAAATAGAGAGCTCACAGAAGTGGGGTGTTGGGGTCCCTTCCCCCTGCCATGGAGCCCTGGGAGATGGGCCCTGGGGGGGAGACACGGGGTTTCCCTGGCCCTGGTCACCTTTGTTTCCCATTGGTTGGTTTGGGTTCCCTGGTGTGGCCAAGGACCCTCGGGTCCCGTGACTGCGGGGTTCCTGAGCTGAGCCCCGGCCATGCGGCTGGAGAAATAAACATCTCTGAAACATCTACCACGAATCTATCCATATATACTTCGTTTCCACAGGACTCCTGGTTTGAAATATACTTGTTGCAGTAATCCCTGCTGCAACAAACTGGTGGAGGAATTCGAGCAAGATACCGATCCCTGAAGAAGATTCGTGAGTAAAATAACCACTCTAGACCTCTCTCTTCTCATCTTGGTTTGGATATTCTCTCTGGACTATGGAAGAATCGTGGGAAATGGGGCTCTCTGAGCCACAGAAAGAAATGTACCTAGAAGTTAAAGGAATCCTTGAACAACAAAACAAAAAAGTTATGGAACCGGGAGATCTAGAACTTTTTTTTAACTGGCTTTTCAAAAATTTCTCCTATATTTCTCGAGACTTACTTTTTGATATTGAACCTCCTGGATCTTGTCAGGGGTGTTTTGGGACGAGATCTTGTGGGAGATGAAAGATCAAACAGAACATGTATTAGTGATCGAACCCTTGCGTGGATCCATGGTAGTCAGTGAAGCTATTCAGGAGCATTTATATGGTCCCATTACCCCTAAAGCAAAGGATGGCCATAGTCCCGCGGCCGAGGCCGCGCGGCCGCCATCCCTGTGGCACAAGCCGGCAGAAGTG
>NW_008235977.1:5559004-5563044 GCF_000691975.1 Corvus brachyrhynchos
TGGAGTTGGCGAGGCGGTGGCCACGCGGGACAAGCAGCCACAACGAACATGCAAGCATGTGATAGGAGGAGTTGTAGCCACGAAAGTCACAGGAACTGTGAAATGGTACAATGTAAAAAACAACTATGGATTTATAACACGAGATGATACAGGGGAAGACCTATTCATCCATAGAACTGCCATTAAAAGGAATAACCCTAAAAATTACCTGCAAAGTGTAGGAGATGGGGAAGTTGTACAATTTGATATAGTGCAAGGAAAGAAGGGTTTACAAGCAGCAAATGTTACTGGGCCTGGAGGTATTCCAGTCAAAGGCAGCTGTTATGCACAAAATTATAAACAATATCCATCCCAGCAACTTCCCTTCCCACAACCTACTTTCCCCTTTTACCCTATACCCAATATGAACCCTTTCCTAAATTTACCCCATCCCCTGTTTATTTGGATCATGTCTCAGGCCTCTTGAGAGAGGGGTTAGCATGGTGAGAAATGTCACAAAACTACAAATTGCATTGTTACAATTGTGGGCTATAAATCCACATAGAGCACAGTAACTTGTGAGGTGATTTGGAGTTCATGTAGGTCTGTTGGACTCAGTGCCGCAACATCTGCAATCACTTAATATCCTTCACCTAATAAATGTCTGCTGAAAAACAATTTATTTTCATTCCTGTACTGTTGGGGTCCCTCCCCTGCCATGAAGCCCTGGGAGATGGGCCCTGAGGGCACAGACACGGGGTTTCCCTACCCCTGGTCACCTTTGTTTCCCATTGGTTGGTTTGGGTTCCCTGATAACACCAAGGACCCTGGGTTCCCGTGACTGCGGGGTTCCTGAGCTGAGCCCCGGCCATGCGGCTGGAGAAATAAACATCTCTGAAACATCTACCACGAATCTGTCCATATATACTTCGTTTCCACGGGACTCCTGGTTTGAAATATACTTGTTGCAGTAATCCCTGCTGCAACAGTGGGGTGTGTGGGGAAACAGGATGCTGCAGCCAGACCAGCAGAGCACCTGAGTATGGTCATTGGGCAACTGGAAAGAATGGTAACACTTTAATGACTTGTATTGGGGATGAGAAAACTGAATGGTTTGGTAACTGGGAGAGGTGACATCTTTAGGCGGAATAACTGGGCCATTCAGTGAGCTGTGCTAATGCAGACCCCGGTGTATTATTGCTTAGTGCAATTTTATTTTCTAATAAAAAAATTGTTGTGAGCAGGGGCTTTCTTGGGTTACAAGGTACTTTCTGACCAATGCTTTGAAATTCAGCGTGAATATTTGGTGTGTGACTCTTTGGCAAACAAGACCCGAGTGATGCTAAACTCATAGGAAATTTAGAATATGGTTCTATCAGGGGAGATATTTGGTACTGTGCTGGTGACATCTCACTTAAATGGTCAAATCACTGAAAGGATTTTGAAAACAATAGGAAGTTTCAAGCGGAGTGACAAAATACTCAAGAAATGGAGGAAGGTGCCCCTCTGGAGAGCACATCTCCAAGAATGGTAAGGTTGGAGTTTGGCTTTGGTTCTTTTTGGTGGTGTTGTTTTTCCTAATATTTGTGTATAAAATTAAATGGAATTCATTATGTACTTGCTTTTATATCCTATGTACAGACATAAGATGGAAATCCAGAACACAAATGGAACTGTACTTTGGAAAGGCTGGAAATTTTGAGCTAAATTAGTCTGTATTTGTAACTAATTTGAAAAACATAACATTTTTATAGAGATGCAGTAAATGGTTTTCCAGGTAGATGTGGATATTATGTGAAATTGTAAGTTACTTATATGCAAGTTTTTTGAATTCCAGATAGGAACGAATGCTAACAACCTGTATTGTAAAGGTCATGCTAATGGATTTTTATTTTCTAGCCCAAAGCTCACGTCGTCTCTTGTGAGCCTGGAAGCCAGACTCTGTGTTGTATAGGTTATCAGGCTTCTGAAATGAAGTCCCATATGATAAGTGCAGCCAGGAACTCTGATCTGTTATCAATGTAGTTACTCAGTGTCGTCGTATTACAAGAATCTGTGTCTCTGGTTCTCTCTTTTCTGTAGTTCTGGTCATAGCAAGAAACTAGTCAGAAGTTGTGCCTCCTTTAACTCTATGAGCCGTCAGAAATTCGAATGGCATCCATATGGAATTGTTCAGGAAATTGTATCTAGTTACTATTGTTCAGCTAAAGTTACTTGCATTTGGTATTTTTGCCGCCTTAATCCGCTCCTGTGCTAGCAGTGACTTGCAATTAAGTAATTATTCTCTTCCCCACTTCCCCGTACTTTCTGCACTCTGGATAAATACTAGTAGGAAAAACGTGCATCATATTTTACTTCGATCTTGCATGGTATAGGTGAGTCTCTTGAAAGATTTGCTTCTCTGTAGTGCAGATATATATATATATATGTATTTTACTGCATATGTCAAATGAAAGTGTTCAAAATTTTCTTTTGGTCAACTTTGTGGATGATTTCTGCCAGTAAATTGTGCAGAGGAGGATTTTCTTGTCTATGCAAGTTCCAAGCTTTATTGTGCTGAAAAAAAGGTGATTCTACTTGTATTAGAGTTCAGGCTGGCTTAAGTACTGTACTGCAGTCCATGGTTTCTTACAATGTTCCTGTCAGTGCTGTATTTTTACTGTATTAGAAATGAATGTCTGTGTAGTGATATGGAAACATTTGTTTAATTTTTTATTTTAGAATTCCTTAAATCTTTGGTGTGATTCCTTGAAGTTTGATCTTGTTTTTTGTAACAGCAGTTCTACACCCTGGTCTAATTATAAACGAAAAAGCTGGCAGAGCTAAGCTTAGTTTTATTTTACCTGTTGGTAGATGGCACTTGATTTCCTCCATCTTCCAGTATGTTTTGTCCTTACCATAACAAACAAGGTGCTGTAGGTAATGGCGAACAGGACTCCTGCAAACAAATACCTTTTCCATAAGTGGGAGGGAAGTTGAATGCTAATGCAAGATGACTCTGCAGTTACTGGGTACTTTGTGCTGTAAGTAAAGGAATTTCAGTGATAGTAGAGTGTGCAAATCCAGTTTCCATAGACACACGGCTGTGCTTGAAGTGTTTCTTGAAGTACCGTGTGGAGTCTTTGTATAGGGAAATATGCACACTTTCTTTTCCTTTCTCCTAATGTATTTTTATTTCTTTTAATGCTAAAAGACGGTTTTCACATGCGTATGAACACTGGGATAAGCCACTAGGCTTCCATTTAAAATGTGTTTTAGAGCATCTGTCAGAATGGGTTTATTTGAGAGTGTAAATTAGAGAAGCCAGTTACCCAGTAGCCTCCTTCGTAAGCAAGCTGCAATCTGTCTCTCTATTCACTTAGCATCATAAGAAATTCATTTTCCAGCAGTAAGCTTTTTAATTGACTCTTCTTTCTTCTTAATATTAGAACAGTAAAACAAGATCTAGCATTGGTCCTATTCAGATAGTTGTAAAAGTGCAATGGGCACATCAATGGTGGCATCAAATTTATTCCAATGGAGAGGCTGTTTTAGATAGTGTTATATAATATGCGATTGTGGTAACAATAAAACATGAGTAGTTCTATTAAAATTTGCTCTGAAGATGCTCCAAATGTATGAGGAGCCATCCCTCTTTCCCCTAATACAGAAAAATAAAGAAAAGTTGGTAGAGGAGCTTCCAGAGAGTAATGAAGAGATTGAGAGCAAGTTGGCAGCAGAATGAAAGTGATAGGTTTTGGTTGAGTCTTCACTTTTGCTACCAGTGATTTTCTTTAATTTCAAGATGAAGCATGGACAATTCAGACTGACAGTTCAAAAGACTGTTGCTGCAGGAGAATGACTGAGCATTCTTGGAAAAACTCTGATGTAGGAGCTTGGGGTGTGGGTTCGGACGGTCGGGACGGACAGAGACGAGAGATCTCTATAGTCAGATCTTGGAACATGCGGTTTATTGCAAAGGGCGTGGGTATTGGGGCACTGCTTAGAGCTGCCAGACTCAGCTTGGAGCAGGCCCAGGAGAGCAAGAGAGTAAGCGGGTAAGTAAAGAGAGAGAGAGCGAG
>NW_008235977.1:5563255-5590969 GCF_000691975.1 Corvus brachyrhynchos
AGGGGATTACCTTCAGTCGGCCATACCATTGTTTTCCAGTTGTTCAGTAACTAAGATTTGGTATTTCAAAAGTGGCTTTCATTTCAATGTCGCCTGTAGTTTTCATATTCCCAAAATCTTTTGTCAGGCAATCATATTTATAAGGCTTTCCTGTTTCATCTTCCCCAACACTCTGATCCTAAAAACCAGAATTTGAGATAATATCTACACCTGAAACATGTTATCTTTTTTGTTATTTCAGTTTATATTAATTGCTGTCGTAAATCCTAGTGTACTCAGCAGAGACTATTTGAATGCGTCATCAGGAAAATCCGTCATACCTTCCTGAATTGGCCAACTGTAGAGCAAATGTCTCCTGCTTTTGGTGGCATTTAGGGAATTTAGAAGTTCTGACCAAGGCCAGGGGAAATGGTGATTTCTAGAAAATATAAACCAAAGGGCTTTTTTGTGCCAAGTCTATTCCTTGTATGCCTGTTTTGGAGCAGAATACCGCAGCCAGCATCCAAACTATGTAGAGCCCAAGAAATCTATATTGCTTGTAGTAATTGGATCTTCTTAGGGCAATTCAGGAAATATTGGTAGATAAGTTGTATTGTGTGCCACTTCCCGCTGCCCACAGTGTTTCCAGGTATCTGGCTTGGGGTCAGGTCTGAACCAGAAGCAGAGGAGCTGCTGTTGATGTGGTATTAACTTGAGTTGCTAAGCCACATGTGTTAGGTTGAGTCTACCCCTGTGGCTTTTTGGTAGACTCAAACTGTCAGGCTTTGTCCAGCCACAGAAGGCCTATAGTCACTGCAAGTCCCACGAGTTCTTGGCACTCCAGTTAGACAAGTTCCTGTCTATATGCAGAGCTGCCATTTAGGGAAATATATTACTGCTAAACCAGATCCAGGGAAGTTGTATACCTGCATACTGGCAAAAAGGATCTACTCGTGTCATCTAAACAAATTTAGAGGCTGTGAAGCTCTTCAGAGTTGTGTTCTTTAAACCAACATAAAACAATATTCATGTTAAGCAGCTTATTTTTATTTCCATGAGTCACAGTAACAACAGTATTGTATTATTATCAGAGTGATAATACAAATTAATTTGGAAAGAAAGCTTGTCATTAGTGTTATGCTGCACAGTTGAGCAGGTTATGCTAAATATTTGTTTTCTTAGATGTAGGATAGAGTAATACTGGTCTATTATAAAAATACTTGTAAATATTATATATAACATAAACATTTTCAGTTGCTCCGTTCTGTCAAATGTCTAATTTTCTAATGTAGCTGGAAATTTCTTCTGTAATTACAACATGTTCAAATTCTTCATGCAGCCATTTACATGGACTTTCATGTATGGAATACTGTTGTGAAGAGCATGTCAATAAAAAAAGCTGCGGTCTGACATCTTTTAATGAAAGCAGTACAGAGCTGGTCGGGAGCTTCTCTGTGAGGCTGTTTGGGAATTTTCTTTGGTTGCTGGTTGTCTTGCTGCTGCATGATTGTACAGTCAGGAATGCTGTCAGGGTCATTCTGTTCAGAGATGTGTGTCATTCATCACTCAGGAGCAGTCAAAGTCCTCTCCTGTGGACTCTTGGCCAACATCAGCTGTCGTCATGTTCTGTCTGATACCACTGTGGTCATAAGTTGGAGAATTCAACTTCATGAACCTTAGGAATCTGAAATTTTGCATCCTTCTTTGTTTACTTAAATTTAGTTCTGATTATGGAATTTCCTGCCTTCTTCCATGATGTTAGTCCTCTGTTGAAGAAGAATTTCAAAGGCTTGCGGCAAAAAGCTAATATAGTTTAGAGTGTTGTTCCTAAAAATATATTTTTTCTTCTCCCCATCATATATTTTATCTAGGGCAAAAATGCCTCTCTTGGTTAGGTCATTTAGAGGTCACATTAAATATTCTTATGCAAGAGGGAAAAATTAAGTATTTTCAGTCAGTTCTGTCAGCATGTTATTTTACTCCATTACTGAAAGGAAAATGCTTCTTAGTTCACTAACCTGCCTAGGTGCTGCTATGGGAAATTAACCTTGTAAATCAGCAAGCATTCTCTGAAGCCACCTGATCCTAGATATCCTTAGTTTTGTTACAAATTGCATGGCATGACATCATCTGTGCAAAAATGTGTTGGGAACGTGGTCGTGCAGCACCACTGTGTATTTGCTGTGCACCTTGGGCACGTGTTGTGTGTCTGAATGACCAGATGCTGCAGACACCTGCTGTGCTTGCTCAGCTCTGCCCTCCATACCCTGCCCAAGCAGGTCACAAACCCACTATGTGAATCCAAGAAATAAATGCCACTATATCTTTCTTATATAGAGCAACGGAACCTGTGGAGATCATGCTGGTTTTTTAGAGGGGTTATAATCAGCTTTTGATGAAAAGAGAAAATAATGCCTATTTTTAGTTATTGCTTTTAGTTTTGTTTGCGTTATCTTGCGTACTAAGAATTAAATTGTCTACTTCAGAGTCAGTTTTTCATTTATTATTGCTGTGCCTGTTCTGCATATGTGGATTCTTGATGGATGTTATTTAAATTTAGATTTGAAAACTGAAAAATACTGAGGAAGCTTTTGAAAGATTTTTATTAACTTACACTGATGTGCAAGTGAAAGATTGCTTTTCTCAGCATAAATACTTTGTGCCTAGGCATGAATGTTTTCATGACTGCTTTGCAAGGTTTGGTATGCATGAAGTAATTTGAAATGGATTAAGTTGTTTTATTCCCATATAGCTCTTAGGAAAAATTTGTGCTCTCCTCTTGCTTAGGCATTTACAATATAAAGCTTGGTTTCCTAGGTTTTCTTAGTAAGGATAAAGGAAGAATTAATAAGGGCTCATTATCTTAGGAAATGTATGATTGTTCTTTCTGTGTTTGAGTCTTGTTAAAAAACATGGGATGGAGCTGCTTGTAAACCACAGATTTTAGGGTTGTCGGGGTCTAAATGACACAGAATGCTGCTTATAGCTAGCCATGTGGGCCAAAGGCATGGTGAGTGTTCCCCTATGGTTTTGTATTGCATTGTCTGGGCATGAACACAACATGGAGCATCAGCAGAGATGTCTTGCATGTGAATAGAAGTTCCAGAATAGTTGTGGACTTGTAGGTCCCCCATGCTCAATCAGCGAGGTGTATATGCTCCTGGCTGTAAGCATATGAATAGTACTGTGGCTTAAATTAGTAAACTCATTCAAATGTTAAATGCCTCGATCATTTTGAAGTGAAGTATTTCTTAGGAGTAACATCAGCTCAGAAGAAAAACTCCCAAAATTTTCTCACGTTTGGGGGGTGGGAAGTTGCTTAATCCATTTCATAACACACTGTGCACTGCAAAGTAAAGCAACAGCTGTACTGTGCTTGCGTCTCTATAGTTTATAATTTAAAATTTATAAGGAAATAATTTTATTTCGGTATTAACTTGCAGACGTACTGAGTAATGTAACAAAATTGATTTCATTTATCAGTCTAACCAGAAAGTATTAAGACTGTCATACTGATGTATAGCATCTAATCAAAGGAAAAACACTCAGTTTCAGATTAAGATCATTAACACTTCAATGTTTTGTATGACAATAAATCTTCAATGCATCCTAAGGTCTTTGATATTCCAGTGCAACAATAATCCTCTAGTGGATTTATTATGATGATTTTATTATGCCTTTCTTCTCAAAGATGATTTGAAAAGCAAATTATAATTATTATGAATGCTGGCATTACAATTAAAACAAAAGTTCTGAAATATAACACCGTTTTGATGTTATAAATTGTTTCACATTAAGATCAAAAGAGAAGAAAGTCAAAACAGTATCTAAGGGCTAGGGCCTTCTTATTTTAATGAATAATTTCCAACCCCTAGGTTGCAGATACACTTCATATTTTTTGTATAAGCATATATGAACTCTTCTGTTGTTAGATCTTTGTACTAAAAACCTTTAATTTGGCACAAAGTGTATTAACTTTTGATGTTTCTCTTGTAAGGACACACTGCATCCTTGGTATTTAGGATTTTGCAGTTCTAATTTCAACCCCAAAGTCAGAAATTTTGTGCAATGTGGGGTAACTCAGGCCCAGTAAAAATAGGACTACTGTGCAAAGATGTAAGAAGGCTGCTCTGTTCCTCCTTCAAAAACAAATGTTACCAAGAAGATTCCCTGCTTGGCCTTACAATATTCTGACTGAGTCAGAAATCCTATGAGGTCTATTCAAGGAAGTTGCTGAGATGAGATGCTCCTGATAGCCTATGGTTTGCTGGATTGCAAAGTACATCCCAAGGTGAAACATACACTTACAGTAACCATCTCTCGTTACTTGCATTGGTGAAGCCCTAAGTTCAAGTCTGCAGAGAAACTGTTTTCCCAGTAAAATCATTTTGCTGTGAATCAAAAACAAAAAATTACTATAATTCTTGGTTTGGAGCAATTTAGGATATTCTTAAATACTTTTCCAAGTTCTTTCTCCTTTTATTTCCCATGCAAGTTTGAGTTATAAGAAGAGAACGTCATATGGTTTTCCTTCAAAGCAAACTTCCAAGCCATGAATTTAAATTTAGAAAATATCTGAAGCTATAAATTTTGTACTAGAAAACAATGTTTTATACATATCCTGTACACAACCATAATCTACCATAATCTGTGTATTATTTTCTTAAGGGTATGTGTATCTTATTCAAGTAACATACTGAGGAGTAAAATAAAAATGCTTAAAGGGTTGATGTATTTTGTGCTGAGTGGATGTGCAGTAGCATCTTTACAGAGGAAAGATCATTCCAAGTTGTCTTACCTTCAAACTATCGTTTCTTTTCAAGTATTGCTTTAGGTCAGGCAGATGTTTGATGAAATTACTCTGGTTGGGGAAGTCAGCATGACTCTGAAGCAGCTGAGGGGGAAAATACTAACTTTGGCTCCTTGTGCAGAGCTGAAGGTTGTCCAGGGGGTGTTCTCAACATGCTGCTGTTGTAGTCAGCGACTATGGATCTACAAGTCCCTTGGCACCACACATTCAAGTATTTTTACTCATATATCAATATACAGATGGTCAAGTCACAGGGAGGTGTTGCAGAGGGAATTAAAAGAAGGCTTTTTATTAGCCCGCATGTAATTTTTTTTCATGTTAAAGCTATTAATGTGCTGTATCATGGTACCACTGAAACTTTTATGGACTGTTTATTCCATGCTTTTTTTCCCCTGAAATCTCTTAATGAATTTTTACTATAACAGAATCAAAATTAGCAGTAGGTGTGTCCTTTGCTGTGTCTTGGGCTGCTCTTAGGTGCACAGATGTTGATGAAGCAGCTGGTGAAGCAGGATGTGATCTACAGGGGTCACATTCAGTTTTGCAAGTTTTGGGTTAATCTTTTTTCTCTTATTGTAGGTACAAAAATGCTGCTAGCAAGGATTTTCTTGCTATTTTCTAAGTCGGTGAGAGACTTTTCTCTCTCACAGAAGAGGTAGCAGAGTATGTAAACAACCAAGCCACCTGCAACCTTGAAAAGTCTTGTTTATGGCACAGTAGAAAAATATTTTGACAATGGATGTTTTAGGATTTTAGCCAATCACCCCCAAGGGGTGGCTGGTCCTTTGTCCAATTAGACTATGAAGAAAAAAGTCTATGAAAGAGTTTGTAAAATAATTAAATCAATCAATCTTGCTGCACAATTCCTGCCTGCTGGATCTTCTCCATGTTAATGCCACTTTCTAGTAAAGGCTAGAAAGCCTTGATGATTGACTGCTCAAACAGGTATGTGCAGAGAAAAATATTGTGTGCTGTGCACTCAAGGAGAGATCAAATATTTTTTTAATGCAGTTCAGGTTGCCATTTTTCATCTGGAAGAACGGACCCATTCTCGATTAGCAAAGGTTTAAGGTTTTGAGCTATGTGTTTCTAGGCTCAGGTAGCCATTCTCTGTCACTGCAGTTCTCATTGCAAAGTCGATCTAGATGACATCAGGGTTTTTTTTATTTTTGGTGGGGGAAGAAATAGCAAGGGAAGAGCAAAAGGAACAACTTGATTTTGATGCTGAGACCAGAGATACTGTAAGGATGGGAGTGAGGAAAGCACACGTGCTTTTCTTTCTATGCCGTTGGTTACAGAAAAAAGCTGTCTTGATTTTTTTTTTCCCCGTTATTTTTTTCCTCCTGTCTTTCCGTAAATGACTTAGGTAAACGTCAGTCTCAATGTCATGCCTTGCTAAAATACTTGGGATAACTTTGGAATAACCAGCTTTAAAATGTGTCTTAAGAGAACAGTGGAAGACATTAGGAAATAAATAACCTAGAAGTGGAAATGAAGTAAGTTAATTCCATGACATAGGGGTAATGACAGCAGGCAAGTTATAACATTAACTAAAAAAGCTTTTGTATTTAGACTTATTTCATTGAGTACTCAGAATCTGATCACAGGCTGAAGAACACACTGGTTTCTCTTATGGGTAGATGATACACAGTATAAGACTATGTGTGATGAATGATGTTCAGAGGTGGAAGGAGGACGAGGGAAAAAGATAATCAATGACAGGAAAAAAAAAGGACAAAACCAACAAGCACAACTACTGAAAGGGTATGATGTTATAAGCTTTGATCTGAGGCATTATTTTGCTAAGTTCTATTAATATCTGTTTTGTTAAGTATAAAGTAAACACAATTCACAGGCACCATTTTCATTATGATAAAATATCTATTTCTCATTCATTAATAAGATTAGTTCTGTTTATTCTCCTTTACTCTAATGCTGCGCTTTGATTCCAGCTTCAAACTATTTCAGTTAAAGGGCAACAAAGGAATTTTTTAACCTTTCTAAAGAGCATGATAATGTCCAGCAATTAATTTTAGTAACTAATGATAATATTTCATGTATCCAGTGGGAATGAACAGGTTGCATTGTGATTTTGTGTAGCATGAGGTTACGGCAGTTAGAATACAGTTTTCTACAGTTGTTTTCAAAAGCAAGACTATGACCTTAGAACTGTCAAACACTATAGAATTCCTTAAATACCTTTATCCTGTATAAAGTTAAGGTGTGGTATTTAGTGAAGTTAATGAAAATTGGAGGGCTTTGCTACTTTACAATCTTGTGCCCATTGCATTTAGACGAGTAATTAGATTTTAGTTAATCAAAATGTAGTTTTCCTTGTTCGGATTTGTACTGTGGACACTTGATAAATTACTCATGTTGAAAAAAAATGGATTAAAGATTGTAAATTTTTAGAAGCTGAAGCATATTCTCTACTTTTTGACTTTAAATAAGAACAGTCAGAGTAATGTATAGCCTTCAGAGTAAACCTTACAGCTCTCATGGGATCAGAACTGGAAGGTCCTATCCTGTCTCTTCTCTCTTAATTATTGTTGTTTAGAACTTTTATGGATTACTCAAGTAATCCACAGGAGTAATAGAATAGGCATGGTGATAGGATGATACAGCATTATCTTTTTTTGATAATTATTTAATTATGCTCTGTGACTTGAGAAAGGAAAATATTTTAATAAGTCAATCATATTCTTGAACTAAATCTTGAAATCAATACAGAAGGTTACACATGATTTCAAATGTATAACCTTCGACTGTATGTTTGAAATATACATTAATATAACTACATAAAAATATTCCAATGACAATAACCATGGCTGTAGTTTATGAACTGTGGGCTGAATACCTAATATTTTACAGTTAAAAAGTTTTTAGTAGGCTGCCCACTGGTAGGGATGTAGTGACTCTGCTCACCCCTTCTCAATTTTCTCTGAAATCCCTTTGTCACACCACTGATCCCACATGCTGTAGGGGTTTGCACTCTATTAGAAATAGTCCCTGCCTTTTGTGATGGGACAAAGAAAAACAGCTGCGTTGAAAAGATTGTAGTGGGCTAGGACTTGTCCAGATGTGGATTTCATAGCACATCTGATCCTATTTTGTGTTCTCTATCTGCCTCTTTGGACTGCCCTTACAGTGAAATGATGCTGTTTTCATGGCTGAGACAGAACAGCAGTTCTGCCTGAGATGTGGTACTTCATCATAATCACAGGAGTCAGGGGCACAGTCTGTAGTCCCTTCCATGGGAATAGAATGAGCTGTGAAAAGCTGACCCAGCAAAGAAACTTCCATTGATTCCCCCAAAGGGTTACCTGAGTAGACTCTTGATAAGCTTGATCTGTAACTCAAATATCCTTAAAAATACCCCACTTGGACTTGTTAAAAGGCATTTTCTCATGAATGTGTTCGATACCAAAGCTTCTGTACTGCAGATGATAAACTCCTGATGTGCAAATACTTCAGGTCTGGTCCTGTTAGAAACAGCAGTTGTTAGCTGGGAAATGTATTGCTATAACAGAACCTCCACCTAATTTTGACAGACCCGGATGTCCTCACAATATAGAGCTTGGTCACCAAGCACTTGTGAATCGTACAAAATTCCAACAGTTATTTCATTTGTCACTTAAGTGAGCAAGTCTTTGTGCCACATAGGTTGGAAGCCTCTTCTGTCAATAGAAATAGTGTTGTCTTTAGCTCTTTGATGGCTGCTGTTCATGAAGTTTCTCATGATTGCCTATTAACTAAACAAAGAGTCATATTACAGATGTGCCAGGAACTAAATGGTAAATAAAATCTTTGAAATGGTGCATATTATGAGAAAAATTGAGGTGTCTTAGCTGTCTACAGCCATTTGAGATGGTAAGAAATCTGCATGGGCTTGGCAAATATAGCACAAACTTGAGGTGACCTGTATCCCTCTGGAACGGCAAGTGTACATGAGACGGGGCTTGACTGCACCAGCAGTAGGTGCTGATGCCTTTGCACCTGAATCGCTTTCTCAGACCCGCTCAGTGAGGTACTGCACAATGGCATTTGTTTTTAACATGTAACCTGATTGGCTGATAGAAATATGGAGAGCCAGGTGGTACAAAAATTCTCCTTTGCCAATTCACGTGTTAGCATATTTTCTTTTTCTCTGGATGCCTTCTCCATTTTATTTGCTCTGCTTTTAGAAAGTATGCTTTAGAAAGTTAGACATTTCAGTTCATAAAAATAATTTCAAGACCAGAAAACTAGAATACTTTTAAATAATATAAGATGTATTAAACTACATTTAAAATCATATATTTGGATTTTGTTTATCACTCATCATCAAGACAATACTTTATATTTTATAGTGGTCTTCTCTCTGTGATGAAAAGAGACCTGGATTAATCATCTGGCAAATTGATGTCTTTTTTTTTCCCACATCATTGAAATTGTACCATAGTCAGAAAAATATGTATGGTGATGTAATTATTCTGTATCAAACTAAATGCAAATGAAAATTGGGAAATTTTGCAAGTAAATGGGAATAGAGATAGAAAAGAAAAGCTGTGGTCTCCCAAATGATTTGAGAACATACCTAATTTTTTCTTGGAATGGGTAGAAATTTAAATGTATCCCTGCATATGAGTATGTAACTAAAAATGCACATACATCTTAAAAAATGGCAGTCAAAATGGTGCTTGAATAAGGAGCTATATAATCCCTTGTTTAAATAAAGTAAGAAAGTGTGGAAAGTTTGCACAAAATGCAAGACAGTAGAGGGGCATCATGTTGTGGACTGAGTATCCAGACTTTGAGGTGAGCGGTCACCAGCTGCAAAACAGACCTAAGTCATAAAATCTATTTAGACATTAGAAGGTTGGCTTTCTGGAATTAGTCAGCTTTTTCCACAGTCTTCTAGGAAACCTGCACAGCCTAAAGTGGTGCTTGTGGGGGTGGTTCTTTGGTCATCTCTTCATTAGATGCCAAGGAGGTTCTGATATGAGTACTTCTAGTGAAGGAAGTCACTTTCCTCTCTTTGACTTGAATTGTATAAAGTAAACCTATTTTGTGTTTCTTCCTTTTTGTGTGCTACTAGGCTCAGTTCCGTTTCTCATTTAATCTTTGGAGGAAAACAGATCACCAGCATTCACTGATCATAGCATGGCTTTACAGAATTAATAATCAGTGAGTCTGTGAATCCATTTGCATTGTAGCGTAGGCTGCTTTTAAGTGGGTTCATGTTTTAAAGCCACTTGACTTTCTAAATTAATTATTTAAAACATTAATCTATTTTATGAGCAGTTGGAATATATGACAGTAAGTTATTCTGAATTTCCATTTTTAAGTAGCAGTTGTTTTTATTTAGTTTTGAAAAAATGACTGTCTATTGTAGATGAATGATTGTAAGATTTTAATATCCTGCTGAGGGAAAAAACCCTCTTGATATAAGTGACTGTGAAAAGCAGATACAAATTCAAGATGCAATGGGTAGATTGAATAATTCTCTTTCTCTTGAAAGAGGTGAGTGTGCATAAGTGTAAATAAGCTTTAGCATTATAAAATTTGGAGTGTTTCTTCCTTAATTATTGAGTTTCTCTTCAAATCTTCTAGAAACCATGTTTGAAAGTAGCAGAAAGCATGTACTTAAGATCTGTGCACTTTATCTTTCTAAGTATATTTGGAATAAGTTTTGTGGGTCCAGATGACTTATTTGCAAAAGTCACCTATGAAAGGATTCTCAGTGCAGCTATGGCATGTAGACCTGTCTAAAATACAAGACTCCAAATAGATTACAAATAGCAAGAATACTCTTGAATAAGATCTTGAAGGTGAGCTATCAAACAGATATTCTCTGCATTCATTGCCTAAAATAAACCCCCAGCTTTGTAATACACAAAGGCTAAGTGTGAACCATGTTGACTGGATAACAAAATCCTGTACCATCAACCATTCCTGATGTTTTCCAGGACTTTTATAACACCCAAATGTCATGAGTGTTTCCCTGGTAGTTTAGAAGTCATGATACCATTCTGATTTATAATCATTGCTCAGGAATTATCTCAGCAATTTTGTCGTTGACTTTAGTGAATGTTGAGTCTGGCCTGTATTGTATTATTCAAATGATATATAAACTTCTGTAGATAATTCTGTGGGCTAATTCTTTAAATGCTGTATAACTTAGAAAATTATACTTAGAATCATGCTTTGGATGACTTTTTACTTGGCTATTATGTGAATAGAACAATTATGCATTTGATGTTTAAGATTTGATACTTGAGTGGAATACCTCTGTTTGGGTGGAAACTCCACTGCAGTTGTAAAGCATAAAGGGGAGAGGGGAAGCATTGTAACAGCTGTTTGCAAACTTGATGGCATCTTCTGTACATTGTGACTTCTTTGCTCTTAGGTGTGGCTTGTAGCTTTGGTAATAAGGTGGTGGAAACAGTGAGGTGGATAAGGGATTTTTCTCTAATTATCTCCAAGGTACAGCAAGCAAATTTTGGAGCATCACTTATTAATATGTAGCCTTTTACTTTCAAAAAATATTAGTATGAAAATATACTAGGTATCTTGATACTTATATAATGGTTAAGAAGTATTTTTGACTTTGCTGTTCACTCAGCAATATACAGTAGATGTTTACAGTGATATATTTAAAAAGTAATGATGAATTACATAAATAGTAGAGGCTTCTGCAATGTAATTTTATTGGATGCACCATAGAATAGGAAATAATGTATCAGGGAATAGGGCTGTCACAATAGCAGGCTTTGATCGTGGGCAATAATTCTAGGCGACAAAAATCCTGGAGGGAATTTCATAGAGGTGAGTGAGTTATTTAACTGATAAGGAGGTTGTGAGGCACCACAAGAAGGAAAACATATTTACAACCAATCAGTTAGTCGGTACATCAAAGCAGTAATTAATCTAAAACTGGCAGAGGAACACGTGAATGGCTGGAGCTGGCTCATGTTCTTCCACATTTGCATTAGTAAGAAATCTGGTCTATTTTCTTAGGGTATGTTTTAGCAGCTTTTCCATATATGCAAAAAAAGTGATCCAGAAATTCAATGTGTGAAGTGAGATTTGTTGATTGTTTCCTTGGCATGCTCAATTGAAAGTATTTTTAATACAAAGGAAGATATCTTGAAAGTTTCCTGGAAAAGTATGAGAAAATTCTGTAATAGTTTTATCAACCATGTCACATAGCTGGTGTTGCTATAAATAGATGTTAACTGCTGCATTTTTGAATGCAAAATAGGGTCAAGCTCATGAAAACTGAGATTACCTGTATTGTAAAGATTTTTCGATTTCATTGCAAAATTCCTGCAATTCACATTCGATGTTACCCAGAATAACAATCCTTTTAGACTGTTGAAAATATCAAAAGAAGGCCTGCAAATTAGTTTTGTCTGGGCAGTGATAAGCATTTATGGAATAAATAAATGGGTCGTGGTTAAACACAATGGAAAGTTTCAGATCTATCTATCTAAAAACTCTGGCTTTTAGGTAATTTTCTTTTTCATTTTCTTGTTTAACTGATGACAACTGATGAGTGTGAAGTGTTTTTCCAGAAAATTGACATTGTAAGGAGATAAGAGCCTTGTAGAACTACACTGTAATTTGCTTTTTGGACCTAAATAATTCTGTATTATGGACTTTGTGTGTAGATATAAAATTGTTTGCTGTTTTATTTAGAAGCTACAGTGACTAAGTTCTACTATTTCTTGAAATGGAGGGAGAAGGGTCTGCACAATTTGGTACTAATTTCAAGTGTTGTAGCACTAAGAGTTTAAGGGAATAGGCATGTAATTTGCTATAATTTCTTGCAATTTAGATGGACACCATTTGGCGTTGGGGCTTTTCCTAGCTTGTAAATTAAGGAGTCAGGCCTGCTTTGACTTGAGTACAAGGTCATTGGGGACAGTGAGTGGCAGTGACTCAGGACATGCACTTGCTTTGAGTCAGCAGTGATCCAGTGCTTTCACAGAGAGCTGGAAGGCAGAGTGCTTCTGATGGAGCTGGATTTAGGTGGGAGTAGAGCTTTGGTCGTCTGTTTGCAGTCACTAAAAGCTCTATGGCGTGACCTACTGCAGGAGGGGTGTTTGCCCAGAGATCCTATTGAAACTGCAACACTGGGTAACAGTAACTACAAGTTAGTTACCTTGGATATCCCTGGAAGTTCTGAATATATAATTTCTCAGTCATGGCCAGTTTTATTTCTCTAGCCAGAGCAAGGTACCGGCTGCAGCTGATGAAACAACATGTGCACCATTCTCTTTTTCAGCTCCTATCTTGTATTTTTTTCTTGTGAAGCTGAGGAGGCTTACATAATTAACACCTTATATAAGGTGAAATGTCATCCACCTGAACCTCTTAGATCCCCTGAGAGGTATCTGTGCACTGGGAGGGATTAGAGTAGGCAAAATTCTCCGTAATACTAAAACTCAGTTTGTAGTCTTGATGGATGACTTGTTAAAGTCACTATCCAGATTATGGAGTAGATGCGGGCCCAGAATGCCTCCTGTACATAATTTCTGTTTGTCAGTGGTGTAAAATGGGACAGAAGAATATATGTGCTTACCAACTTCAAGTATACAGGAAATTATAAAATACTTTGTGCACAAAAATGTTTTTCAGATACTTGAATACATCTGGCATTTGACTTGTAAATACTGATTTTACAATTTATGGGCAAAGCATGGTAGCATTGCTGTCCTTTTTGTGAGCTGAGACAAACTGTGGTTTGGATCCAAATGGTGTAGTAGGCAGAATTAGGTGTGGAGACTCAAATATGTGGTGTGGAAATCCTCTACCACTTGGTAGTTTAGCCCTGCTTGTTGCCAAACTGGGTGAATAAGTACACAGTGTAATTGAGCCAAAATCTCTTTTCCTAGGTAGATTTCATTGAACCCACATGGGTTTCTCCCTCTCCTGTGAAATGTGCTAATAGACTGGCTCCAGAACATAGACTGCAGTTTATTAAATATCAGGGTTTGCTATTTAAACTGTACACAAAAGGTGGTATAGCACTGTATGAAGTTTTAATTGAATCCTAGCTCTTAATCTGCTTGTATTCTCTCAAACCTTCCCACCGCCCATTTTGAGTATAACTTTCACAATCTGCTGATCTTGTGCTGGGATCCTTGCACTGGTAGTAACTGCATTGACTGGAATCGTGCTGGGGTGCAAAGGGGTGATAGTCCAACAAGGAGACTGAGTATGTATGTGTGTTTAGACAGAAATGATACATATAGACATTGTATGTATATATATTCAGTCTTGGAAGTAAAATAGTTGGAGTGAGAACTGTAGTGAGTTGTTGAAATGATAATATAAACACAAAACCCCGTGTATTCTATCTTACCTATTATTTATTTCATGAGAAAATAGTATGTAGATTGCTCAACAAAGGAGAAATATGGGTTGTCAAGTGCCAATCTGCTTCGTTTCCTTTTTGCAAGAATGTGGAAAAGATTTTGGATTTGATGTACGTTAGGAGCAAGAGTGGTGAGTCTTAGCAACAGTCATCTCTTGTCTTGCTCTCCTTTTCAGTGAAGTGCATTTTCTGAAACTCAGCATGGTGGGATACAGATGTTATTGTGGCTTTAGGAGCTGATTACTTTCTGGTTTTGTTGTCAAGTATCATTGCACTGTGATTCTGTATCTGAGTGTAAGAACAGTTTTTTACTTTTTCACTTCTTTCTGCTAAGGTTGATATTTAAAACATGAAGTTTCTGAAATCAAACGTAAGAAAAGTTCAGTGCATATATTCAATAATGAGAATCTTCTGGCACTGTCAGGGGATAACTATTTTTCTCTCAATTTTTTTTAACTGAGTTTAGGTATCAACTATATTTTTAATATTAGACTGTAAATTCTGCTTTTAATAATTCACCGCCAGTTTAGCATTCAGCATGTCTGTGGACTTGAATTCAGTCTTGTCATATTTTTAGAGTGGATAAATTAAGTCTAGCAAGCAGACAAAATCTAATGAGGGAGCATTCACAGAATGCAGAAACTGTGCCTAATATGAAGTAAACAATTGTAGGCCCTATTCTTTATCTACTTTATAATTTTAAATAAGGCAAGAAGTTAAACCCAAGCATGCTAATGTGGCACAAAGTTGATCTAATTAAATATTCTGAAGATAAATTATAAGGTAGGTCCAGTGACATTCAAGCTGGCACTAAGCAAACTAATACCAAAGCCAAAACCTCTTGGGAGAGTAGTGAAAGGCCCCAAAGTTTTGTGTGGAGAGTTATAATGAAAAGTGGGTTTACAAACCAAGGTCTAATGTTGGCAGCTGCTCTAATTCTGTAGAGTCCGTCCATTTGCCCAATGCAGTGTTTTGGTGGATGCATATTTATCATCTAAATAATCTTGGACTTCCTCCTACTTGTTCTGGCTTTTTTGCTGTGTGAGAAACAATTCTGGGGCCAGCGCTGTTTGCCTTGCTCTGGTTTTCATAGCTTTGCTCTAGTACCTTTATGTGATGTCCACTATGCCCAGAAGACCAAGGAAAAGGTCTTTTTTTCGGAAGCATTTCCTGAAGTAAATGTCTTTCTATCATATATTGGTCAGGCACACCTGGATTTTATTAGACAGAATAACCCACTTGGTTTGCCTAGTAGCTTGGAAGATAATAAATGTGATTAACAAATCTTCAGTAACTCTAAAATGAGTTACCTAGAAGTACTGAGATGAGAACAAGTTAGAGGGTTCAAGAACAGACTGTAAGAAAAGCTCTTGAATATTGACCTCTTAAATGCACATGTGAAATGAGGAGACATGGGAAGGAGGCAGCTCTTAGGAACAGAACTATTTGTGTTATCCTCTGTATGCCTGTTTAAGTATTGACTTCCCTGACTTAGGGGGATAACTCAAGCAAGCACCTGTTGGATGCCATTGTATTTTCATGGATGATTTAGAGATTGGTGCCCATTTCTAGTGCTCTTGTTCAGAAATGATTTAAAATATACAGTAGTGTAGACAGAAAGTCAAGTTAGAGCTGTAGTGACAGTGCTTTCATCATTTGTCAGTATCCTCTGAGTGTCATGAGCTAAACCTTAAATTTTATTTGAACAGCCTGAGGAATCTGCTAAGGGGCAGGATATCATTGCTAGAGAGAAATTCTCTCATCTTCTGTGACTACATCCCCTCTTAGATGGTAGGAATTGTTTGCTATCCAGAGGTGAATTGCATTGGACCTTTACAAGGCACAGGAATCATCCATCCATCCATCTCCCAGTCCTTTTAAGCAAAAGGATTTTGAGCAGAGGGCACTTTGAGTCTGCAGGGGAAATTGTTTGGAAAAACTTGCTTTGATAGTAAGATTCTGACTAAAGACTTTTGCAGAGGAAGGTTATTTTATGGAAATGATCAGGTGTTCACTGCTGTGGTTGTTCTGGTATTTGGACACTAGGTTACAAAAAGAAAAATTACTGTATCAGTATACATGAAGTGAATTAAAAAGTAGATAAAAGGAAAAGTTCAGAAGTTAGACCCAGAGAGAGGTTCAGAATAACTCAAAACTGCCATCCAAGATTTTGGGGAGGAGAGGTGTAATCTTTCTGAAATATTACTGAGCGTGTACTCCCTAACTGATACATTGGGTCTGTTAGACAAACCCAGCCAATTAATTTTTAACACGGAAGAACTTTGAGGACACCTCTGGCACGAAGAGGAAAGAAAAGGCTTTATGGAAATTTTGTATTTTAGAATCACTGCTAAAATAGAAGCGCTGTTTTGTTAGTGAGAAATATCAGTGAAATGTCAGTGTCTCACTGTGATAAATCCCCTTTGTAGTTACCACTAAAATTTGGTGCTGTGCAGTGGTCCATTGCTCTAATACTTAAACTCTTTAGGGAACAATACACATAAGGGGCAATGACTTGGTGGTGGCCAAGAAATGTATCATCGGTATGATCCAGGTAGAGAAAAAGGAAAGGAAGAAATGCTGTGAAATAGACACATTCTTTGTACACACCTGAAAAGAGACTTGTGTGTGATATGCAGGCAGGTATCTGCCTTAAATGATATTTAGTCAATTAACATCAGTATTAACATACAGGTCTTTATCTGCAAAGGTGTGTTCAGGCTTCGTATATTTTCATGTCCATTTGCTTCAGTTTAGTGGTGTGAGATAAAAGCCCAAGGCTTTGCAGTCTGGTTCCTTGTTTGTCCCCTCAAGTGTATGGTCATTATTTCATATAGAAAACAGGCAGACCTGAGAAATACTGAGCATTCCAGGAGAGGGGCTCCTGCTGCATGTGCTGATGCATCCATTGCATGGGATGGAGACAGCCCACTTGGTTTGATAATTTGCTTCCAAGCACCTAATTTTTCTAAGATGGTGATACTGTCTCTGTGTATATGTTCCTCTATGGCTATAGCTGCAAACACTGTTTAGTCTGAATAGTATTTAGAGGATTTATTATCTTCTGGTCCCTCTGACTTTGTGGTGCACAAATAGACCTAAATGTCTTAATAATGAATTATTGCTGGGTAATTAATCAGCTTCCCTTGCTTTAGGCAGTTGCCTCCCAGAACTTACCATAATTCACCTCTATCAGCCAATACATATAGACATTAATTGCCTCATAATATTGTCAAGAAGATGTCAGGTGGTATTGAAAGGGTGTGATTGCATCTCTTTGATCTAAGCAAAATTTATTTGTGTTTTGCTCCTATTCTCATTCTACACGTTTATCTTGCCAGTGCCATGATCTGGACTGAGGACACATCATCAGGGTGCAATCAGGAGCAGGTCTGTCCAAGTGAATAGTAATTTCGGATTTGAAATGGGAAATGAGTAATTCCCCAGCAGGCAAGTCACAAAAACAGGTACTGACAGCTGGGGCAGTGGAAATTCTCCTTTCAGTGGCCTTATTTTAAACACTAAGATGAAAATATAGTGCATGCTTAGAAGGTGCAAATAATGTCTACTCTCATTTCACTCAGTGAAGTTTGCTCAGCTTCGTCTTGGAGCACTGGAGATATTTTTCTATTTCAAAGTGTATATGATTATTTGCCCAGTACTTGGAAAAGTTACTCAGATTTAGTGTAAATGTTTCTATTTCAGACCTGAAACACTTTGATATTTGTTAATTTTATTAGTATATCGAAGTTCATTGACACTAGAAAAAGTGATCCTGTTTCTTCAATTAATAATAGCACAGTAATTGCCTTTTTATTAATCTTTATTTGAATCCATCCCTCTCCCTGTGGAACAGTGTGTTTGAAGATGCAGTGAGGTAGAACACTAGAAGGAAAAGGCCAGGCTAAATATTCATTGAAATAAATAGGACTCTTCCCCTTGGTGTCAAAGAAAAAAGCAGCCTAATTAAACACAATTGAGGCAAAGAGGAAAAAAAAAGAGAACCTTTGATTTGAACACACTTCGGAGCAGGGCATGGAGAGATACGAGAATGAGCTCTGTGAGATGGGAAAGAAGGAATAACAATATTGTTAGACCAGGTAGCTGGTACTGCAGTATAGGCAGATCTCACAAATGTAGGAGGATAACGAAATACACAACAAAGGACAATATTTGAAGACTTTATCAAGTTTGATCTCCTGGAGATTCAAGCAAGTTGTCTGTCAAGGTCTTGTGGGAGCTGTTTCAAGTGAAGGGAGCACATGAACCACGAACACAGTGAAGTGCCCTGACTGTTTCTAAATAGGGTGAAGAATTAGCCCCTTCACCATCATGTCTGGATTTGTACCTGAAGAAAATCTCTGTGGACAAAGATTTTGGAGTGGGGCTGTTCTGAAGGAATAATGTCCAAGGCACCTGGAAAGCTGTTGGGGCTGATGTTGCACAGCCTCCCTCCCCTCAGTATTTTCAGTCAGTCTGTCAGAGCCTTTCTTGGCAGGTGAGACGTTCTTTGAACTGTTTAACTTGTTCCTTGGTACTCCCTGTTTCTTGGCAAAAAAGTAGGAGCCATTGTAAATTGCCATGATCCACAAATCCTTGATATTCTCCAGGTCATCACCATGCATCCTTTGAGGAGGAAGGACAAATCTCACTTCCTCCCCTTTCAAGGACTGTATGCTGTATGTTCCCTTCGGGTGTTTGCCACCTTTACTGAGGGTGAACTTGTAGGATTTGTTGCTGTAAGGATTTGTTGCAAACTTATTCACAAGAAATGTTGTGTGTACCTATTAGTTTTACATGAGATAGAGTTTTGGCAAAGGTGAAAGGTCAACAGAATTGTTTAAGCTGAAAGTAATTTTTGAGTGTAACAAACCGACCTCTGCATACTACAGGTAAAAACACTTGTATGTACCTTTCACTTTTTCATTTATCATTATTTACTGCTTCAATTTACCACAGCATGTACTTGGAGAGAAGCCTGCTCGTCTGTAAAACAACAAGGAATATTTTACTTCTGAAAGAAAAATAGTTTTATTTTTTCTTTAATGGCATGTTCTTAGTTATCAGATTAACAACATTTTTGGAGGGGTATTCAAGCAAGTATTATGTGTAGAATATACAAATAAATGTACGTTTACTTTTAGCAATCTGTTAAGAACTAGAGACTAATCTTAAATTAGGATCACTTTCCTTCTGGGTGTGTATCACCTTTAGTTATTCCTCTAAACAAGCTGCAGCTGTTCCATGTTACACTGGGAGGGGCAGCTCTGGGCCCTGGTGCTTCCCCAGGAGTTTTTGGCAGCAGACTCTTGATGAGGTAATTTAGTAATTGTGCTCCAACCTTTGGGATTCCCAAAAGGTGTCTCCTACATACCTGGATGTTGTAAGACTATTTTTCATTTCCATATGTTCTTCTTTTCTGTCCATGATTCGTCTTTGTAAAGATAGAGAAGGGGTTTTAACACCTGCTAGTTACATAATTAAATGGTGAATGTATAGATGTAACTATACAAAGGGTTTCTATTAGATACTTTGGAGACTCCTGTTTTGCTTGTGGGATCTTTACTATTTGAGAGAAGCTTTTTCAAACTCCTGGTGGGCCTTGAGTTCTTTTTATCTCTTGGCCAGACCATGTTTGCCTTGTCTTTCCACTTGTTCTCCATTTAATTTTAGCCCCTAGAGGGCTAAAATGTATAGTCTCATTATATAAATTGCAAATATTTAAATTTATAAATAATATAAATATTTGCTGTATGTTTTTATATAATTTATTTTTAGCTCCTACAGGGCTAAAATTTGAATAGTTATTGTTAGTCCTCAGGAAAACCTGGTGATAAAACAAATAGAGGCACAGCTGTAATAAATCAAGGTGTTTCTATTAGAAAGAGGAAACAGCTGCAGTTGAACCAAGTGCCTTCGTAAGACCAGAGAGTTCTAGAGGTCTTTCACTATGCTACCTTCACTCTTGGTGGTAGGAGAACCTGTTAGAGTGAGTGTAAAGTAATGACACCTGAGCATTCAGAATCTGTGGGCGAGTAAAATTTGGTATGACTTTTGTTATTTTATGGAACAAAATATTGTAGCTGACCTATCAAAGATAGTAGGCTTGAAGTAAGGGCCTGGAAATGATTCTGTAGGAAGAAGTGGTTCATAAAACAGGGCAAAAAAGTGTGAGCTGGCTACTGAAGATTGATAGCAGAGGTTATTTTTTGTCTTGGTTGTTGTAGTAGTGAGTCCATGTGGTATATTTTAATGCTTTTCAGTTTAGATTGCTATACAAGTATGAAGTTGGTCTTACTCTCTCTTTGTTAGGCAGGTTTATGGTCATGATACTCAATAAATGTTGAGTTTTTATATGCTGACTTATACTGTTGGTTGGGGAATATTTGTGAGGGCTTTTCCTGCTTGAGGTCTAAACTATTAGCAAACAAACATGTGCTAGACTTCTGCATTGTGCATAAATATCCAAAGTGGGAGAAGGCCTTTGATATTGCCTTTGTTTCTGTTATAAAGCAGGTATAAACGATACAATTGTGCTTGCTTTCTTAATGGCTCTTTTTTTCTGTGGGTTACTGTTGGGCAGGTGTTTGGGTGAAGAATTCTTGATGTGATTTGTGAGACTGTGGGAAGTAAAACAGTAGCTGGTGAAAAAAGCTCCAGGCTTCATCTTTCACTTGTAATGATAGTTTCTGTTTATTGTTTACTTAAATTGGCTCATATTTATGACCAAGTTTTTTTTCTGCATATGGTTAAGAGCTTTAAAACTGACATAAAGGGATTTCTTACTCTAATACCATAAAAAGGACTCTTCTTGAAACTTAGTTTATATAGAACTAAACTGTCTTATTGGAAAATGCCTCCTTTCAAATTAAAGTCCCCCTACACCTAGAAATGCCACAAGTCATCTGAACCCCACATTTGTAGAAGGACTTACTTAAGAAATGTGCTTAAATAAATTAAAAATATGCATTTGATAAATAATTTGTATTTTAAAAAGTGTAAATATTAAATAATTGATTAAAATAATGTAAGGTTTTTTAATAATTTTAATAACTCCTAAAAACTTTGCTTACTCCTGTAAGAATTTGCTGATGTGCAAAATAAAGGTAATAGCTACAACCTATTGTTCATAAAGAATAAACAAATTAGTTATCTCACAGAGGATATTTTAATGTTTGTTGGATTAAAATCCACCGTTGTTTAAAGGAGGATGGGTGGTGGATTGTGGCTTTGGAGGAGTCCAGATGTGCTCCCCAACCACATGGGGTGGATGAGATGGTGAGCATTGCCTTCCTTTAGCTGTCTTCTTAAAAATACTACATGTGTTGGAGAAATGAAATGCAACATCTTGCAAATCCTTAGAATTCTGTGTTTGTGTGCTGTGTCTTGGACGAGCTACTGTAGATTGGCTTTTACCTGCTGCTAAACTGGCAGTTGTAAACTGCAGTGGGTTGGAGGTGTTAGTTTTGGTGCCCCTGACAGTGCATGAGCTTCTCTCTCAAGAAACAAATCCTGCAACTTGTATTTATACTGCAGACAGATACTAGTGGAGACACGAGCTGATTAGCAGTCTTCAATATAACACTAAAAAATGAGTGTCCTACTGGCTCAGATTCAGCCTCTCTCTCAAGCTGTGTTCTCTCTTTGGCAGTGAATCCCACCAGATACTTAGGGGAAAGTGTGACTGTTCCCAAGTACTGTGAGAGTGTGATAGCTGTAGCTCAGAGACTTGTGAGATAGTTTGTGCCAATACAGTACATCTCAGTGGACTGTGCTTCTAGGAAACAGTCCAACCTCTCCTTGAACTTGCATAGGCTTTTCACATTACGATGGTGTGTTTAGACAAGAAACAAGAGGAGAAGGTCTATCTCGGAGATGAAGGACTATCAATTAGGAATGACATGATAAACTGAAATGTACTGTGGGATGCTGAAATTTGATTACAGTAACCTTGATCTGCTACATGGGTCAATAGCTGCTCCTCGAGCATCAGGCCCTTTGTGGCTATTTAGAATGAGGATAGATGCTGTTTTGATAAAGAATAGCAAGCAACAAAGGTGGCTCCAAGTTTTTGTATTTACAAGTACTTTAGCTATTTAGGTTTCCTTCAATGAAGACATTGGCTTTTACTTTATGAAGGGTTTTAAACTGTTCATGCTTAGACGTTCTTTATGCTGTCTTTGGAATAAATACCAACTACCGTGTTCAGGATAAAACCAAGATTCAAAAACTTTTTTATAGACTGAACATATTTCTTCTTCTGATAGTTCGCAGTAAAGCATTGATTCCAAGTAGGCTGTCCTAGCTCTCAACAGTCTTAAAAGTTGATTTTTTTTTTTTTTAAACTTAGCCTGCAACAAGGAAGCCTATATATGAAAAATATGATTATATAGAAGTTGATCATCTGAAAATACAACTCTGTTGAAGGGCGCACTGCGAAGATGTCACTCCTGCATCAGGTTGAGGAAAGGCAGCAATTACAGTGGATTTAAGTCTAAGAAAGCATTCCAAAATGCAACAGAATTTTCACTCCTGTTGGTGTTAATTTTTCTGACCTGCCTTTTACTTAACAGCAAAGTGCACCTTTACTTCTTAAAGTCCTGGGCCAAAGCATTCCCTGCTGCTTGCCAGTTCTGTGCCCTGAAATTGCATAAGCAAAAACTGGCTTCCAGTATCATCCGTTTTATTTTTAATTTCATCCTTTGTCCTGGCTTCTGATATTGATTTCAACATAGAAAAAGATGCAGCAGTAGGAAGAGAGAGCAAGTCCTAACTTGATAAACTTGTGTGTGGTCAGAGAAATAAGTGGTTGGTTTTTGTTTGGTTTGGTTGGGGTTTTTTTAACTTTTTTTGTCTGGAATATTTATATTTTGCATTGAGTATTTTTTAACAGAATGAAGAATGTTTAGAATGTTGAAACAGAGCATGGTATGGTACTTGGATTTAAACTATTTAGCTGGGTATCCTGTAATGCATTTGTAATTGCTATCTCCCAAGCACAGTGCTCACCAGGTGTGATACGTTTGCTTAAATGGCATAATGGCAACAGTTTCAGGTGGCAATCTTAAATGAAGCAATTTTAAAATACTTTAAACTGCCTGTTCTATTTTTCATGTGTAACAAGTGATAAGTCTGTTGTATGCATTTTTTTGTTACCTTTGTTGCTTGGAACTAGTTCGTCCTTAAATCTATTGTCTTCTCCTTAAGTAGGAGTGTTACAAACTTTAATATATACTGTGCTCTCTATTGTGTATATCATCAAGGATGTGAAAAGAAGTTATTTATCTTCAGTGCCTAATCTGCTAGAATATTTTCTAATAGGCTGTGAGTTTCCATACAAAGCTGACGAACACTAGGAACACTTCCCAAAACTTACCACTCTATAACTTCTGCTAGAAACATTAGCTTAGCTGTGGCAGTGACACCTGAGGAAACAAAACTGCCTGGCTTGGAAGGTATTTCCTGTTTCAGGGCTGCTTTCTATTATATAAAGTTGCCAAGGGAAGGTTGTTCTGGAATTAGCTCCTCTTTTTGGTACAGTTGCTTGTATCAGAGCTCTGATTAGATAGTGAGTGGCTCTAGGATGGGCAGAGGAAAATAAAAGCTAACCACTGCAGATTTTACATGGGCCTGCAGGGTCCTGAGTTGGCAAGGCATTGCTGTTGGCAAGATTGCTGTTCTTTGTTGCTGGTAACAGCTTTGATAGCTACCAGTCTCTTCCATGTATGTACTAATATCTTAATGATCAATCTTGTGTATACAATGTGTCTCATGGTGGAGCAAGCCAGAGCTGCCTGAGTGCTGGTTTGTTTGGAGCAAGGGGAGGGGCTGTTTGTATGTGTGCACATGTTGGATGTGGATTTTTTTCCTCCTGTCTGGCAGGTATTTTGGAGCTTTGTGAGGCTCAGCAGTTATGGCTGTTCACTTCATGTTTTAAGGTAAAGTGTACTTTGGTCTTTCTCCAAAAGCATCATCTAAACTCTTTAGTGTAAACCATTAAGAAACCTTAATATATAGCATACTATACCAGAATAATATAATAATATAGTTCTAGGAACAAACTCACACTTTAATGTGTCACAGTGGCTTGAAAAGGTCTCTGTTGTCAGGATGGAATTTGGCACTTAGGCAGAAGTGTGCTTACTTAAAAACAGTGGTGTCTGGCTTGTTGTCTCCTTCCTTTCCATACTACTTCTGAAAGCTGTCAGAGATAAGGAAGTTCTCTTATGCCTTTTTCCCTTTCTCCTAATGAGTAGAAACATGGCTATTAACTTGCCATGAGTGTGGTAGCTCCTGCCACCAGTGCTAAACAATCACACAGGTGACTCAAAATGCAGCATTTAACTGTGGCCTGGTTTGTGGCTGTCAACTTGGTGTCCTTTCAGAAGGTGGGCTGTTTGGTAAAGCAGAGAAAAGAGAATATACCTTGCTACTGAATGCCTGTCAGCTGGGCTTTTGTTCATCTGGCTGGCTGGAAAATGCCAGTGTCTTAGCAGTAACTCTTAAAGTAGGGTTTGCATGTAAAATAAACAGAGAAGGCAGAGGAGAATACAAAACTAAAGTTGCCTCTCCTGTTGCATTTGTTTTGGGGATGAGTGACTCATTTCTTGATGATTTTGTTTTTAAAAGTTGTATTTGAGTTGGTTGATATCGCCTTTCAAAATCTAGTTTTTCTACTTTGGCTTGTATTTTCTGTGTTGACTTTAATTATCATAGTGTCAAAAAGTCAATACACCTTTGTAGAAGTAAGAAGTTTCCCAAGGTATTTTTTTAGAAGTGCCTGACTCCATGGAGGAGGAATAGAAGAAAATAAGTAAATACTATTGCAGTTTGTCTACTTAAAAGCTCTTGTAATATCTTTTTTACTGCATTGACTGCTGAATTTAATCAGAGTCTAAAAACATTTCAAACCTTCTTTCCAGTCTTAGGAAACCTGGAGATAGCAAGTTCAACATTACCTTGTGTTGTTGGCATGGTCTCTTTCCAGGAAGGCTAAATGGTACATCAGAATCCACTGTGTTTTTTGAGAGGAATCAGTACTTTATGGTATTGTGGAAAACTTCAAGACATTACTGTGCCAACCTATTACAGTTTTTTTTTTGGCAAAATGAATCCATAACAACAAACTGTTTCAATCAATTTCTTATGCAAATTCTGCAGTAGATGTTCAGATGTGTTGATTAGCTCAGCCTGCTTTAAAGAGTGGAGACTGTCCCCTCATCCTTGGGGACAATCATGGCTGGGTTATGTTCTTGGGCCTGGGAGCTCACAAGGAAATGTCCTTCAGCTCTTACCCTGACTTAGATCAGCATAAACATTATGGCATAATATTTCTATATCTATTTTTTTGTATTCTTAATGTATTTGTAGACCTGTACTGCTGCTGCATAAATTCATTAGGAACTTTTATGGAATGCCTAGCACAGTTGTGGAAAATAAATTTTGCAGGTGTGGATTGGTAGAATTGCAGTTTGCCCTGCAATACATTTTAGACTTGTTTATGAGTCTTTCCCCACTACTCACCTGGCTGTAATATGTATACGTGCCTAACTGAGAAGTTATTTACCAGTGGCAAGTCTGTTGTACATAAACTCAGGAAATTGTACACCTCCTGGCTCTATTTACCTTGATCTTTTTCCATAAAATATTCATGCTGATAATCTGTGCAGCTCAGAGACACTGAAAGATGATCTGCAAAAAGAGGGAATGCTTGCTCTGAACTCTATGGAGGCCCTCAGGAGTCATTCTGATTCATGTCTGGGGATTTCACAAGGATTTGACATGCTTGATCTTTAGGTTGTAATTAATTGTCAGAGCTGCTATCAGCTTTAGAAATGGGTTTCTACTAACTGGCCAAAAATAGCAGTGTTGGTCTTTGAAACCGTCGCCTTTTATGTGTGAAATCAATTGCACCAAGAGCATGTTCTTTTCACGAGTAACAAAAAGGATCCTGTTCTGTAATGTCATCCCATTTGTTAGAAAATGTTAGCACTGCTCATTTCACAAGGCTTTTTTTGTACATGGCAAGGATGCATTAAATCTTCAACTGGATACTCCTTGTAAAATTACTAGATATATGTGATTTCTCTGTATTTTAACACTTATTTTAATGCACTATATTAAGCTGGTCAGATGATGAAAGAGCTCTTTGGTTACTGAAAATCCTCTTGCCACCTCATCTTTCCTACTGTCAGTGTGTGCCTGATAGTTAATAATAGCTTGAAACTAGTATAGTTTCAAGCTATTTTTTCCCATTTCCCTCTTTGCTGCAATAAAAAGAATAGGTTCTATTAGGTAAGTCTTTTTTCCTGCAAGTAAATTGTTATTTAGTGAAGAGAAAATATATGGCAGTGTTGGAAACTTAGCAGAGCTTCCTGCACCTGCTGCACTGCTCATTATCCCCTTTATCCATGGGGGAAGAGGTTTAGTGGCAGTGTCTCCCGTCAGGATATCTGCATGCTCTGCTGCATGGGCCTTTGTTCATAGCCTGACCCAGGGAAGGTTGTCTGGTTCCATCCCTGGGAATGGCCCATAGGAAGCTTGGGAGACTGCCAATTTCTTGTTTAGTCCAAGGGACTTAAAAACAAGAGGATGTGTTCTCTGTGATGCGATAGAGATGAGAGATATGTTATCACGAAGAACTGCCATGGACCTAGTTAGGCCTAGCAGATGTGTTTTAGTCCTGGCTCTCCTACCCTTAATGTGAGAACTAGATACATGCTGGTGGTGTGGTGCATATCCTCAGAGGAGAGAAGGTAATTTGACTGCTCACTTTAACTCTCTTCAGTAATGTTGACTCTTCTGTCATCTTTTTGTTGAGAATGTGGCTTCTCATATGGAAAACTGAGACTTCTTGTAGTAAAAATAAGGATTTCTCTTCCTGTGTTTTTTTTTTTGGGGGGGGGGGGGGGGGGGGAAATTGTTTTAAAGTGAAGTCAAGTCAGGTCAAAATATAATAAAGTACCCTTTTCAATTCTAAAATCTTCACAGCTGGTCATTCCCATATGCAAAAACTTAAATAACCTTCAGAGATGTAGTAGGGCTAACGAAAACTCCAACCAAATGATAGATGTATTTGGACACTTGGATGTATAAATGTCACACCCAGTGGAATTAAGAGGAAATAAATAGTAATTTGACAGCATTGGCAAGCTGCGTTTTTGACTGTGTAGCACCACCAGCATATTTTACATGTGTATCACAGTCATGAATAAGTCAGTCCAGACACATTCACAGACCAGTTTTGGTTTCCTATTAAGCTACATGCTCATTTTCTTTCCCCCACCCTTTCCAGCTAATAAAGGGAGCCAAGGGAACGCAGTGATCCCTGTCTTTTTGGAACAAATCACCTCCAAATTCTTACAATTGATTCACACAGACTGGTAAAACTCCAGGAGACAGGGGGAAAAAAAAAATCCCTTCCCAGTGATAAGGCATTCTTGACATTTGAATTGTTTGTCATTTACTAAGGACATAAAACCCTGATACCAAAGATGGCACTTGAAATTATCATCATCACTGGAGACATGCCTGGGGCTGGGGCTGCCTGCTCCAGAGGGATTTC